>NC_046225.1:65532826-65849546 GCF_009819885.2 Catharus ustulatus | reverse complement strand
AGATCAAAGTCTTGAGTGGAAGCACAACCTTGGCATGGATTAAGGCATAGGAAGCCTTTCCTTGTGCTCCCTCTGCAGCAGCTTCACCTTTGTCCCTCCCATCAGAGTGTCTGGTCTGTGCTGCCTTGCATGAAGAGATCCCCAGAGCTGGGTCAGCAGTCTGCATTACTCTTGCAGTGAAATCTCCATTTCAGAGGTGTCAAGAGTACCCCATTGTCTTCTGCTAATTTCATTATCTTTTTTACTTGTGCCCCAAAAGCAAGTTGAAGGCAGCCTAAGTGTCACTGGAGGAACAGTGAATGCAGCTGAGTTGCTCTATGATAGTTGTCTTTTCCTTGCTCCATAGCTGAAGAATTAGCTCTCCTCCAAGGGATCTTCTGACCACAGGGCTTACATCCAGCAGGCCAAATCAAATCCAGTGGGAACAATTGCCCATGGTTTGGCAAATCACTGCTTTTTTAGTGTGTCCTCTGGGGAAAAAACCAAAACAACACAAGAAACCCACAGACCTAGACACTAAGAATGCCATTTGTGTCACGGTCTTTGCAGGTGGGAATCAGTTGCCAGAGAGATGTCTGGTATCACTCAAACCATGTAGCATTAAATGTTCCTGCTCCCGCACCTTGTCTCTCAAAAGTCCTGGGTCATAACTGAAGTTCTATGTAAATATCTTGGATGGCTTTGGGAATATCAAAAGACACTGAGCAGATACCTTTAAACAACCTGACAATGTCCTGGACATGCCATGAAGGGTCCTCACAGTTATTAGAATCTATTAGGGCACAGCACTTCTGACAAATATGTCCTGTGGATGAGACAGTGTGCTGTATTCATAAGTTTCTGCACACATTAGGGTGTCTAGGTTAGCTGTAAGTTACTAAATTATAGATTATTTCCACCGGAATAACCCAGGTTCTCTTTTTCTGTTTTATGCAACAATGAAAGTGGAAGTGATGCTGGTGGACCCAGAACATCTGTGTGTCTCATTTTCCAAAAGCTTCACAGATTGTGGTTGGGAAGAAGAAAATAGCTTTTCCAAAAAAGTCATGAGAAAGCTTCCTAGGAATGAGATGGTATTTCTAAGGCGTTAAAATGGAAGTGGGGGGGGGGGAAGAAAAAAAAAAAACCCAGAAAAAAACCCCCACCACTAAACCTGAAGGAACAACACAAATTCTTTCAAAAAAAAAGCCTTGACAAGCCTGTGTTTATAGACCAGCTTGTTCTGTATTGTGTGGGGTTCTATTTCAGTCCCAAGGCTAAATACCCGGCAAGACCATATCAGAAAGATGGGGACCTAAATTAAGACAATAGTAAAAGAGGAAAACATATGAGGCTTGGTTTTCAGGCAGTGAAGGAACAAGGCAAGCTAAATATTTATTAGTGCCAGGTCAGAGGTTGTCTTAAGTAGGATCAGAATTGATCACAGGATTGCCCTGTGCTGTTCTGATTTTACAAATTACTTGTCTCATCTTTGTAGAGACACACCGACTTGGCAATTTACTGTGTAGTGTATTTTTTCAGTTAGATGTGAAATTTGAGGCAAGCTTTAAGGGTAATTCTGTAAGGTTTTGCTTGTTTGTTTAGGATTCTTTTTGTTAGGGTTCTTTTTACTTTTTTTTCCTCTACTTTTTCTTCTTTTTTCTTTTTTTTCTTTTTTTTTTTAATAAGTAGACAAAAGGTCTATTTGACTCATGAAAAAAATTCAACACTTGGAAACTGTTCTTTGAGCTTAGTTATTGACTGCTAAATGATTTTCAAAGAAGGTCTGCTTCCTATTTTTTCCATTTCCAAATATAAATGTGTCACTATTTTGTCTCGTGTGTTAAGACGTTAGATCAATATCTGAATAATTAAATGCAGCAGGACAATGAACAGTTTAATTAGCCTTGAGGTTTTCGGAGTATTAGCTATTAAAACTAAGTAGGAAAATTGGCTTGCTCTGAAGCCTTTTATTTATAAATTGCAACTTGGCAGAAGTACAGATCTAAGTTTGGTATACATTTGGATTGTGCAATACAGAACTGCTAGAAGAAAATCTTAATCCACCTGGACCTCAGCAGTGGTTTTGGTCTCAGATGTGCTACCTGCACTGTGCTCTCACAACACCGGTGGGCATCCCAAGGGTCCTGCAGCACCAGAACTGTTCTGGAGTTGTTTTGCACCATGGATCTTACCTGGGCTTCACTTTGAATAAACCTCTGGTGAGAAATGAGAAGAACACACCTGTCAGGCTGGGTTGAGAGCACTTTGCAGAGGTCTGTGCTTGGTCAGGGGAGGGATGTAACCTCCAGGTGCACTGTGAAAAATTCCATTTTGTCTCCAGTTACAGCAAACCCTGCCCTGGTGTTTAAGCAATTAAAAGGCAACTACACATCATGTCTCCAGCCAAGGATTAGCAAAGATGTTCCTCTGTGTTATCTTATTTTCATCTATGTTTTGCTTACATTAATTGAAGCTTCAAGTAAATACAGGCACATGTTTTGAAAAAAGATTAGAAGAGGAAGCTAAAGCAGTGGGGAGAGAAATATTTTAAATGCTTTTTAAAATTAGTGCAGAATGACCAGACACTTTTCTTATTGACTTAATTTACGCAAGGAAAAGATGCAAAATGCTGGTTCCCACTAGCAAATAATCTTTCCCATGCCTTGCCTCACAAGTGTAGTGTTTCATACCAAGGAAGGCTGGCTAAATGTGCACATGGAAAATACATCAGATAAGACTGCAGAATAGAAATAAGTCCAAAACAAAGACATGTGGCCTATGGTCAAAATCACTGCCCTGAAATAGGTCAGATCCAGAAGATTCCAGCTGAAGGAAAGGCACAGTTTTATAATTTCTTTCCTCAGATTTCATTCAGATCCAAACTATTCTTGTTAAATGGAAGCCATGAAAACTTACATACCAGCTAAAAATGTCCCCATGATATGTTGTGAAAGACAACCTTGAGATTTTTATGATTCTTTTCTTAATCATGCTGCTTGTGGTAGAATTTTAAATAATCTGCATCTACACATCCTGATTAATATCTGATTAGGTACAAATAAAATAATTGGCATTTATTACCAGTTGCAAAATTGGTAGTAGCAAATTAATCTGGAATATTAATCTGAATTTAAATTTAAACTAAAAAAATCTAGAAGTCCTTTTTAAGTGTCAGGAGGGTTCCCAAAGCTCTCTAAATACTGAATGTTAGTTAGAATCAGAAAGATGCAAGTACTGCTAAAATTCTCATTAATCCTTCCCATCCATCATTAGATTTGGTCCTTACGGAAAGAAGAAGTTCAGATTCCTCAGACTCATATTTCTAAAGGATAAACTGCACTTTAATTTATACTTCATAAGGCTAAGGTGTCTCTTCTTTGAGTCAGATCTCAGTAGATTTGGGTTTTTTGTTTTGTTTTGTTTTTGAACCAGCATTAGTAGATATATGAAAAGTGAAAACCTGTGTAGGAACTCTTGGAATTTCAGCACAAGATATAAAGCAACAATCCAGCATCAGGCAAAAAGGTTTGCTCTTTTTGACTCTGAATCATGGTCTCTTTTTAATTCTCTGTTGATCTCAGAGGTGGGTGCCCACAAGACTTCCTGGATCAACACAAAAAAAGTCCAAGGAAATATTTCATTGTCACACCATTTTTTTCTGAATTGAACATATAACCAAATAGAGTTAAGTCAGAAGAGTATAGTTGTTGCACTTCATAAAACAATTTAAATTATGGTGGGGATGAAGAGTTCCAGATGAATCAATTGGTTTTATCCCTGTGGACTAAAAGAACAGCAAATCTAAGCAAATTTAATCTAAACTGTGTTTTATATCTAACTCTGTTTTTTATCCTCAGCTGAACTTCACTTTGACTTCACTGTACCATGTAATAATTTGTTCAAAATCACACAAAACTTGCCTTTTATGCAAGGGAATGGCTGCCATGCAGCTTTGTGGCATAGTTTTGAGGCTATGTGCATACATTTTTAAGTATGAGTTAAAGGTGGTGTGATGACTCAGGTCCTTGGTCTGCTTCTGCTGTTCTTCACACTAAAAGGCACAAATGGAGGGAGGGGAAAGGGCTATGCTGGCCAAATAAGACAAAACAAAACCCCAGAAATTTGAGAAATAAAGGTGGGCTTCTTTTCAAGCTGATCAAACAGCAGGAAGTTAGGTGTTTGTTTTAAGTCAATGTCCTGTACAGCGATTTTGGCAGCACTTGCAGGAGCCATCAGCCCTGCCAAGCAGGGATGCACAGAGAGGGGAAACAGATGGCCCTCTACAGGTGTCCCTCTTGCAAAAGTCAAGATAGTCCATCAGACTTGACATCTGACTTCTGTCTGGCTCCTGCCCCGAGTGGGGACCCCGAGGCACTGCGGTGATGTGCTTGCTGCTGTGGAGAGCCACCTCCTTCAACACACACATCCTCCATCCCAGGAACCCTGTGGAAACCTGGGGTGGAGACCTGGAGGTGTTCAGGCTTTGGACTGACAAGATCTCTCTAAGTCTGACTGTCATGACTGTCACTGTTCCACTGTGGAACCAAAATCTGTGCTCAGTGTCTTAGCAATTGCAAGCAGCTGGTGGGGTTTTTTCCCTCTTGCTAAATGTAAGAGGACAGCTCCTCAGGCCTGACCAAACCTGGGTGACCCATTTTGGCTGCCAAGGGGATTGAATCTGCCTCAGCCTAAGCAAGGAGCAAGGCAGGGTCAGGGGAGCTCTGCCAAAGGTGGAGACAGAGCACATGGGGTTTCAGCAGCTCTGAGAAACACAGAGTGGTTTACCTGCTGACAGCTCCACAGAAGATGGATGCAGAAAGACCCCGAGCTCCTGCTGCCAAAAGCCCCAAGTGCTGGCATCGCTCCAGCTGCTTCCCCTCTGCTCCTTTCCCTGCTGACCTGTGCAGGCAGTGAGAAGGTGCATGGGAATGAGGGGGAGATCACTCAATCTGCTTCCCCCTTTGACAAGGCAGAGGTATTCCACACATTTTCTGCATGGGGTCATTCAGATCTGTGAGGAAGCACCGTTTCAGATCACCTGGTATAAGCTTCTGGAAAGTTCCTCTTGTGTCCCTCAAAAGCACAGTTGCTGTGAACCTGAAAAGTGGATATTTTTAAAAAGTGGCCCTGGGACAGAGGGGATGTAAATGTCAACCCTTCAACCCCAACTTGTCAAATGTTGTTCTCCTTTACTGCATGGAAGCCCCACTTAAGTACAAGCTTGTTTGCTTATTTATTAAGTACATATGTTTTATGGAGTCTATGATCTGCAGAAAACATTCCAGCTTTTGGACCCAAGGGCAAAATCCTTCTTTCCAATCTGTACAGACGATCTTTATGCTGATATTTTGCTCTTCCTAAGGGATTTCCTTGTATTGAGGGAAAGAGAAATATCAGAGCTCAAATCCACCAGGTGTGTCTGAAAGGAAAAACCTGCTTTGTTGTCCTCCTCATTGCTTCCCTCGGCAAAAGGGGAAATGCAAAATGGAAAATGCAGTGGAAAATATGATGATTGATAGTGCTAATATTTAATAAACTGGCTGTTCTTTATGGAATCTGGTGGCTTTTTGCAATGAAATTATAGTTCTATTAGCATTAACAGGACTTCATAGCTCAACAAAGGAATGGAGATACTTCTCAAACACTTATCTTAGGCATTTTCTGTGAGAAAGCAACATTTGAAAAGGTTTCATTTCCACTCTTTAGATGTGTGTGATCTTGGATCACCCCTCTAGTTTCTCTTCCTTTTTTTTTCACCAAGTGTAGTCATTTCCAATAAGGTTCATGAAGGGTTTCTGCTTTTGAAGGTCCCAAATGGCTTAAATCACTCCTAGCACAAATGCACTCTCTATTGTGGAAACTGAAACCTGCCACACCAGAAGGTGATCTGTATATTAGAACCAGATATCCCTCCACATCTGTATTTCCAAGCAGCAAAGCAGTATGTTTTGAGTTAACCTACTTTTAGAGTGGCTCATCAGATAGAGATATAGCTATAAATACTGCTAAAGGGTTGGTGTTTGCCAGACTTTTGCAAGGATGCTAGCAGAGAGGATGAAGTGTAGGCAAGGAGTACTCTCCTTTGCAAAGTACTTATCCTCTACAAACCACCACACCTGCACACCCTGATGAAAGGATCCTCTTCTTCCCTCTAAGGAAACTGTGGTCCCTTGCCTGATGCACAGCAGGGGTTTGGGGGCTGCAGGTTGGAGCCCTGCTGGCTCCATCCTCTGTGGTGTGACATGGTTTGGCTCTTGCCCACCAAAACGGGTTGGTCTAATCCACCAGGAGCAGTCTATGGAGTTCATTATCCTCTAAATGCCCTGACATGGACTGAAAGGGGACTGATAAACCTGCAGGGAGTAAGTTTACAGTGAAGGCTGTGAACAAACATATACCCAAACTTGTGCCATGATCCTTTTTAACCTGCCCACGCTCACTCAGACAAGAAAGCCAAGCCATATGGAGCATTGGGGCAGGACAAGGCAAGACCAAGACACATGTGCCCAGGAGTGGAGAGGCCACACCATCACAGTGTGCTGGCTACAGAGAGCAGTCCCACCTCCAGCTGAGTCCTTCCTGTCAGGAAATTCAGCTGACTGCATCTTCTCTGCAGAGCTGCCCTTCGTGCCTCTGCACCATGGTATGTGTCATGGAGCACCAAGAAATCTTCCCCCAGAGACACAGCCGGAAGGGACCAGGCAAAGAGATTCACCTGACTTTTCCTGTGGGATGATCTCCCCTAAACATGTGGAAAATGTTGGGTAGATATGCTTTGTATTTAAGAAGAACACAGCATAAAAAGGTTAAACACAGAAATCTCCGCTTAGTTTGATTAGCCCCCTCCAGCAGATGTGGGGGGAGAATTTTGCGTGGGAGGAGGACATAAAATAGACATTGGCACCTCTTCCCACTTAGTATGGCAGACAGATAAGCAGCACCTTCAGCTCTCCTCACTCACTTCTCCAGTACTGTCTTCATTGAAATAGAGCTTTAGCTTCCTCTGGGCAAGACATGCATTTACAAAGCCTAATATGGAAATTTTCCTGCAGCAGGGCCACTTATTGCTCCAATTACAGTTAACTGCAGTGTAGATTTTATTATTCATAGCCAGAGGCTTGTGCAAATTTCTGGGTTGACTTCTCATGTCCTGGCAAGGGCAGAATGTGAGCTGAGGTGCTCAGGTTTCATCAGGAATTACTGTGGGAACTGGCTCGCGCCATCCCAACACAACTCAAGGAGTTTGGGAAGTCAAAGGGGAATCTCATGAGAAGGAGCTGATATGGTTGGGTTTCCTGGCGAGCCCCACTGAGATCCTGGGGAAGATAGCACAAACAGAGCTTTACCACCGAGTTCACTCCGTGCTTGACCCAGCCTTCCTACTGCTTCAGGGTTTTCCAGGACTAATCAGAATTGATAACAAAATAATTCAGAACAAGAAAGTGAATGCATTTGGGGTTTCCATGGATTTACATTAGGATCTGACTTCATTACAATATTAATTTTGACTAGGTTCAATCCTTTCTGAAAGCATTTCAACACTATTTTCATGCTGTATGAAAATGTAATTTTTGTATACCATAATAAATATATTCATATGTATGTAACTGAATATATCTCCAGATATGTATCTCCACACATGCTGGAGCATTGCAAAACCATTTATAATCTATTACAGAACCATTTGAAAATTACATTCATCCCTAGATTTTAATAACTCACATAAACTCTAACTATTCACGGATTTCAATAAAGATTATTTCTGGACTTACTCAAAAACTTATGGCTTTACATTTGCATATATATCATTGGTGAAAGAGTTTTTGTTTGGAGGGGCAATATGTGTGCTTTACTAAGATATGATTTAGAGAAGCATAATTTTCACATGACAAGGGAAAACGCTTTCCTTGATCTAATGACAGCTTTAAAGGTTGAATAGCTGTCCTTCCATCCGATGAATGACTCAAGAGTCAGTGGAAAGGAGATGCTTTCTGTTTTCTATCCATGCAAAGCACACTTGCATCTCATTTATATAAATCATAAATATACGTGATTTTTAAATATCACAAAGTTTAATGTAATTTTCACAAGTTTTCTTGAACATTAGAATATCCCCATAGTATATACACGGTTGGAAATATTTTACTCTCAAAGTGGAAAAGCTAGTATGATTTTTACTCCAATGTTAATAATATTTGGGGGCTAACTTTGATCCATGCTTCAGTTTTCCTTTTACACAACTGTAAAAGTACAAAGGATGTTTTGTACTGTAAGTTCTTAATACTTTCTTTGATTGAAATTGCCTCTGTCCTGGAATTAATCTAAAACTCCTGAGTCAATCAGATTTAAGAAAGTATGAGTTTTTACAAAATTCACTAAGCTCCAATGGTTTTTGAAGTTTGATCTAAGAATCCAATCTATCAACACATGTGGAGGTTCATTACAGTCCTTGACAAAGTTTAGTGCTCTGCTTAAATAATTCAAGACTGGATAAAGGAAGAGGAACAGCATTTCCATTTTTATTTTAGAATCCTCAGCTTCAAGTTTTGGCAGAAAATCTTCAGATTCAAACAGTGGATACATACAAACTAAAGACTACCTTGTTATTCAAAAAATAATTTGATTTCTTCTTTGGCATTATACAAAAATCGAATGTTAAACATTATTTCAAATTGAGAGTTATATTCTCTTGTGATGGTGCAAGATTTATTTTTTAGTTCCCTAGCTCTTTTGATTTAGGTAAAATAATGAGTTGTGTGCTTCATTTCAGCAAACCTTAATTTTCTGGAGGAAAATAATTCCAAAAATCTTACTTGATAATAGGTTAATGTTCTGAAAAGCTTTGAAAAGTCAGGGCTATTTTTTTTTTTTTTTTTACAGTGTCTCTGTATTTTCCAACGTGATTGTTAACAGAACAAAATATCCATGGTTAGGTCTGGTAAGGATCTCTTTCCATAATGCTCTTTTGTCTGTATAACAATAATAAAAGCTTTATTGGCACCTATTTCACATGACCTCCATAATTCTCCTGTGGCTGACCCTAACCAGTACCAATAAAACCATGCATTTTCTCACTGTACATTAACGAAAAAAAAAAAAATTAAAGAACGAAAGAAAAAGAAAAAAAAAAGTTAAAATTGTATAAGGAACTCCATGCCAAAGACCTTTCTAGAAAAACCACTTTAAAACTGGATTGTATTATAATTGTTATCTCATTTTCTGCTGGGACTACTTTTTTATTTTAAGATCTTGTATAATTTGCTGGTGGTTTATTTTCTCCCTCTCTCCAGTTAAACAATTAAATATTTCTAAAAGGAACCCAGAATTTTAACACAAGGGAATAGATAGACCCTAAAATCATTCTCAAACTCTTTTCTTAGTTTATATATTCAGGTACCCAAGGACATTCTCCAGTTTGATAATTTATCATGGGTTAAAATAGCCCTCACTTAGCAAGAAGCCAGCTCTTAAGCGATGCTATTCATGCTGCGAGTTGTATGGCATCTCTAACGAGCAATAAATAGGCATCGCGGACAGTCAGGACATGCCACAGGCTGGAAGTTTCCATCCAAAGCACTTAGTGACTATCTGTGAATAATGAACACATTCATGGACGCAGCATGGGTTGTGCAGCGCCCTTGAAAGGGGAAAAGTTCTCTTACAGTATCACTGATGGTGAAGAATTCAGCTGGGCTGGGTTTATAAAGATAATACACTGGAAAGAAAAATCTGGTTTTTCTCTGTTTCCCTATCTTCAGGGACCCGTTAAAATTTACTGCAAATTCAGGAAGGAATCCTCAGAGTGATGCTGTACTCAATTGCTATTTAACTCGCTTTTGAGGGGCTTTAGGGTTTTCTACCTGCAAGAAAAAGTTTCCCAGTGCCATGTCCTTGGTCCTTTTCGTGTTCCCTGTCGCAGAGGCCACTCAAAAAAGGTTATCCCCATGAGATGCACATGGAACCTTCATCCAAGCCTAGGGGCTGGTAGGGACACCCCTCTGAAAAGTCCCCTCGGCTTGTCCCTGCGAGCCTCAGCGGGGCATAACCCACCAGCCCTGGGTCCTGCTCCGCACCTGCCACTTTTTGAGGACAGAGCCGGAGCAGGGACCTGGCAAACTCTAGAGGGACGAGAGATGCCCGGGCGGGGAAGTTTGGGTGGCTCCCTAGGAAGGTGAGCGGGTCCCCCTCTCCAAAAGAGGAGCAGGAGAGGAAGGTGTTACACAGGGGTTTACAGGGGGTGCAGTCATCTTCTGGTTGATCATTGTTTTATGGGCGTTGTTTGTTTGTTATTGTTTTCTTGTTTTCTTATTGCTTCTAAGTAGGTATCTCAACCATCCCACCACCTCTGCTCCTCTGAAGGAGTTTTGGACGCGAAAAAGCAACACTGCTTTCTAGGAACTGTATTTGCGTTTTGGTGGCTCCGAAGATGCTAATACAGCCTTTATTTGTTTTATTTTTATTCCTAAACACCTGAACAGAACGGGGCTGAAACACTATTTTTAAGCACACGTACACACACACACACATATCTATATACATATATACGCCGATTTATGTGCATAGTTATAAATTATAAATATGTCTAATATATCTGTATATAAACATCAACCAGACGCAGATATTGGCCAAGAATTCCCTTACCCCCAGTGACGCCGTCTGATCTCTTAGGAAGGTGTCAAGAACTGAGCGATCCGTTCAGCCCCGCTGTTTTTGACGCGGAGAAGGGAGCGCGATGCCCCTGCCCAAAGCCCCTCTGCCCGCAGCGCCGGGGGTCAGCAATCCCCCGCAAAGATCCGGGCTCCAAACACCGCGGCCCTTTAAAGCAAAGAGGAGCAGAGGTTAGGGGTGCGAGCGATAAAGCCTGCCTTTCATTTCGCTTCTACTTTACGACACATCGAGGCAGTGAAGGGAGAGCGAGGGGAGACATCAAACACCGGGGGATAATTGCATTCACATTGCAGGAAGCCGCTCCGCTCCGCTCCGTGCGGGAGCGGGCACCGGCGGGAGCACCGTGACTCTGCTGCACACTTGTCACACTCACACACGGGTTTTCGGCCCCAAATATAACTCTCTGTCTGCTGATTCCCCACGGAGCCCGGCCCCAAATCCCCACTTCTCTCAGCGTGGCAGCCGCTGTCGAGCAAACCCTGAGAGAGGCTCAGGAGCCGTCGGAGATGGTGACGGGGAAATATCCCACGGGCACCCCACGGGCACCCCACGGGCATCCCACGGGCATCCCACGGGCATCCCACGGGCATCCCAGGCCAGAGGTGGGACGAACTGGAAGCCAGGACTGTGCAGCCGAAGAGACCCCGCAGCGGGGCCGGGCCGCACCTCGCGGAGCTGCACTGGACCTGGACACCCCGGAGAAAAACGTACCTGGGAAAGAAACAGAGCCAAGGATGGAAAACAATCAGAACCCCCATCACCTCTAGTCTAAACCCGCACAAACACGTGGTTTTTTTTCCCCTCCTGATCCACGGGAGGCATCAGGACCTGCCAAGGGAAAGTCTCTCCATTCTCCCGCCTGCAAAAAAATGAAGATTTACCGTGCCGCAAAGAGATGGCCGTGGAAGAGAAGGCAGTGGGGGAAGGAGAGGCTTCGCTTCACCGCCGTCACACTGAACCCCGGAGAGGCGGCCCGGGAGCTGCGGCACGGCCCCGCCCGGTGCGGGAGCCCGGGGCGATGGCAAAGCCCTCGGCTCACGGGGACCCTCCGGCCAGGTGGCTGCCAAGGGCGTAAGGGCAGCACCAAGGATGCCTTTCTGACGTTAAATTAAGAATATCCCGTCATTGGGTGCTTTTTCTGCTTCCCACCCTGATGGATGCTGCAGGAGACTCACGCCTTTTTTTATTCCCGTTATCATATTAAGCACTAAGTACAGGAAGCTTGAAATGTTAATAATGTCACAATAGCAATGCAAAAAGTGTGTGAACATAACTACGAGATTTAAAAAATCCCAATAAACACGAACGTGCATGTACAAGTGTTGTACTTGCAGGTATAGAATTATGCTCATCCTGATTTTGTATTTCAGGAATACATCAGACTATACGTGATTTTCTCAAGCATATTTCAGCATTATTGCACACCAAACAGTTATACTAAAGAAATACTGGCTTGGGGGGAGGGAGGTGGGGAAGCAGGAGAAAATTTAACCGTGGTGATTTTATGAAACTATTTATAAGTGGAAAGCGGAAAATATTACATAAATTGCATGATCACACTGTAGGGACACTTTATAAAATATAGGTATGGGACACAAACATGTCTTTTATAGATATGCAGATTGTATATGTGATGGATAGAAGCAATCACGGGCCTTTTTTTCCTCTTTATTCCGGAAAACACACATACATTTTCTGAGTCTGGCAGTGAAATAGAGCTGACCGTTTATGAATGCATAAGAACTATCAGCCAAACTCATATTTCCTATGCAAGAACAAGTCAAATGTGCAGAGCATAAAATTCGTAGTTGTTAACGTCACTTCTGTGCAACAAGTGACAAATGCTCTGTCGCCCAGTTTACAATTCACTAGACTGCCCACAGTCTCTGCCCAAGTTAAGAGAGAAATCTGAATGTGCCACCGCATATTCCCACTTTTCCAGAGCCCAGTTCAGAGCTGGAGCCGTTGGAAGTAGAATTACTCCCTTAATATTCTTTTTCTTTTTTTTTTTTTTTTTTTTAGTGTTCTTTCAAAAATAGGCCCTGACCTCAAACGTCCCCACTGCCACTCCGGGAAAGGGAGCGAGGCCGCTCGGTGGGGGCAGGCCGGCTCGTTCGCGGCTGTCCCCGGACACTCCCGCGGGGCAGCACCCGGTGTCCCCGTCCCACAGCGGGAGGGGAGGCGGGGCCTGGGAAGGGATACTCGTCCAGGAGTACCGCAAAGGGGAACGGGGAGGGATCCTCCGGCAGTGGAGGAGGAGAGGCTTGACCAGCATATGAGCATCGCAGGGACATCTCTGAACTCACCCAAACCTCCACGGGTCTCCGACGTGCACACCGGACCGAGCTGCCCCGCTACAAACCTGGCTCGCCTGGTTCCAAGGGAAAAGGCAGAGGGTAACCCTGCTCCTCCGGTGCCCCCCAGCGAGGGGGACTTTCGTGGAGTTCCCGGGGTCCATGTCCCAAGGCTGGCTCCAGAGGCTCGGAAAAAGGGGGCACGACTTGGAAAAAGGGAGGACGACTTTAGAGCTTCCCACGAAATGGTATTACAGTAAGATGAAGATAAAAAAGAAGAGCTGAAGAGGGGTAACGCCAGGAACCACGGGTCGGGTCCTGGAAGGGGCAGCTCATCCCCTCTGCCTCCCCGCCTGGGGCGGCGGGAGAGAGTCCCGATGAGCGGGGCTGTGTGTCCTTCCAAATAAACTACACAGACGCCGCATGTGCATCTATACAGTATGTCTGTATAGGTATATACACACGTATAAGGTAAACAAAACCGACCTCTGGAGATCCCTTAGAGGACAGTCCTCTCCCCTTCCCCAGCAGGCACCCTCCCCTCCCCCGGCAGGACAGCCACTGCCTGCTCACGGGAGCAGCCGCCCCTCCGCCACTCTCCCAAAATTGATTCCAGCGCCCCAACCAGGGGGCTCCGGGCTAAGGAGAACCTCACCGCTCCGCCGACAGCCCGCGGGGCCGGAGCCGGCTCTCCGGGCGGCGGAGGGCGCATCTCCTCCGTCCATCGCCGCCGCCGCCACATGAAAGCGCTCGGCGGGGGGTGAGCGGGGGCTGATTATTATTAATGATATTAATGATATTAATGATATTAATATAAGCGCGATGTCCGCGGCGCCGATTGGCTGCCGGGGCTGCCCGCTGAGCCCGCTGCAGCCAATGGAAGGCCCGGGACGTGGAGCGGCCAAGCCCCCCCGGCTGCGGCCCGTGTGCCGGGGCCGCCGCCGCCGCCCCCCCGCACCGGGATTTGCTCCCTAATTGACCTAAATAAGGAGCTCGTGAACGGCGGCCCCGGGGCGGCGCGCACACACACGGACACACAGACACATACACGGACACACAGACACACACATACACACACACACACACACAGCCGGCAGCGCCCGGCGCCCGCCGCTCTCCCCGCGCAGATCCCATTGGCGCGGCGCTCCGCCCACCGCAGGATCCCCCGCTCCTGCCCGCCGTTTAACTCGCATGACATTTTTATTTCGTTATTAGCGTTTTCGCGCAGAATCTGGCGCCTCCGATGGGTTGTCGGGCTGGCTTTTTTTTTTTTTCCTTCCCCGTTCCCTTCTTCTCCTCCCCCTCCCCCCTCCCCTCCTAGCTTGCAGGAAATGATGGCAAACCGCGATCTGAAATGATTACTCCGGAAAAAAACGCTTTTATACCAGGAGAGCATCCACGGGGCTAGGCAGAGGCGAGAGGCGGCCGCGGGGCAGCGGGGAGCCGAGGAGCCAGCCGCCGGCGGAGCCGGGACCCCCTCCCGCAGTTCTCTCCGACGATGCCGGACGAAGCCACGGAAAACGCCGGCTCCACCTCCGCCCGCGTCTCGTCCTTCTTCATCGAGGACCTGCTGGGCACCGAGGGCACGGCGGGCGGCGGGGCGCGGCGGGCGGCGGCGGCGGGCGGCGGGCGCGGAGTTCCGCGCTGCGGGCCGCGCTCCCCGCTGCGCATCGGCGCTCCGGGCTGCCCGCTCCGCGACGCCGCCGTCGGCTGGTACCGCCGGGCGCACGCCGCCTTCCTGGGCTGCCCCAGCCCCGACAGTAAGTGGCCTTTCCCTCCGCACCCTTCACCGCCGGGCCCGGCCGGGGCTGGGGGTGTTCCTGCTCCTGCTCCCCCCGGGGTGGGGGGGTCCGGGTCCCGCCGCGGTGCCCCGGAGCAGGCCGGAGGGGATGCACGGAGTGCCCCCGCAGCCCCCGCCCTGCCACCCCGTTTTCGGCCGCTCGGGGCAAATCTCCGGAAATGCTCCCTATGTGTCAGGCACCTGGAGCCTCCGCCCCGCCGCCCAAAGTGTAAACAGGGATTCTTGGCTTGCTTGAGGATTTTTTTTTCTTTCCTTTCTACCCCCTCCCCCATCTCTTTTTTTTTTCTCTATTTTTTCTCTCCTTTTATTTTTAATTTTTCTTTAAGAGGCAGGTCCAGTTTTATTTTTTAATTTTTAATTTTTCTTTTTTTTTTTTTATTTTGACTCCCCATCAAGCCTGAAAGCTGGGACAAACGGTCCCTAGCAGAGCAGTGGAGAGTTTGGGAAGCCGGGGAAGCAGCTGGGCTCGGTCCCAGCTGCCCCGGCCGCCGCTTCCTGCAGAGCCAGCCCCGCTGCCCTCTGCCCGCAGCGCGGCCTCTCGCTGCAGGGACCCCATGGAGAGGGTGCTGGAGCAGAAGCCGGGGTTCGGGGCAGAAATTAGCATATGATAGAGTGAATAGGCTGCCATCAGTGGTTATTTTCCATCTACTGATAGAAAAAAACCATTGTGCCTCGGCGCACCTCTGTGACCCTACACGAGCCTGCAGAGATCTCACGATTGCTTAACAAGGAAAAGAGGCATGATTTGTAATCCAAATAGTTTCTTTTTGCAGTAATAGGTTTATTCATATTTTTAATTTCTCTCAAAAGTACATATAGAAACAGCAAAGTACTGCAGAAACAACTGAGTTATTTTTCCTTTATTTTTCTTTTTTCATTTTTTTCTTTTTATTTTCTGTTTTTCTTCTATTCTATAAAGAGTAGGAAATATTTTTTCCCTTTAAAATTGTAATTGAAATGCACGGTGTTGGAGACTCCATGGAGATATGTCCCGATACCAGAATAATTGTCCCCATCCATTAGCTTTTTGAAGTCCAGAATAATGTGGATTATTTATTTTTTGCCTCTCTTTATATACACACCAGCACACTATTATGCTTATCCCTCTGACACAATATACTTACTCACAAATGTACTTTTATGTATGTATGAGTGTGTAAATACAGAGGCATGTATATAAATAAGAAGTCACACGTATTCCTGTGTGTACATACATATATAAAAAGTACAAGCATAGTTCTGTGTGTACAGTGGTACATTTTATGATTTGAAAACAGCCCGTGTGTGCGTTATACGTGTGCGCACACACGCAGATCCACGAGCATGGCCAGAGATCGGTGTATTTACATACATAAAATGCAGGGCTTGTGTTTCCATGTCAGCGTGCGTGCATGTGTGTGCATACGCTGAGAATTCGGGAGTTTAGCGGAGCAGGCAGAGAACAGGCAGGAGCTTTGCTCGGGCCCCTCGCTCCCCGGCCTTGCTTCTCCCCGCGCTGCTTTCCCGTCGCGGCGGGCGGGCGCTGTCCCCGTTCCCTGGATCCCTGCAGCAGCCTCTGCCTCTCTTTGCAGCCAGCGACCGGGACTCGCCCGAGCTGCCCGAGGAGCCGGCGGAGCGGGCTGGCGGCGGGCGGGCGGCGGCCAGAGGCCCGGCGGGAGGGCGGCCGGGGCCGGGCGGCCGCGACGAGGAGGAGGAGCGCGGCGAGGAGCCGGGCGAGCCGGAGCAGCGCGCCGCCGGCCGCAAGAAGAAGACGCGCACGGTGTTCAGCCGCAGCCAGGTGTTCCAGCTGGAGTCCACCTTCGATGTGAAGCGCTACCTGAGCAGCTCCGAGCGGGCCGGGCTGGCCGCCTCGCTGCACCTCACCGAGACCCAGGTGAAGATCTGGTTCCAGAACCGCCGCAACAAGTGGAAGCGGCAGCTGGCCGCAGACCTGGAAGCGGCCAACCTCTCCCACGCCGCCCAAAGGATAGTGCGGGTCCCTATTTTGTACCACGAGAACTCGCCGGCGAGCGCCTTGGGCTTCACCCTGCCGCACATGTCACCCCCCTTGGTGGGCTTCTCCAGCGGCGTCAGCTACCCCCTGGGCACCTTCCCCGCCGCCTCCCTCCCTTTCCTACGGTCGCAGATGACAGGACTCGTCTGAGCCCCCACCTCGGCCGGGACCGTGGCCCCTTCGCCCCCTCCCTCGGCTTGCAGCTCCACCCCCCTTCCTCCACGGACTTTTTATTTTCAACTTACACGTTTCTTGATTTTCTGCTTTTTTGACTTTTTAAATTTTTTTTTAAAACGTGCAATAAACTAACTCTTGGGGTTAACTCGGAGCGACGTGCGGCAGCCGGGGGGAGCCGAAAGGACTTGAAAGACCCCAGCCATGCACCGGGATCAGGGTGGCGGGGCTCCCACTGCCGCGCATCCAAAGAAAATCCAGCCCCGTGGCAGCGGCAAACCCCTCACGGCCGCTCCGGCCCCAGGGTGACACAGACCGGCGTTTTCCGGGGGGAACAGACTCCCCGACTCCTCCTCCTGCAGCCCGCGGAGCTGCCGAGCGAGACACGAATGTACGGACCTGCCGGCGCTTCCCGGCCGCGCCGCCCCCGCCCCACGGGCGGCCGAGCCTCGGGGCCACCGAGAGACCTTCCCCGGCACCTCCGGTGCTCCGGGCCAGCGCTCCTACCGGGGAAACCTTCGCGTGTCCCCGCTGCCCCAGCAGCTTTCCGTGCAGAGCGGGGGACCCTGCTGATCCCGGCCTCCAGCAGCTTATCCAGGGCCCTTTGTTTTAGCCACTTAATCCGTACATATCCCCCTCCCATCGTTACTCTCATTTCCATACTACCGATATCCAAGCATGTGCTGGTGCCCCCTGGTCCTTCTCGATGCAGAAGTTTTGATTTGAAACAACTTGAAGGCAAATTGTTGGAAAGAATTCGCCCTGCTGAAATCCGAGCTGTGAGGATTTGGTTTCTTTGTTTTCGTTTTGTTTCCCTGGCAAATTATCGGCTAAAATACACGGGTTTATATATACACATATATATGTAATTCTACATACTGTATTTTGCAAGTGGATTTGCCACTTTTTTTTCGGTCTCCTGAATATGTTGAGGAAAGCTCACCTCGACTTGTCCGTCTCTTAGGGGATTGGTTTGTGTAATCGATTAATAATTCACTGGCAATTAAAAAGGAAGGAAAGAAAAATAATCAGATGGGAACAGACTGGGGAGCTGTATGGCTGGTTATGCAAGCGAACCTGTAACGTGATATTATATGAAGTATTATGCATGCCAAGTTATTGTTTTTCTTTAATAACTGTTTTGTTTCCTCCCGTGCTGCCCACTCCTAAAATGAATTTCTGGACTATCATTATTTCTAAAAGTTTGAATTTCTTTTTCCTAATATTAAGGGGGAAATGACCATATAAAACTCGGCCTTGGTGGAAAGTCCAGCTTTGATCGTACATTCTAGGGCATAATCAGCTGCAATTGAACCAACCAGCTCGGAGCACTCGGTGTCCCTGCAGGGAAGGCCAGGTCCTGGATCTGTTGGGGAATGTGCATGCGGACCTGGCTCCTGTGAAGGAAGGGCGATCTAATTCTTACTCTTTCCTACGCTTTGCATTATAATTGGAGCAATCATACTTTTTCTGGTTATGAAATCGATCAGCGAGATGTGGTGGAGCTTCAGCTTTGATACAAAACTCGGAGGTCAGGTCTGGATTATAACCTCGACACAATTTTGGGCTTTCCTCTCCTATATTTTTTTCTTTTTTTTATCTCCTTTTTTTTTTTTTTTAACTTATTTTTTTCCTCTGCTTTGGCCTGAAATATGGCTCTGAGCACCAGCCTGCGCAGTTGAAGTCAGGACGTTGCAAGCCTCAAAAACACTCGAAAATTGAGTTTATATGTATTCATATATATCAATATATATTTATAGGTTCCTGAGAAAAGTGCTAAATTGCCGGGATACTGGTTTTTCTGGAAGTTATTGTTTGTTGAAGTTTCTTTTTCTTTTTTTTTTTTAATTTTCTTTTTAAAATTTTTTTTAAATTTTTTTTTTCCAACTGCTGCTGATCTCCCCCGAAATCTCCAGACATATTCGCCGGCCTTTTCTTAGCATATCCGTCAAACACCCGAACTTGAGATAAAACCTTTCAGAGCCTGGTCCCCGAGCGGTGTAAGAAGGACGGGGAAGAGGCGAAGCTGGGGCTGTGGGTGCCCCGGACGGGACTCGCCGGCCTCGGGAAAGCGGCTGGGCTGGGCTTCAGCCTTTTCGTGCCAGAGGAGGTGACTTGGGGCGATGTTTCTTCCTCAGGGCGCAAGCACTTGATTTTGATGCCGTTCAAAGCCTGGCTGCCCCTGGAAGAGAGCGGCTAGACCGTTTTTCTCGTCATATCCAGCTCCCCAGATCTGCCAGTGTTACCTACTGGAGTAAAATCCTGACTCACTGCAGTCATATCAGAGTAGATTGTAATCGAAGGAGAAATTTAACACGCCTGCCACTCTCCACATGCCTTTTCTTTGGAGTAACATATGAGATTATTATACTTCTGATTCTACTAAGTATTCTTTCCTTGAAGTTAAGGAACTGGCAGGGCTAAATGATCAATCGGATTTTTAAAATGTGTTTTGACATTAGTATGTTTGTTTTTTAAAGATGTGCTGATTATATCAATAAACAGATTTTTTTCATACACTGTATTTGTAACTTATGATCATGGTAAAATATTAAAAGGTGCAAGACGTGAAATCATCTAAGAAAAAGTGCTTACTTATGCCTTATTCTGTACTTGCAGAAAATGATTTATAGTGGCTTATTAAAAGTATGAAAGTAGGAACATATACACCTTAGGTTTCTTTACCTCGAACTTTTGAAACGATACTTTTCCCTATATCTGATGGCAAGAAATTTTTGCAGGACGCAGAGAAACATCTAGCACCAGATGACAGTCCCTGAGGTATGTGCATTGACTATTTCAAAATAGATAAAATCCCCCAGACCCGAACACCCAAGCCCATCCCTCAAATCAGGACAGCAAATTCCTCACAGTTTCCTTCCTTGTGTGTATATTTTATTAAACAAATAAAAAAGTTAAGATTCACACGCTTTGTGCTGCTCCTGCAAACAGAAATCTTTAAGAGAAATGTTGATGGACTGTAAAGCTCAAAGTACTTTTGCCAAGGCTGTTTATGACATATAGAGACATACGTTGCTGCTTTATAGATCAAAGCAACCTCAGAATAGCTTTAAAATAAATCCAGTTATACTACAGCTGTAATATTATTATGCAGCATAAATCCTTGTCTGTTGACATTTATTTAATGAATGTTGCTACAACAGCTTAGCTAGATGGCACTCCAGAGGCGAGGCAAAGGAGAACCTTGCCAGATTACTCACAAAGACAACTTGTGTTTATTGGACGCTAATAAAATAATCAGTGAAAAGATTTTTTTTTTTCAGTAGAGCAAGCAACAATCAAAATAGAGTCTGAACTGCCCTTTTTGAAATAAATTCCTAATGTAGCTGTAGTAAGACATTATTAATTACACTTTAAATGAAAATGATCGATATGCTGGAAAGCACCTTGTTAAATGGCTGCTTTGCAAATGGTACATTGCTCACCAGTTTAAGATGGCCCATAACTTTTCTCGGAGGCACGAGTCTAAAATATTCATGCAAATCAATACTTGATAAATCTCATAGGTGCGTGCTGGCTCCACTGTCCAACAATATATTTAGATCGATTCTTTTTTTTTTTCTTTTCCACTGCATTATCTTGGAATAGTCTGTCTGTGCCCCCTGCCAATGCGTCCCGCGCCCACCATCGATCGGAGAGAGGCTCGCTCCAGACTCCAGCCGACTCGCAGGGCTCAGTGCTGTCAACCTCAAATTAGATCCAGGCAATATTCTTGTATTTCCCTTCCCATTCCAGATGAATGTAACTTTAAGGTGGATGTCTTAATGCTTCCTTTAACTATCCTGAGTTTCTCGACTCTGCTTACGATGTAATTTCTGTGTAGTGAGATACATAAAGATCAATTCAAAAAGATATAAACGAGAATTTAGATGTACACCTAAAATTTAAAGCCTTTCCTTTCCTTTCCTTTCCTTTCCTTTCCTTTCCTTTCCTTTCCTTTCCTTTCCTTTCCTTTCCTTTCCTTTCCTTTCCTTTCCTTTCCTTTCCTTTCCTTTCCTTTCCTTTCCTTTCCTTTCCTTTCCTTTCCTTTCCTTTCCTTTCCTTTCCTTTCCTTTCCTTTCCTTTCCTTTCCTTTCCTTTCCTTTCCTTTCCTTTCCTTTCCTTTCCTTTCCTTTCCTTTCCTTTCCTTCCCTTCCCTTTCCTTCCCTTTCCTTTCCTTCCCTTTCCCTTTCCCTTTCCCTTTCCCTTTCCTTTCCCTTTCCCTTTCCCTTTCCCTTTCCCTTTCCCTTTCCCTTTCCCTTTCCCTTTCCCTTTCCATTAAACAGTTGGATATTATTGGCTTTATTCGGAATTCCCCTCCAGATTTTTCCACAAATATCAGGCACAGTGTCTGGAGGAAGGAGATTTAGCAGAGGACTCTGAATTGACCTAAGAGAGGAGCAGAATTTCGGAAAGCGATGCTCTGTCCCGGGGCACAGCTCGGCCCGACCTGCCGTGTCCCGGCACCTCTCGGGCCGGAGCAGTCCTCTGAGCGTGCCCGGCTCCCCAGGAAAGCCTGTGGCTGTGTGACGCCTTTCTGGGGAGCTCCTGGGAGAGGTGCTTTCCCTCGAGCGATAGATACGGTTTTCTCTGCCCTACCTCCCCCATGCACTCCCCGGGATGGGGGAGGATGTCCCCGCTGCCCCGAACCTCTGCCGCTCTAGGGGGAGGCAGCGGGGCCGTGCCGGGGTGATGGAAAACCTCAACAGCAACCGGTAATTCATGTCCAGCCACTGCTGAGCCGCTAAAGCCAGTTTTATTCGGGGACCAGCAGCGCCAAAGTCCCGAACCCGCCTAGCGATTTTAATGAGCTTTTTCGGGCAGCGCTTCTGTTCAAGATCCCCTCGCCGGGCTGTGTCCCGGGAGAGCACCGGAGATGGTTTAAAGCGTTCTGCGAGGTGCTGCTGTGTCCGCAATCACCAGGGACTTACTTGCAAGGGGATGTGAAATCCAGGGAGGGACTTTTACCCTCGAGTACCTCGGGGGATAAATCAAGCTCGATTCCGTAAAACAAGCAAAACCAGACTCTTTGGCGTTTCTGTACCATCTAATCAGATTTCATTTCCATCAGGTTTAGAGCAAGAGACTTCTTGTGCTCTGAGCTAAAATGGAAATACAGATATGTATGACGAGTGATTTCTGGTAAAAAGCTTTCCCAGGTGAAAGGTTTCCACTCTGCACGATGTTAGCTTCTCCTACAGGGTAATATCATTAAAATGAAAAGGTTGGCTCTTCCTACCCTGCCGCTGTGCGGTACCTGCCTCGGTGTCCTCACACGTCCCAGACAACGAGGTTCTTCACAAATAAAATGCAAATGAAGCGTGGGCTGAAAGAGTACCAGCGTCAGAAAATCGCTGCCTATTGCAGGAAAAGCTGTCGCTCGTAACCCACAGCCCTCCGGAGCCCGGGAGGGACCCGCGGTGCTGAGGAGCGGTGCTGAGGTGGGACAGCCGTGAGGGATCCCCTCTCTGGTCTCTCTGACCCCAGAACCTCTTGGCTGCCTCTGGTTCTCTCGAAATTCGCCGCTGCCCACGGCGGCTGCCACAGGAATCTCTTCCCCGGGCTGCTCCACGTGTCTTGGGAACCTTTCACTGCAAAACGCTCCTGAATTTTGGGAAGGACACTCGTCCTCCACCCGATCGGACACTGTTCCCCTAATTCTGGGTCAAGTGCGGGGCAGGGCTCGGACTGTGTTGCTGGGGGTCTGCAGGGGGCCCGGGGGTTCTGCTGCCTTCCCCCGCCGCAGCCCCGCTCCCTCTCCAGGAGAACTCTTCGCTGCTGGTTGTTCGGTCTGTGCAGGACACGCTCTACCTGTTGGTCTTTATTTTCCTGAAGGTAAGAGTGACCTAGCAGAGGGCATGAGGAGCCCGGTGTGGACCTGCCTCGTAGAACTCGCTGAAGGGGGATCCCGGACCCCCCGGGCCCCTCGCATCCTCTTGTGGCCAGTGAATCGTTTCCAACTTGTCCCAGGGGCTGAAGAGACCCAGCTCTGTAGACTGCTCCCTCTGCACCAAGTTTGTCGGGGAAAAGAAAACAATACCAAAACCAAACCAAACCAGACCAAACCAAACCAAACCAAACCAAACCAAACCAAATCAACAAAAACAAAAAAACAAACAAACTAACAAAAAACCCCACCGAAAAACCCAAAAAACCACCCAAACCAACAAACAAAGCCCCCGTCACTTCCAAAAAAAAAAAAAAAAACAAAAAAAACCCCCAAAATCAAACCAAACCAAACCAAAACAAAAAAACCCAAAAAACAAAACAAAACAAAAAAAAACAGAAAAACCCCGGTTTTAAAAAGTGTCCTAATGGGGCTAGGAAAGGATGACAGATCTGTCCCAGGATGGTTTTACCGGACCTCATCTCCCCGGGCAGGGCTTGGACTGCTCCGGGGGGTGGAATGGGAAGCGGCTGCGCTGAAAAAAAGATTGGGTGGTAAAACTTATGTCTCCTTCTTCACTTAACTTCTTTTTTCTCTTTTTCAACTTTTCCCTTTTCTTCCAAGAAAATGTCTTCTAGGAAAATACACTGCTTCAAGGCATTCGCCTTGTAGGATTTTTTTTTCCCTTTTTGGAGCTAGAAGGGAAATGGTTTGCAGCAAGGACAGATGTGAGCACCTGGGACGTGCCTCATTCACAGCGTGAAGGGAGGCCGAGACAGGAGCGCAAAGAGCGACCCGACCTGGCATTCAAGTCTCCCATGCTCCTAATTTTACCATCTCAGACCAAATTTCTCAAATTATGCTTTCAGCTGCTTCTTCGCATTTTGTAACTCTTACCCGGGTCCTTCCCTTGGCCCTTCCTTCGCTTTCTCTTAAATGGATATTTTGCTCTGATAAAACTCACAGTTCGTATAAGAGACTGCAAGACAAATGCAACAAGTTTGAGTATTTGACTAATAATCGTGTTGATGGAAATGGGTATATTTATTTTTTTCCGGCTGGTGGAAAATGTGCAGCTCTCCAGCAGAAGTCTTGAGTTAAAATTTGAGCGTGTTCAAAAAGTGAAAAAAAAATCATGAAAAAGAGCTGAAACCCGCTCTCTCAGGTACCACTACGTTAAAGACTAACGCAGTCCAAAGCCTTAAGAAGCCCCTGATTTTAGCTCCTGGAATCTCTCGCATAACAATATTTTAAAGCCTGTCGCGACGTCTATTATCAACTCTTTTTCAAGGACTTATCGCTTTCCCTCTACAGTTTTCGTGGTGGAAACCTCGAGACTCGCACTAAAAGCCTTCCTAAAAGCTGGTTGGAAGTCGCAGAGAGGGAGAGGTTTCTCTGTGGTGCACAACGGGTGACGGCTCTAAAATCGCTGGACGTCCTGCCTCGAGTAGTGCAAACGGGTTTAAAACGCTGCAGTGCTGGGAGGTGTGGGAAGCAAAAGTTCTCAAGCCAGTAGAGAAACACATCGATCCTTTCCCAAGTTCCACAGCTCAGGTGAACGCTTCCCCATCTCCCAAAGGCACTCCCAGCGCAGCGGGCCAGCGCTTTCTCATTTGAAAGCTACAGAAGAGCTCTGCCGACCCGCGGGGACCAGCAGGGGATATAGAGGGGGTGGTGAAGTGTGGGGGGAATGTGTGGCAGTCATGTGTGGATTTTGGGGTGGCCTGACACCATGGGGCTCCTTGGGAGGAATAAAGGGTCCCCTTTGCCCCATGCTTATTGAGTCTCAGAGAGAGAGTCTGTCTGTATGAATTACTCTTCCACTGTCTACCCCACTGCCGAGCAGCAGCGCGGACAATCTGCAGCGAATGCCCTCCGCAGACTGCCTGGGGTCGTGCCAGGTGCTGTACAAACACAGGGAAGGGGTCCCAGCTTCCCCTTTCCTTCCTTCCTTCCCTCTCTGCCATCCCTGCTTTTCCTCGCCGGACTCCGCCTCATTCCCCCGATCTTATTTCCAGTCTTATCTGACCATTCTTCTCCTTCAATCCAGAGATCTCCGTTCTGCCATCCCACCTCCTCTTCGCCTTTGTCGTGGGCTCGGGCTCTGCCTTCCCTCCGCCCACTTACAGAGAAGGGCCCAGGCAGGAGGGCAGCCAGCCCTGCCCTGCCGCTGTGCCCAGGGCACCTTTCGGGACACCTCGGCGAGCTCCCCGCCCCACCCTTCCTCCCCGCTTCCCTCCAGTCCCCGCTCCTTTTCCTTCTCCCTCTCCTCTCTGCAGCCTTCCCTCCCCTGCCCTGCTCCCCCCGTCCTCAGTCCTTTGGCTCCCTCTAGCTCCATCCCCTCCCTCCGTCACCCCGACCCCTCCTCCTACGCGGACCCATCCTTCCCTCCGCCCCGGCTGCCGCCGCCGCCCTCCCGCCGCCTCCGCCAGTCCCGCGGCTCGGCTCGGCCCCGCACGGTTCGGCCCGGACACGCTCGGCTCGCCTCGCCATGGTTCAGCTCGGGGGCGGCAGCAGAGCCCCTCCGGCCCCGGCCGCGCCGCCGGCCTTCAGCATCGACAGCATCCTGCAGCCCGGCCCCCGCCGGCCGGCCACGGAGCCGGGCACAGCCCGCTGCGCGCTGCCGGAGGAAGAGGAGGAGGAGGAAGAAGAGGGAGAGGAGCCCGAGGAGCAAGAGCCCAGTAAAGGCTCCAGCGACTCGGGTACGGAGCCAGCAGCAGCCTCGGGCTGTCCCGCACGTCGGGTCGCGGTCCGGCCCCCACCCAGGCGGTACCTGGGCATCCCCAGCGCCGCCGGGCCGGGCCGGGCCCTCGGACACACAGACACAGACAGACACACAGGCACAGGCACAGACACAGACACAGACACAGACACACACAGACACACGCACACACAAATACCGACACACGCGAACGCAGTCACAGACACACAGATACGGAGACACGCTCACACAGACACAGACAGATAGACAGGAGGACACAGACACGCACAGACGGACACAGACAGGAGGATCAGACACGCACACACGGACATAGACACGCACAGACAGACAGACAGACAGGAGGACATAGACACGAACACACAGACACAGACAGGAGGATCAGACGCGCACTCGCGGACACAGACGCGCACACGCAGGAGGAGGGGAGGCTCCGCGGGAGGACGCGGGGGGATGCCGCACACGCACCAACCTGCTTCCAGGGTGTTGTGCCCCTCTCCCGTCCTCCTGGGGCTGTCTGTCCCGTGCCCAGGAGCCCCTCGCTTTCCTGCCATACAGCTGGCAGAGGGATTACCTTGGATCCTTATGGAAGCGCCTCACCCTTCTCCCCTCTGGAGGCTGTGGGACCGCGGCCAGCCCTCGGCAGCCCCCTCCCCATCCTGTCCCCCACCCTCTCCCTGCGCTCCGCCGGGCCGTGCGTGCATGCGGGGCGGGGGCGCGGGCTGCGGCGGGGACTGATGCTGTGCTCTGCCCTTGCAGGCAGCGAGCCCCGCCGGCTCGGGGCAGGAGGGACGAGCCGCGGCCTCCGCTCCGAGGGCGGCGATGCGGGGTCCCCGCTCCCCGCGGAGGGGCTGCGCGGTCCCCGGCAGCCGCCGCGAGAGGCCGGGGGCTCGGAGAACGGCAGATCATCGGCGGCGGGCGGCAGGAAGAAGACGCGGACCATCTTCTCCAAGAGCCAAGTGTTCCAGCTGGAGTCCACCTTCGATGTGAAGCGCTACCTGAGCAGCTCCGAGCGGGCCGGGCTGGCCGCCGCGCTGCACCTCACCGAGACCCAGGTGAAGATCTGGTTCCAGAACCGCCGCAACAAGCTCAAGAGACAAATGTCATCCGAGCCCGAGGGCCAGGGGCCGGGGCCGGCCGAGCCCCCCGGGGAGCCGCAGCCCCTTGCTGCCTCCTCGGCTCTCTCCTTCCCGTCCCTCTACAAGGACAGCCCCGTGCTCAGCCGCTGCCTGCTGCCGCTGCCTTTCCCCCTGCTCTGCCCGGGCAGCGCCATCCCCTACCTCTGCTTCCCCGGGCCGGGCAAACACTTCAGCCTGCTGGACGGGGACGTATAGCTCTCCCCTGGCCCCCGACCTTGCCTTGCCGGGGGCCGTCCCGGTTTTATTTATGACCCCGCTGTGCCGGTGGAGTGTCCGTCTTCGCCACAGCCGCCACCCGGCCCGCGGAGGGGCCGCCCGGGCTCCCCCCATGGTGCCCGTGGGCTGCCCGCACGTCGCTAAAGCTCGGCAGGGCGCTGCCAGCCCGCTCTCCCTCTGGCAGCGCTCTTTCTGCGCTCAGGACGGAGGAATTAACACGGAGTCACCAAAGAAACGGGGACGTGCTCTGCCTGCCTCCCTTCCAAATTTCCCCGTCCCGGTGTCACAGGAGCGCCGATGCTGTGCTCCATGGGGACCGTGTCCCCGCGTCTGTCCCGAGCGCCGTGGCGGCCGCTTTACCGCGAACAGAGTCACGTTTCGTACAGATCGGTAACGGCCAAGGCCGCTCTGTGCTTCTCTAGATCAAACTCTCCAGCTCTAATATCCCCCAGAGCATCTTCTCCCCATCTTTTACATTATCAAAATTTAGATACCTTTCCTCAGATCTGATTTTAAAACTGTGACTTTTCTGCTTTTTTTCCCCCTTCACAGGAAACACCCCAAGATCTCTCTTACATGTTTTGTGCTAACTGATTCTCAGACTAGGGCTCATGTGATGTTTTTACAGAACAAGACAAGCTGTCTCTTGTGCTAATCCCGCCCCCGAAATCTCGTGGGACGTTTTACCTGCTGTCCTAGGGCAAAGAAGTGGGGTTTAAAATTTTTTTTTATATTTATCTACATATAAATTTGCAAACACTTTTGTCGTCCTTTGGTTTCTAAGTTCACATGCTTTATATCCCAAGGTTGGAAATAAACTTTTTCAGAAAGTTGAAACTACTGCCTTTTTAATAGTCACTACTAGGTAGTATCAAAGGAAAGATATTTCCTAGAGTGCATCGATGGTTTTTATTTTACAAATAAAGACTACAACTTTAAAATAAAAACACAGTCGTGGCATTAAAAAATTCACCCTTTCATGCGCGAATGGCAACTCATCGATTTTTCCCCGTGGGGAAAAAAGCACGATAGTTGTTCCGGCTAGATAAGAAGGGGTTTTCTTTCCTTTTCTCACTCTTCCGTTTGATTTCCGTGGGATGGGCAAGGATCCCCCAGCCCAGCGAGGGGACCCCAGTGAATCCCCGCGGCTCAGGGCGCTGCTGGCATCGCTCCCGGCCGGGGCTCAGCCGCTCCAGCCCAACTCGGGGAAACGCTTTCCCCGGCTCTCTCAAGTTTTCTCGCTACTGCGGTGATCTAGGAGTGTTGTTTGACCTCTCCTCTCGCTTTTTAATCCGTTTCGAATCAGTGTCAAGTAGCAAGAGGTGTCTCACAGGGTCCCCTTGCTGTGAAAAAAAAACCAAAAAACCTCGCGGCTGTGGTGAGGGTGGTGTAAGCAAGTGGACAGGCTCGAGGGGTCCTGCCGGGTGCACTTCATAGCTCAGGTTCCCCCAGACTGAAATTAAAATCCTCTGAGCCCGCGAATTGCTCTGTGGCTAAAGTGATGGTCTATGGTTTCTGTTTGTATTTCATAACCGATGATCTGCATCGGAACCTACCTTTGGTTGGTTGCTCTAATATTTTCCATATCCATACCCTCTTACTTGAGTACTGCCACCAGACTAATTAACACCAGTAGGAGCAAACCCACCTTTTTCTAAATCCCTACCAATGGAAGTTTAATCAGATGCAACAGCAATACGCTAGGGTCCCTTCCTTTAGCTCTTTAATATGGAACTAAACTTTATTTAAAGACACCGCCCTTCCACATAACTGCAGCCTCGGATGTCTCCGTGTTGAAAAATAACCATATAAGAAATCGTTATTCTGCAATTAATCTACTTTTCACTACATTTATCAAACGATTTTCAGTCTTGTCTCCGTTCTATAATTTTTCCTTTCAAATTGTTGCTGGAGTTATAGAAGCAACTGAAGGAAAATACGAACCCACGAAAACGGGGGGAGGTTTTTTCCAATAAAAACAACGGGAACAGTCGTTCTGCAAGGCAAGAGTAGTTAGCACGAGGTCAGGTTTCACAGCTTGCTGCCGGCGGACCCCAAAGCTGCGATCATTAGGAGCCAATGAACAACGAACGCACGGAGAGCCCGTGTAGCTCGGCGAAGTAAACAACCACCCCAAAATATTCGTTTCCCATCAAGGTAAAAGTGGGGATTCTGAGAGTATTGGCCATAAGTATCATCCAAACTGTTGCTACACAAGGAACACGGCCAGTGGCAGGGGGGTTTCTCTGAAGAAAACCAAGTTCAGGATGCATCGGGATTCCCAGCGGAGCAGCCAGTGCTGATCACACTGAATATTACTGACTTTTCTTTTACAGCCCAAAACAATTGTGTTTGCAGCTGTGAATTGCTCCTTGCTACAACAGCAGGTTGCTACAAGCCGCTCTACAGCTAACCTGTTGATGGGAGACTTCAAGGAATGAAACAGAGCACAAAGGACTAAACAAGAAAACAGGCAAACAAACCCCAAACAACCCCTCCTCCCTCCAAACCAACCAATCAACCAAAAAACTCCAAACCTCAACAAAAAAAAAAAAACAACTCAAAACCAAAAAACCAAATTAAAACAACAAAAAAACCCCAACCCTCCAAACCTCCAAATCCCAAAAATCTCTGACAGAGTTAGCAAGCAGTTTGAGAGGAAAAAGAAAAAAAATCCAACAACCAACCAGCCAAACCAAGCCAAATAACCAATCCCAACTCCAAGCAGTGTTAGAGCTGATTAGCTGCTGAAACTGAGATTTAAAAACATGCTGTAAAGGTTTCATGCAATGAAAAAAGGTAGTGCAACTGCTTGAGAAGTGTGTGGAAGAGAGTGTTCATCCATATTGTCTATCCAAAGCTCATATAAAGTGATTTTTTAAAAAAATTATTTTTAGAATAACTAGAAACCCTGCCTGTGCTGGGAGACCCCCTGTGTTAGGCATGGCACACATGTACCAACAGGTTCCCTTGGAATTCTCTATAAATTGAATAGGAAAGAAGGATATGGGTAAGACCTGGTGCTTGAATCTTCCAAAAAAAGATGATAATTAAATATGACATTTATCAATATATTTTAAAAGCTGTTGGATACATACACAAATACTTTGCATACAAACACAAATACATTGCTCATTGAAAGAGTACAATAAAAGGGCTAAAAAAATCTGTTCAATCTCTCCTCCACCTCTTCATAAAAGCCCCACAAGGCTCATTCAAAGTGCACCAGCTCCAGAAAATCTGATTTTCATATCACCTCCTATGCTGTAAAATTTCTGGAGTTTATGACAAACAATCACATTACTTTTCTTGTATGAAATTGTGCTGAGAATTAGGAAATCAGATTTTTTCTGCTGGAGAGTAAGCCTTCTCACTTCTCTGCTCTGTTGAAAGGTTTTGGAAAACTCCCCTAGGACTGGTTTTCCACTGAAGTCTCCCAATCAGGAAGCTGGACCAGGCACTTGCTATAATTTATTTTGTTTTGTTTTATTGTTCTCTAATCATCACATACATGTACACCTTGATGGAGCAGCACCAGGACACTGTGCCAGCCTTGTCAATCCCCCTGATGTTTGGATTTCTGCTCCTGGCCAGGCTGGGGCTCGCCTGCACGAGGTGAGTCAGGGTGTGCTACAAACTAGAGAGAGAAAAGTTACTCAGCCTAGCTCTATGGCCTGACTAGGTCTTGATCTGCAATATGAAAACTCCACTCCTGCTTTTTCTTCCCTTTTCATGGATTCATGGGTTTTTCTTTTTTTTTTTTCTTTTTTTTTGGTTTTTTTTTTTTGGGCTTTTTTTTTTTTTTTTTTTTTGCTAACTTGAAATGATAACTTGTCTTTTCTTCTTTTTTTAAAGTAGAGGATTGAACTTACTGCACATTCTATATGTCCCTAAAGAAGGGTTTCTTCTGCCAAGAGGAAGGCTTGCAGTGTTACCCCAAAAAGTAGAAATGTTTCATGTTCTGCAGGAATGCCACCAATGACTGACACTAGAGGAATTAGACAAAGAAACAGGAGTCACAGCTTTATCTCCCAGGGAAGACTCATTTGAATTTAGGCAAGATTAATAAAACTTAAAGTTAAGAATTTCTTGCAGAATCTCAGAAGAACAATGTGGATGATCCAAAATCATTATGAACAAGAAGAAATAATTTTGGAGATGTGCACAGTAAAAATGATCTCTCTGCATCTTCTGTTTAGTGGAGGTCTAACTGCACAATTTTTTGGGAAGCCAATAGTTTATTTCCTTTTCTTTTTCATGTGCACATATGCAGTGGATTCCTTTTGCAGGTTAAACTTGGCTTGACCTGATTCAGCTTTTCCTTGCAAACACATGGTGAGAAGGCAAGGATGAGACCTCTAGGATATGTCAGGCTCAGAGTAGATTTTTTCAGATTGAGTCCTTAAGATCTTTTTCTTTTTGAAGAATCTGAAGTTATAATATCCTCATAGCTGCAATGTGAAATAGCAACCATATTGAAAAAGTCAGTTATGGATTTACTGGAGAGGCTTGGAAATGCCTGAAATGAAATGTGCATTTACATTTGTCTCAACAATGATGTTGAACATGTTCTTGCATCCTGAGATGTGATTGTCAACCACATCTGTCACTTTCAAGTAGAGATTATATAAATAGCTCAAAATAAAAACCTGTGAAATGTTTATTACCAACAATAGGGTCCATTAAAGAGCATAATTTCAGGAATATTTATTTTTTGTCCCATTCTTTGTTGCATTACCTGGGAAGTGTTCTGTTCCTAAAAGGAGAAAGCCTTTTATTTCAGAGGAGAGTTTAACTCTAGAGAAAAGCACTGAGTTCTGGAATGGGAAATGGTGATTGCAACGTGATCAGTGCACAGAGGGGACAATCATATCTGCCTCTTCTCTGCTCTCCCCACATCAATTACATTGGTGCTGGTCTTTATATAAAATCCAGAGGTGATCCAAAACCACTGCCATACATTCTAGTAAAAAAACCCAAAAAATCCCCCTCCAAAAATAAAGGAATGTCCAGTGTGAACACAGCATAGCATTCCCAGCTGTATCATCAAAATCCAGTTATTTAGCACAATAAGCAATTGAGACTGTACAAGCAGAGAACATCTGCAAGATCAGAAAATCTGCAGTTAATTAAAAGGAGCAGGAGAGGAAGACATGGACATGCCTGAAGGTGGCTCCAAGCAGGGCAGAAGCCCAGCAGCAGGTAAGAGATTCTCATGCAGAATTTTGTTGTGCTCAACTGTGAGACTTTTAGGTCTTAGTGGGCAATGGAGGCTGCTATTATGAGCAGCTTTGTGATCAGAGTATCAAGAGCTGTATCTGGAGTCAGGAACCCAATAAGGCAGTTGAAAATCATGAGTCTATCAGGAAAATTGGGTATTGTGCCAGACCAGAAATGATGGGGGACTTTGAGGACAAATGTGGTGGCAGAACACTCTGTAAAACCTCATTGCACAGACTCACCTTTGAATTTTGGTTCCTCAGTCTGCTGCAGTCATGTGTGTCCTTTGGGACAGGGATTTCTGAGCTGTTCTGGTTGGAGCAGAGGCCACCCTGGTCTGCTCAAAGGTTTTTCATCAGTTTGTGAATTGTTATACAGAAAGAAGTGGCACTTTGTTAAACAACAGATCCTCTCCCACAGTTTTGATTTTTTCATTGCTTTCACACTTAGATATAGAGATCAGAAGTATAACCTTTATAGAGGATGCATCATATGAGAAACCAGCTGGGGAAGATATTTTTCATGCCTGTCTCCTATTTAGAATTAAATTATTGAACCAGAGTTGCTCTTATCAAGTGGGGATGTCATTTAATAATTGATGAAGATTAGCACTTGATTGAATCTGGATTAGCTTTCATCCTGGCTATTCTCCCCAAATCTGCCAGATCCAGCTCCTCATTTCTTTTAACAACCATCTACAGGGCAGCTCCAAAAACCTCTGTTCTGCCTTTAGATTTTATCTGGGAACACTCAAAGTTTATTTTGTGACCACTAACGAGAAAAGCAGAGTTACACACAGTGCCAACACGACTGTGAGATTGGTGTAAACTCTGAGTTCTTTCTAAAAGTCATGAAGAAAAATATTTTACTAAAAATAATCACTATATGCAGTTATTATATCTTTCTAAATTCTCAAATCAGAAAGGAGATTTGTCTGCCAGTTAATCAGAATGTTGTCTGCATTCCAGTCCTCTGGGAGATGTAGATCAGCCTACACATGTATAGACTATACTCACTGTGAGATTTATGCACTTCCTTAAACCACTCCTGACAACGTAAATATTCCCTTTTCCTAATTTTTGTAAATAAATGACAAGTTTAGATCTATTTTGCAAATAAATAGCTGGGACCCATGGATAAATGTCTTTCACTTTTTCCTTGTAATGGTTGCAATGTCTACTGAATCTTTCACTGCCTTATTGAGTTTTAGTGAATCCTTTGTGTGAACTGATAAAGAGCTGAACATCCCCACATTCTTTCATGCAAACAGATTTATATCTTTACCCTGATCCCAGTTATCAACTGGTGCTCCTGTATTTTCAGGTATGTTTGTATGTGCTTTATCATACAATAAAACACTGAAAAACTCTGCATGATTAATAAAGTTTTGTTTTTAGCAGTCTCCCATGTTTTGTATGTGTAGGATTGTTTGATGACTTCTGTGTCCCATACAGTGGCAGAGCTCTGCCTCTTTGTGCAGCACAAGGGAAGCAGTCTGGAGCTGTTATGGTATATTACTGTGTAATTTCAGTGTTTGCTTAGAGAGACATTAATGTGAAATTATAAATGCAAAGAACCCTAATTACTCTGTAGGAAATGTTATGTGGTAGGATGTACATGTGTTTTTAAAACACTCTGCAATTTGTGGATTTGTAACTAAATATCTGCATTCAATTTCCATTATTAAATAATTGCTTCACATATGTGTTTGCTTCTCTAGACTACCAAACCTGACATTTAAGTGGGTAAGGAAAATGCACTAGTTTGTATATCCTTGTGTTAACAAGCTTTTAATAACCATGTGGTAAAACTGTAAAATTAGGATGAAGGCAAAAATAAATGAAAAGATAACAGCTAAATTAAAAAAGAAGTATGCTTAGCCTTTTAGACTTACAGATTGCAACATAAAACCTGTGAAAACTTATCAGGAAAATTCAAATATATTTTCATATTAAGAACTAAAAATATATCAAGCAACAGGTTGTTTTCCTGGTGTTATTTTGTGTTGTAGAATATTGCAATAAAATAACAGCTTTTTTGAAAAGAAATCTGATTTAGAAATGCAAAATATTTTGAAAATAGGTATTAAAACTAGCAACTCATTAAGACAAATGTCACCTTTAATGGACCTCAATCTCTCAGTCATTTGCCTGTCTCAAGGGAGACAGGGTGTCTATAAGCATTGCTATCAGAAATAGCAGATGACTGATACAGTTAAGGCATCAGTCCCCTTTGTCATGTCACTGGACTCTGATCTAAATCAATGGGGAAATGTCCCCTAACATGCCTACTTGTCCCTTTATTGAAAAATCTTTTGCCTTGGGTCAGATGCCAGGATCAATGAATCCTGATGTTTCTGTTGAATTCTCTGAGTTCACGTGTGGAAGGGGTTACTCAGGATGGTGACAGCAGTGGCAGGGGACAGCCCTTGAACTGAAAGCACCTTCCACAGGAAATCTGGCTGGGGATTGCTGTGAGCAAACCCAGAAACGTTTTGAGTGAAAGCAATTTGGGGAGAGACTCTGGCAACTTCTGAAAGGCATGCATACATGTGGCTCTTCACTCCCCAGCTGTGTTTTGAAGAAGTGCTATTGTCAGGCTAGACTTGATTACTCTGACCCTCACAGATCTGCTTGGGGGCTGAGTAACACATCTAGCAAACTCATTAGGGTACTGATACCAAAGTAAGACAAGTGGCTTCAAATGACTGGTTTATTTTTATTTTTATTTTTTTCCCCTGAAAATAATATGAGTCCTTCTCTCAATAAAAATGCTGAGAAACCCATGGCTTAATTTCCTGTGCACAGGACCTGAGATTTTTGGTACACCATGCTCTTAGAAATGGGTGAAGAAAAAGAGAAGCTCTTGCATCTTCTGAAAAGCTGTGTGATAATTTTCCAGTGCTGTTTCTACTTTCTGCTACAAGGATCTGAGGAATACATGGTTTATCTTTTCAGACTGTTTTATATATTCAGATTACTCCAAACCATCTTTTATAAATATAAAAAACTACAATGAAATGTCAGATTCACAAATCAAACATAACACACTTTCTACATGAATGAAATGAGATGAAGGAGCAGAGACATCTTCAACAGACTTTGCAGGTCAAATTTTTCTCAGTGTCACACAGCACCAGCTTTGCAAAAATTAAAATTAACATAATAATGTATGCATCTGTGAAACAGGGTTGAATTTCATTCCTAAATAGATTATATGTGGCTTTTGGCTATGTTTGAGAGCGTGCACATTCCAGTTTAGTTTTTAATAAAATTAATGCTTGCACCTGGCACCACTCTTTTCTAGTGGCAGTGGAACAGATCTATAATTGCAATTATTCTCCTCCTGGGTGATTTAGTTCAAGTCCCTGTGCCATGCAGGATATCCCCCTACAATATTTCTACTACTTATCTAATCTATTATTGAATAGTTCTGGTGATGGTGCCTCAATTACCTCCATTACCTCTCTCCCAGCGCTTAACGCTCTGTCTGATATGATTCCCTCCTGCCCCACAATGAGCAGCTGGGATTGTGTGACATAGTTTTAGGCTATATTTCTTGGTTTGATCCCTTTCACATTCCTAGAATCCCCCAATTTGAGAAGGTTTACAGTGTCATCAGGACTTGTGTAGTTTCTTCCATCCTCAGGCTTATGAGCTGGGATCCTGTCCAATCCTTCTACCACTGATGTGGCTTTTCTTTACCTGAAGCATTTCCTGTGTGTGTTCTGCCTTGTTGTCTTCCCAAATGCACAGACAGAAGTGCTCATACTGCAGTGAAGTAGTACCTAAGCTGGTGATGCACAAAGTTTAATAAAAGTTTTCTATATCCCCTTTTCTTCATATTCCAGTGACACAATGCACTGCAATATGATGATAATACCATTATTTTTGTTCAAATCTGTGTTTTGCCATGTTGCTTTGATTTATTTATAGAACAGAGTAGAATATAATAGATCTTTTTATCAACCCACCTACTCTCCTATCTCTACACCTATCCACCTCTTGTCTCCCTGTCAATATATCTCTCACTCTCACTCCTGCTGTGCAGTCTCCACAGTAGATTGATATCTCCATGGATTTTGCTCACAGAAGCAGATCTATGGCTCCAACCCTTAATTTCAAGTAAGCAGCACTTCTCTCAAGAGCATCTCCCAGTGACGCCACTGCCCTAAATATTATGTCCAAGGGAAAATGCTGAAGAAGAAATATGGTTTATTATGTATTTAGCATAGCAAAATGGGACCCATTTAGTGACAAACACAAATGGATCACACATCAGTGGTAGTGCTGATGATGTGGTTAGGGATCCTCTGCTGGGAAAGCATGAAGTAACTTGAAGACTACTCCAGTTTTTTCACCGTGGGTGCTGGAGAGCAAAGCAAAGCCCAGTTAGGAGGTCCTGAATGTCACCACACACAGATGTGCAAACCAAAACCTTCTTCTATCCATGAAGATTTCCAAGATTTTCATGGTTACATAGGTAATCTCTATCACATCTGCATGCAAAACACATTTTGTTGTGCTTCTTGGTTACCTGTGAGCAGATGAAAATGAAAGGAAGAGCAGCATAATTCCTCAGGGCAGAAGGTTGAAGATAGATGTGAGGGGAGCACTCACACCATTAGGGCTGGCTGATCTCTAGGAGAGGTGAAGTGTAGATTCAGATTTGTGCCAGATTTGTGTCACTGCTGTGGGAGAAAAGGGCTGGTGCCCTCCCTCTGCTTCTGCCCAGCAGATCCAACTCTGCCAGGGTGTCAGGGCACTTCAGGGGTTAATATCACATAGTATTTATAATATGAATCATATAATATATATTGCCTTGCCATACATTTAGTTGGCAGTATTTAACCAGGGTTGAAAGAACAGAAGAAGGGAGAATTAAAGAAGAGAGATAACTTGCCAAGATGCTCGGGGTTATGTGGGAAATCTATGACAGAGTGAAGATGAGATCCCAGACCTACAGAAATTTGATATCCTAAAAGGTGGAAGACAATGTCTGGAATATAAAAGTTCATGTTTTCTTTTTATTATTTCTCCTCAGGAAAGGAATACTGGCTATGGATCTGGTGAGAATTCTTTCAGCAAAATATTTCTTTAAATGTAAATGTTGATTAGTCTGAAATCTATCATGGGAAAGGAAGTATTTGGCTGAAATTATTGGCTCTTGGTCATTCTGGAAACACTGCAAAATCATCAGTGTTTTTAGATGCAAGATTTTCAAAATGACAGGTGTTAATTTTGGGATTTGAAACAAGGCTCTTTTTTTTTTTTTTTTTTTTCCTGAAACAGGAAAGATAATTACTGAATGAAACTTTAAATTTCTGAAGTAGAAACAAAATGTTGGCAGATTAGAGAAGCTAGTTTTCAAATATTTGTGATTATTTTCCATTTTTGACAGATGTATTTGGAAGACAAATATTTTAAAGATCACTGTTTTTGTGCACATGTAAAACGTCTTCATTAACAGATTAAATAAATCAGTAAGGATTAAAGAGGAGCAAAATTCAGATCCTTCTGAGCATTCTTCTCTAATTTCACCATTCAAAACTGTGTTTGTTCTTGGATTTAAGGCTGTATTGTCTTGTTAGGGGCTAACCCAACCCAAAGTCATGCTTTGGGCTCTCAAGTTATCTAGTTACCCACAAAACCCAGACCCCAGAGCCACATTTTACTGCACAAGTAAATGCATGAAGACTGTTCCAGCAGTATTTCCAGTGGCAGCGTGGTGAAATCAATGTTGATTTTAATTATGCTTTGGAAGTACTCCATGGATTAGCTCACAAGAAAAAAATTGAGGAGGAGTTCAACATTATGTGTACAAGTGTAAGAAATGGAGTCTGACACAACCAGCAAGAAATAGCTCTGCACAGCCCAGCTTTGTGCACTTTGAAAGAACTCCATGACCACCCTCTGGAGCATGAAATAAAGGTCTTAAGTGTGACTGCAACTCTGCTAAGAGTGTTCATGTTTCACCATACTTTGGTTATTGTTCCCTGAAGAGAGTGAGAAATCATGCCCCTTCTCCATGGCTTAAGCAACCCTGCTGAAGAAGTAGCACACACTCACATTTTTAATGAAAGTTGAAATAATGTAAACCCAAGAGAGCTCTGAATGCAGAACCTGAACAGAGCAGTTTTCATGTTCCTGGGGAGGAGACTGAAACCTGTTTTGAAATATTTTAAAATCTATAAATATCAGATTTAGTGTCATCAAAATTCAAATTGTGGATCCCGAGAGGACAGCAAGTTGTCATAGGAAACTACATTCCTTTAATAGTTAAGGGCTCAGTTCTGCAAACCCTCCAGATGGAAAAGCTCCTGTTGGAGTAATTCTGAGAAAAATCTTACAGAATTGGGACTCTACTTGCCTGTAAAGCAAAATGAGTACCAATGGCATGAAAATTAACAACTAATAGTGAAGTATTATGCCAGGAACCAAATAAATGAGTTCTGAAAAAAAAAAGTCAGTAATTCACAGTTTTAATTGGCTCTGTATGAATGGAAAGAGGACTCAAAAAGAGGGAAGGGAACAGCACATTCTTACAACATTTGGAGAAAGGTTCAGTGAAAGTTACCTGCCTGCATAACTACCAGTGACACTTCTTTCCTGTTAGATTAAAATGTGTTTTATTTACATTATAACTTATATATTGGATATTATGAAGATATTCTGGTTTTAAATTAATGTGGTCAAAATGAGTTCAATAAACCACCCTCAAAATAGATGTTTGTATAGAAAATACAGAGAAGTCACACTGGCTGAAAATGTGTGATGTGGATTGGAGCTGATCTCAGAGTAGCGGATGGCCACTCATGACCAGGTGCAAGGATTAAAAGCTGTGGTAACTTTAGTAAAGCAATGTGCTTGTTCCTGAGTTATGACAGGATTCACACCACAGTCTGGAGCTGCAGAGGATTCAAACTTCATTTCTTCAGGCTCCATGAGCAAATGACAGAGTTATGAACTAGATCCTATGTAAATAATTAAGCTTAAGTGATTAGAACATTTGTGACATTAGTTATAGATAATTTAGCGTCTATAATCTAATCTGATTTACTAATGAACTCTTGATTTAACATCTCTTGTTATCTGACACGCCTGGCTGAGTATTTTTAAGATTTCTGCTGAAGGAGGGACCAATAAAATTCATACAGTTGTTCATACTCGTGCTTGTTTCACAGACTAATGATTGATATAATCAGCCACTATACTCAGATTTTTTTTTTCCTGTGGAGAAGAGACCTGAAAGATAATTTCACTGTCTGTCTGAAGACTTTCTGGTGAAAGATGTAGTGTGACTTTGCCCTTCAACATGCTCCACCTGTTTGAAGTCTGAACTCAATAGTAAATCTTGAGGCTTCTTTAAGTAACAGTGCTGGAGAACTGGTCCTTGGTCACATCTTGACTTAGTGAGGACACAAGATTGACTAACACAGGTTCTGTTCAAGACATGTCCAAAAATCTAGTTCTGTGAAAACATATCTAGTAAGATTCCTAGCTGAACATAGCTTTTGCCCAAATTATTAATAAACCAACCAAGGAATCCACATATTCTTCCAATCTATCCTTATAAAAGTGTTCAGTAAGTACTTACAGGGAAGAAAACCCTGCTGAGCTGGTTAATCATTATTTTGAGAGCAAAGAAAAAGGAGAGCTAAACTATAATTATAACCTTGGTGATAATGTATGTAGGAATCTTTCTTAATCCAGGCTAATCTTGTTCCATGTTCTTGCCTACTATAAAAATCTGAACGATTTTTGACAAGATCCAAAGTTTTGTCAGTTGTTAAGAATTAATTGAAAAAATTACTAGAGCACAGCAGCCATTTCAAAGGGACTGACCCAGAACCAATTAGAATTTTGTAACAATTGACCATTCACCACAAAACAGTTATCATGAGCTTTGGCCTCTGAAGTGTGGTGTTGGGGGTGGGGGAGAATCAGATTAAAGAAACTTTAATTTTTCCCCCTCTAACTAAAATATCGTTAGCAGCAGCTTTCTCAACACAACTATCAATCAACTTATCTGGGTTTTAAAGGCTGTGCTCAGCTTGCAGGAACAGCAGTACAGAGTATAATGGATGCTTATCCCCTGGCTTTAGATGATACACAATATAGGTTACTATCTTGAAAAAACAGGTCAGACATAGGAACATTCTTTATCAAATTGCTGTTGACAGCCCAAACAAGAGATTGAAGAACACCACAAAAAGGTTCTTTCATCTAAAGACAACAGAGTTTATAATTGGTCATTCTTTCGTCCTTCATCCTCTCCTCAGCAGGAAAAAGAAAATTCCTAGTGCAGTTTCTTGAACATGGTCAGCACGAGGGTAGGCTGGTGTACACTGAGAAATAGGTTCAGTGTTCAGTCTTTTCTCTTCATGTTCCAGCTACTGACTGGGCAGGAAAAGCCAACAGTGGTCTTAAATTTTAAAAAGGAATGAGAACAAGCTACAACTTTGCACAGGATAATCAATATTTTGGGACAACAAATTTGTGGTTGCTTTGGAAAAAGAAATAAAAGCAAAGGCATAAGTATTTGCCAGATTATTCTATAGTATGTGTAATATTCTGTTTCCTGCCTTCAGTCCAAAAGAAATATATGTAGTAGGCATACAACATAGAAATACCTTGTATACATGGACAGAAATTAAATACATGGAAATATGTGTGTGATCACATAATGCATTTTACTATATACATCATATCTGTACATATATGAGTAAAACATAAAAATATTAGATTCAAAAGGATGTGAGAGTCAAATGTTCAGTGTTGAAATTTTTTCCAGAGGATTCCACTACACTTACGATGAGAAAGAAACCTTTATTCTGATTTTCTGCCTGTTTCAGTCTGTTAAATTTTACCCAGTTAACTCTCATTAAAGTTACCTTGAACTGATGATACATATTTCCAGGAGATGTTTGCAAACTTCAGTTGAAAATACCAGAGACTGAAACTTCTCTGTCCCCTTTGGTGTTTCCCTCTAGCAGTCAATCCTTTATGAAGAACAGCTATAAAAACATGAGATCAGAGCAATTAAATCACTGTCCTACAAACACTTACACTTTTGCTTACCCTGACACATGTGAGTAGCTCCACTGAACTCAATATAAAGAGAAATCAATAGAACTGGTCACGTGTAACAAGTTAAATATATGAATAAGTGGGTTTAGATTTAAAGCCTGAAATCAGCATGGAAAAGTCTACAATAATATTTTTACGTATTTTATAAGTGAAATTCATCCTTAAGGATATTCATCCAAGAGACTCATAGAGTGCATGAATAGATCCAACCATTACCCTATGAAAAATCCCAGCTCTGACCATGTTTCTTTAGCTCTGGATCAGTGTTCTGACTGGCAATAACAAAAAAAGCCCAAACTGCACAAGATAAAACCCATAGGGATGTGTAAACACACTTCCCAAAAGGAGCAGTAACCATAATGGATGAATGGTAGCTAGAAAGGCAAAGCCCCTCCACTTGGTTGTACACCTACATAAAATACCTGTCCAGGAACTGAGTTTCATTTGCAGTAGCCATAGAATAAAAACACTTATTAAGTGATTTAGAGAGAGGAAAAGGCTGTTGTGTGCTTTTTAAGAATATATAAAGGACTTTGCTGACAGGGTGACCTCTGTAGGGAAACTTCCTGGGTTGGAAGCCCAGGACTGCACAGCCTCCTCTGGTAAGCAAACCAAGACCTGGATGATGGGAAGTTTGCTGATGGAGAGTCCTTTTAAAGACGACTTATATTATATTATGAGGTCTTCCCATCTTTCAGCTGGAGGATGATATTGATAGTTGCTACATGGGAATAGCTAAAGAGAGAAAGTTTGTGACAAACCAAGGAGTCTAAAGGTGCTTTACTTGTTTGGGTTTCTTGCATAAAACTTGGAAAATTTGCATAATCTCTTCAATACTGCTTTACTGTACATGGCTTTGAGTAAAACCATTGTAAGACAGTAATGAATCCTGTAATCTCCTTCCTATGAAATTCAGGGTGTTTAAAGGCAGGAGAGGGGATGAAATTTCATTGGAAGTAAAGCTTTGACTGTTCTTACTGGCACAGCACTGCCCAAACACCCTGATGGAGCAGAGGAAAAGGAGATCTGCAGAACAAGGACCTCTTGGCTTCCTGGCTTATGCAAAGAAACAATGTGGGAGTCTCAGTCGAGCTTGCTTTCTAGATGAGCACAATTCCAGACACTTCAGTGGATTTCTTTCCAATCCATTTAACGTCATTGTGAAAAGAAACAGACACAAAGTTTGCTTTGGCACTGCACATTGTGTTGCGTCACTGTCTAGCAAGCTTCCCATTGCACGTTTTTCAGAAGGATGCATCTGCCAGCCCAATACAAACAAAAATAACTTGCATGTGTCTTATGTTAAAGCTGAATGAGAAACATGATGCCACATCAGTGTTGTCCATTCAGGACTTAAAGCCCTGTTGCCTCATAAAAGATATCAGAGACACTGTATGAATATTATTTCCTTTCCATATTAAACCATAAAGTTTGGGATCAAGTCCTAAAAATCTTCCATTCAGATAATTTTTATTTTTGCCTGGCATTGAGAGCCTTTTGTGCCATTTTGCCATACTCCTCTCCATAGCATAATCAATCATTTCTGGCCTTATTTTAATGGTCATAACTTGGTGGTAGTTAATTAGACAAATCCTGAAAATCTGAGTTTGCATGCAGTCTGGAAACTCTGTGATGCTGCAGAGGTTGTGCAGACTCCCTATAGATCTTCTATGACTTAAATGTATATTTCTTTTTCTCTCTATTTGATCTGCTTAACACATCTATCTACTAAGTCTTTGGGTTTGCATTGCTCTACTCATTCTTAAGTCTTAAAGCCATTGGATGCTCTCAATCAAGCTTTCTAGAAAAAGTTCTATTTTTTTCCTGTGCTGGGAGCAGAGTGCAGTTTGCAGGATTCCCTGATTTTGCTCTCAGACTGTTCAGTGCTGCTGTGTTAGTCCTGCCTTGAGCTCACCCTCCCTCTGTGTGAACTGGACTGTGAGCTCTGAGACAGGCCAGTAGCTGCCTCCATGCAAGTGTTTCAACTGGAAAATTGATTCAAAACTCAACCTGCCACAACAAAGTGTGTTTTGTTTGGCTAATTTGTCATCTGTGACGATATCAATGAAGTGATAGCTTGGTGGCATTCTAAAACAGATTTTGCTGGTCATCACCAAACTGTTGATCTGAATAAGTGAGACAAATAGTCAAAAATGTGTGAAGGGATGGGGAACACAACAAATTTCTACCAAAACTAAGAGCTGAAACAAGCTCAATAAATAAGTTCTGTCTTAATTCCCAGCCCACTCTCACCCTTACAACTCTCACTTGTAGGTAACGTGTTGCTTTTCATGACTGCAGGAATAGACTCCTAATTTTGATTCCCATCTGGCCTTATGTCCCTTTTTCTGTGATTTATTATTCATCAGAAAGCTGAGAGGCTGTGAGGGCTCATGACAAGTTGTTGCTGTTGTGACTTCATGTCAGAGTCCAGATAAGAACATGAGGAAACATGGAACAAACAAACAAACAAACAAACAAACACCACCAAAGAAACCTCCCCAAAACAAAAACACCTCCCCAAACCATGAAACAATTTATTCACTACTCAAAAGTTACAGTCTATATTTTATACTATGATTTCTTTATCCTCCTAGCAGCTTTTCTTAGTGCTAGTTTTTTCTCATGTTTGCTAGCCAAAATTGATGTTTTACAGCTTTCATCAGCTTCTCTCAATGACCTCCTGTCTGTAATTCTGACTGTAATGGCCATAGCAGCAGTGAGTGAAACATATATTCCTTATTCTGTTATTCTAAGGAAGGGATAAAATAGACAGGCTGTGAGGGTTGATGCAAGTTGTAGCTGCCATTGTTGTATTTCCTCTTTTCCTTTTATTGTGTTTAATACCAAGTTTATATTATTTAGCACTGCATGATAGAATTTTTTTCCCATCTGACTGTTTCTGCAGGTTTGAATTACAGGAGGGAGTTGTAATGTACATTTACCACAATGTCTTCTTTATGTACCTCCAGTTGTAGCAGAGAGCAACTCACAAATAACTCATAAGAGTTTGCCATCTCTTTCCTATAAGAGGAAAGCCTAGGAAGAGACCATGATTGTCCCAATATTCATTGAGAGAAATCAGCTATTCCCATGTAAATAAACAGTGTTTGGAAGTTTTCAGTTCATGCATCGTGTTCAGCCCACATGCACACAGAACTCTCCACACAAGAACTCTCCACACAAGAACTCTCCACACAAGAATTCTCCATGGGAGTTGCTGATCAGTGGAAATTGCTCAGGTAAATAATATATTATTGAGCTCATGGCTGTGAAGATTTATGAATGCAAACAGGGAACGTGGCTCATGTGAGCACTCATGGTGAGTCTCAGCATTTGTTTTTTTCCAGAGTGTCCCTGCTTATGAAACATGAGTACATAGTTAAATCCTGAAATACCTGGATATAAACACATATGAATTTCCTGCAGCACAAGTAAATCAGTGCAGTGACTGGAGCAATGTAGTTTCACCTTGGATGGTCAGCTGCAGGGCAAACATTGCTGCTGGAGAGATGATAACTAGATGAAAATCTTGTGGTCATACTCTGGACTTAAGGCTTGCTCAGAACCAAAGGAAACAGCAGTAGAAAGCAGAAAGGAAGCTAACATCAACACACTCTTACCCAGAATATAAAACATTCTGCAATAACTGTAAAGCTGTGGTGTGAAGCATGAATACTGCTAAGAATAATTAGAAATATCTAAAGGTGGAAATTAAAAATGAGATTTTTAAATTTTGCAGCATGCTAAGACCCCTGCCAAGGTGCTGAGCACTCTTAGCTCTTAACTTGACTTACTCAAACTGTCCTAGGGGTATTTACAGCTTCGCTGCCTCAGATTCCCACAATGCCCATACTCAGCTCATTGTCAGGCTGCAGTAGAGGTGTAGACAGCAGAACAAACAGCAAGTTTGGATGTAAGGGGCTTTCCTTCCAGTTGACTTTTTTATCCATGCTAAATACAAACACAGAATACTCTGAAGATTTTCTCTGCCACTGGGAAGAAAGGTGTGACTTGGCAGATGTCAGAGAGCTCTGCAGGTGGGAGGCTGGAGCAAGATCTGTTTTTGCTGCTGACCCTCTGCCTGCTATGGGGAAAGAGGATGAGCTGCTCAGGTCCTCACCTGGCTGTCCACAGCTGAGCAGGCTCCCCATGGCAGCTCTCTGAAGCACCTCTCAGACACTGAGGACAAGCTTTCCAAAGAGCTTGGACCTCTGCCCATCCTACCTTCCTGACTTCAGAATGAATGCCTGGTGTAAAATACCCCTCACATGCATTATGGCTGGACTACAATTGCACAGATGTGTCAAAAAAGTAAATGTTTGCCTCAAACTGCCTTTAATCCAAATTTAAATTGGGGGCCATGATGGCAAACAGATTAGAGAGATGAACCAAAAGGCAGCTTTGAACAGTTAAGATAGAGCAAATGTCACATATTTTGGTTGCTTGGAGCAAAAACAGCAGCAGACTGTTTGTCCCTGAGTGCAGGATGAGGTAACATTCACCCCAGAACTCAGCTGCGTCTCCATGGCCACCCACACAAACACATTCAGCACGTGGGGTGCAGTTGTGGAGCTGCGTGGGACAAGAAAAGGCAGGAGCACATGTGGGCAACCTGGAGGTTAGAAAGTGAGGTCACAGTGTTGAATGGAGAAGATAGAAATAGATTCCCTTCAATGACACAGTGCTTTCCAGGTGAAAATAGCAGACAGTTTGAAACTGTTGTTCCTTGTATTTTCCCTACAAAAAAGTGTAATTTCTATCAGAAGTGAATTATTTATCAGAAGATAGATCTGTTACTCCTTTTTAATTTTGATCCAAATAAAATTAGGAAGTTTGGGTTGAATAAGAACAAGAAAAGTATTTTTCCATTCAGTCTGGATATCTGCAGAAAGAAAATTTAAATTAAATAGCACTTTGTTTTCCCCTGAAAATGTTTCAGTCAAAATAATTGAGATAAAAAATTTGGTGCATCACTGACATAAGCCAAGAAATGTTTGTCTTAGAAACCCAGAAGATGACTCAGCTGTATTTTCCTCATCCAAATTAAAATCTGTTGCACTGGGCTTCTTCCTTTACTTGGCACAAAAGGCATAGCTGTAAGCACTTTGACAATATAAATGAAATGAATTATGGATTTGTCATGTCAGAGTGAGGAAATCTACTTATAGGTACACTTGGGTCACCTGGCATCAAGTCTGGGCTGAGGGGTTTGATGAGAATTAGGAGGCTCTTTAAAAGGTTCAGTCACCTTGCATGATGAATCAGTTTAAGCAAGTAAAACTCTTTGTCAATATTGTAAGAAAAAAATAAAGAAGTGGATCCTTCAGCAATTATTTTTGGCATAAAGGAAAAAAGAATACTTGTGTAGCTGCAGTTCAGTCTGTCCTTGGGTGGGATGTGGTGGTGGGAACAACTTTCACACCCCTTGTTTCAAGAAGAGCAGGTGAAACAAACTTGCTGGGTGTCTGCCTTGCACTCAAATGATGGACAATTATAAATATCTTTGATGTGCTTCTATGAGTCCTTTGGATCTTGTGTCATTCTGGAAGCTCACACGACCCTGTCCCTGGAGCTGCACCAGCACTGAAAGGGCCAGGACTCTGCTCCAGAGGAGTGCCCATTGCTGCTCTGCTTCTTTCAACAGCCCTAGAAACCTGCCATTTGGGGTGCTCTGGGATTAAAGAAGTCTTTTTCACTGTACTGCAGCTAGTTTCTCTGGTTTCTCCTTCAACAGGAATATGTTAAAAGGCATTCATGGAGAACAACTTGGAAAAAGCCCTTGAAGAAACACAACTGCCTGTTAGGAACATTTTTACAGAACGTGAACTTGTACATTTTTGAGTAGTCTGGTCAGCACATGGATGGCAAAAAATGCAAACTTGCTCCCATATTTTCTCACTGTGTCTTAACCAGGCAACATAATTTACTCAAATGAAGTTCCCATCCTTTCCCAGCTCTGTTTTATCTGCTGGTGTTTCCTTTTACACATTTTTTTTCTGTTTAGCTGGTATATGGTCAAGCTGGATGTGCTCAAACACAGGAGAAGGCAATGCAAAACACCCAGTTATATGGTTGCATAATATTACCAGTTTCCAGATTTCTTGAATGTGTAAGAGCTATGCAGGGTTTGAACCCTAAAACTGCCCTGCCAGTGGGTACCAGATGAGAGGGCTTCAATAAACAATGCCCCCCTTCTATACTGTGGTTTGAACTAACATCCCTATACACTGGATTATAATTGTTTTCTAAATAAAATAGTTAAAATCCAAGAAATTTTAATGTAAACTTTAAAAAATTAAAAATTCAGATACATTTTTCATGTGGATGAAATATTTGGGTTCTTCATGTTAGGAAAATAGCAGATTAAGGCTACTTCCCCTTTTACCTTAATTAGCACAAAAAGTCATCTGATACTTGAATCTGCCAACTTTGGCTGTTATTTACTTTTCTGGTGGAATTAGTGAGCACCTCAGAGATCTGAGAAAGGATTCAGTGAAATCAGCAGAATTAAATATCCTCTGGTATTTTAATCTAGCTCTGGTGACCACTCTGTGGATTTCAAACTCCATATTCTGCTTCTTGGAGGCGACTGAGTTAAATACCTCTTGTCTGAACCAGGGGGAGAATGTGGTCCTGGTGCACTCTCACCTTTCAAAGAGAATCCTTCCCATCAGCTTCACTCCTGCTCAAAGCTTGCAAAGCAGGTGAGTATTCATGACCTATTTCTTATCTTCCTGCTGTTCCCAAAGGAAAGAGGAAAAGAGCTCTGGATGTGCTTTATTTTCTTACCTTCTTGCTTTCTGAAGCCCTGAACCATCAGGCTTCCCTGTATTTTCCAGGGAAACACTCTCCATAAAGCTGCACAGGCTGCAATGCCAGCTGTGAGCCCAGAGCAGCGCTCGGAGGTGAAGGGAGACAAAAATGGTGCCTTTCCTAATGAGCTTCCATTAATGGATAATTTATAGTGTGGATAATGAAAATATTGATTTGGGCTCTTTAACTTTGAAATATTATGTTTAGCTTGAGGCAATAGTGAAGTTAGCTTGTTTGCTATAGTGAGGATAATGACACTGTGGAAGCAGCAATGCTTTCTGTCATCTATGGGTTTCCACACAAAATAGGTAAAAAGTATTTTCAAATGTCATGAAGTTCTGAAGGGCAAGGGATTGATTTTTATAGGAGAGAAATGATGATATTTCTAGCAAAGTCCCTTACTCAATGACATTTAAGAATAGGAATAGTGTGTCAAAGGCAAGGCAGCCCCAAGCATCAAGGCTGTAGGTGGTGGTACAGATATCCTCTGGTGGAGGCTGGCCTCTCATTTGGAAGAATCATTTCCATTTGTAGAGATCCTGATTTGGAAATGAGTGTTAGGAACTGAGGAATCTCCAGAGTCTCAGCCTTGTGCCTACAAGCTGACAGATGGCTTTGCCAGGCACTTCACTGTCTGACTGTACAAAAATGGGGTGTGCCATAAGCTCAAATGCAGGCTGCTGTCCTTGGAAAAGTGGATCCTTCTGCTTCTGTTTGCCAAAGAGCTGAGATTGTGTCTCTCATTTATCTCAAAAGGCTGCTGGGGAAGAGCATCCAGTGGTGTTTGTAAAATGATATTACTGAAGCAGCTACAGTTTGCATTGAAGAGAAATGCTTCTATGAATCTTACTGATATTTTCAGAAGAGGAATCTGAGTTCTCAGTATTTTCTCTACATGACATATAACTTACTGATCAGTCTTTTTCTGCATTCAACAGCTTGTAATGGCCTGTGAAGTGCTGCAGCATTTGACACTGCTATGGTCCCACACTGGTGCAGAGTGCTGAAGCAGACTGTACACTGATAGAAATAGTGCTGGCTATTAAATGGGAATGGCTAGGTCTATTCCCATCATTCAGTCTCCTAAAGTTTTGACAGCTTGATCAAACTAATGAACACAAAAGTGACAGACTTATTGGTTCACTAATATTAGGTTACCAATCTTTGCCTTAAACCCCCATTAATGCCTCTTCCCTTGCCTGCTAATGCGAGGATAACAGATAGCAGCCAGACTTTCTGGCTCTACCCATGTGCAAAACTTCCAAACATTGGGCCATTTTTGTCTCCCACTGCACTTTGCTATAAAACCACAAGGTTAACACGACCTTCTGGCCCATTCCACTTTGTGTCTTGTTTCGAGTCGAGCTTTGTTAGGGACAAAAATCTATGTTATATTCCATCTGATCAAAGTGCTTCATGCCATCTGTGTTCATTTAGCAATATCTAAGACCAGAGAGCATTACAGTGGTATTTTGTACATAGTATTGATTGCCTTCATTTGTAGCTCTTACAGACACCAGACACTATTCAGTTTTAAAGTTGAGCGTCAGATTTCCCATCTGCAATCTCCAGGTGCTTTCTTTCCCACCCTCCTTCTTACACAGAAGCTTTCAAAGACTCCGTTTGAACTATCTCCCTTTAAAATGATTGCATATTGTACATTGCAGTTACCTTTTCATAATTTCATCTGTTGTTGGTTAGTTTCCTAATGTCCACAGTGAAGAAATGTGTTTAAATCTATGATTTTGTTCATGTCTCCAGATGTACCTCTTTGTGCCTGGTTGCTATTTTTAGCAGTAGCTGTACATTTTGCACCACTGGAGAGTGTTATGAAGGAGATCCCTATCAGTTTAGCTCTGTGTTTTTGTTCTGCTTGTGTTCAGCTCATGCTTCAGAGCTGGCAGCATGGTCACAGACCTGTCTAGTTGTATCTTGGTATGAGTAGGTGCTCAAAGCCAGCCTAACTGACAAGTAATTAGATGAGTTCTGGCCATGGAAATACATGTCAGTGGTAAAGGAAAAGATTACTGAAGCATGGAGTATTTTCAGCAAACATGGATTTTGCACTTCAGGGTATCAGGTGAAAATGGAAAGTGTTTTCCTGGTTAAGCCTACGAAGATGAAACCAACTGGTTTTGTTAGCAATAGTTCAAAAGGAAAAAAATGTAATATCATTGAAAAGATATCAATTAGCGTTATTGCTTCTGCCTGGTACTGTTTAGCAGAAACTTCTGCAAGGGTTAATCAGATTGTGGCTTAGCAAAGCATTTAAGCACAAAATCAGGTTTAGACCTGCAGATAGATACATTTATCTTCTGAAAAGCAGACCATCACTCACACCAAGAGAAAACATGTTTGATCCGTTAATATCAGTCTAAAGTTACAAAATATCCTGATAAATCCATCATGAAAGATTGGAATGGCAGCATCCACAGACACATTGACAGGAGTTCTATCACTGACGCTGGGGGTGATTTTCTGAGCCAGCAAAGACTTGGAAAGTGCTACTGTGAGAGCTACTCTACAAAATCAGGGGAAAACAAACAATTCCCAATAGGAATAGGAGCAAGTGGATGTCCTCAAAGTGCTTCAGATTATTAACAGCTCTGCTCTTCCAAATCTATGAAAGGAAAACACTTTGGGGTAGCAGCTTTTTATTCATAAAATTGTATCATAGAACCATAGAAAGACCTGGGTTAGAAGGAACACTAAGGATTGTGAAGTCCTAATGCCCTGCCATGGACAGGATACCATCCTCTAGAACAGTTTGCTCAAGGCTCCATCCTACCTGGCCTTGAACACTTCCAGGGATGGAGAACCCACAGCTTTTCTGGGAAATGTGTTTGAGAGCCTCACCACGCTCTGAATAAAGAATTTCTTTCTGACATCTAATACAAACCTCTTTTAATTTTAAACCTTATCCTCTTGTAGTGCTGGTGTACCTGCATGCACCTTGCAAGCTGCTCTATCTCTGGGGTGAGAGCAGAAATGGAAGGTGCCTGTTGTCTCCATGTGTTTGGCAGATGTGAGAGGGTAACCATGTCTGTAAATCTGCTGCCTCTAATGTGACTCTGGGGAGTCTCTTCTGGAGCATCTGCAGAAGACCCCATCCAAAAATGAACCGTGGATGTTGTGCAGAGTCTGCTCCTATCCCTGGCTCCTCACTGCCATTCATGGCTGATTAAAAACCTGCTGGAGTAAGAAGCAGAAATGGCTAGATCTCTATTTTTAATGTCTTGAATGAACTTCAGACTTAAACAGCATAATTTTCAGAAAAAGATGAAAAATCAACTGAAAGATTTAGTGAAGATTTGATTTATTAATTATCAGACACCTGGCCTGTAAAACGAAATGTAATGCAGGCAGCACTCAGCTGGATGAGCTGTTTGGGTAAAAGCTATATCTGGATAATAGCAGATTTGTTTTCTTTGCTGCTCTTTAAAATATTTTGGATGGTAGAAGAGCAACTTTGCATCAATAAGTCATTGCTACCAGCAGGTGTTTTAATAACTTTTAATATAATAATGACAAATGCAAGGAATAGATCTTCGAATGCCAGTGAAAGATTGATTATTTCCATAGGGGTGTTGGATCATTCTGTAAAGGCTAAAAATGCATAGGAAAGATTTGGAAGAGACTATTCCCTGCAAACAGACAAAATTTATCAAGGAATGTCTAATGATAATCAAGCAACTATTTTGATATAATTGATCCCAATAAAATGTAAGTCATTGCAGAAGTGTAAATGCCTTCCCTTTTATTCCCTGTTTCTTCCTGAATAAATGAGTGCACATTTCCCTAATAAAATCCTTCACAACCACAGTTTCCATATGTAGGGCAGTACTGAAATAGTGATATGATTGCTCATCACTTGGATTGCTCACACTTCCCCTCTGCTGAACACCAGGAATAGACTACTCTAAAAAGCATTAAAAACAAATGGCTGCCCCAATTCTAGGGCAGGTTCATTCAGTGAAAGAGAGGCATTGAACATGTTTAGAAAGTTATCTTTAAAGAAAAAATTCTCTAAACCATCTCACAAGTGTTGTTGCTTTGCTGAACATAAGTCTTTGGCTTAGAATCATCATCCCTGGAAGTGTTCAAGAAATGACTGGATGTGGCACTTAGTGCTATGGTCTAGTTGACAAGAGGGATGATAAGTCAAAAGATGGACTGATCACCCCTAATGATTCCGTGACATTGCAGCAGAATTGCTCAGTTTTATCTTAAGAAGGGTGCACTGGTTGGCTCATCCATGAGAAGCAAAATCTGGGCAGGGTCATGGGGCAAGAGAATGAAAGGAAACCTCAGTGCTGCAAGTGAGACAGCAAAACAAAGTGTCTATGCTCACCTACCAACTTCCACAATCCCAGGCTGTCTGCTAAAGGGCTTTGTGACTGCTGGAAAACATGAAAGATAACATTACCAAACTTTTTTTTTTTTTTTTTTTTTAAACATGGAAGTATTAATGTGCAAATTAGGAGGAAGTAGCTTGTGAACAACTTGCAAAATGTTCAAAATACAGACATTACATGGAAAAGCTTCCTGTGGAACAATTTGTATGCAATTCTAGGTAGTTAGGACCCTGTGATAGAACAAAGTGCAGTTTGTGGTCAGGAGTGAAGAAATGTGTCTCCGTGCCAGGGAATTTTGGAGGACGAACGCATGCCTTGGTCTGAAGCTTTAAGCAGCAGATTTGCTCAGTACTTTTGCATTCCTCAAACCTCATATTGAAAGGGATAACTGAGATCAAGAATTTCTCATCAAGGAACTTTCCAGAGGCCTTCTAGTGTAGTGTCACAGTAGTTTAAATGTCCAGAAGAGATGTTTGAAATGTGGAGCCAAGTTCAAGACATCTCCGGACATGGGACGAGCATTTACAAGGCTTCAAGCACAGGGAACTGGCCATGGCAATACTTTCCACAGTGTAATAAAATGTCAAAAAAATAATGGCTGAAGTAGATATATTGTCTATTTTGTGACTATAAAATACGTGATCTCAAAAAAAAGTACCTGAAAGAATTAGGATTAGAGGAAAAGTGCCATAAATTGTGTAGCTATATTAAAATCTAGAGCTATTCTATACAATTCCATAATTCTGCCACTATCAGCTGAGGGTCTTGGCCTTGGAGTCAGGGCCATGTCTCCTGGTCCTTGATAGCAAAACCTAATAGCCCAGTTTACACTGAATTTTTCATTGGTCTTAACAGGGACAGAATTGTGCCACCAGTGCCTCATTTATCATGGTAGTTATACTGTTATGGTGAAATGGGGTTTTTTGTCTTTCTGCAGTGTGAGGTGTGTGTGAGCAGATATCAAAAGTGCCAGAAAAATGGCAAGTCTCTGTTTCCTGTATGCTTGTGTAGAACATTTGTGGACAGTGTGAGGGACAATGCAGCACAGACCATGAACTTTTAGAAGTTTATCACCTCTCAGAACAGAAAAAACAATGGGGAAGGGCAGTTTTTGTCTTACATTCCTTGATTCTGAGTCTTATATTCATCTTTGTCTAGTTCCCACAGCACAACTTCAGTGCTATGATTAAAATCACTCCACATTGACATTAATGTCAAATTAGGGAGGAATTCTTTGTGGTGTGCCCAGAACTGAACATCATGATTGCATGCTTGATCATCCAGACTATGGGAGGGAGTGGTACATTTAAAAATACAGGCAGAAGAAATGGATGGAAATGGCAGTAACTCTGGCAAGGAAATGGGGGTGCAGGTTAAAGGTACCCTCTGAATTAAACAAGTTGGTTCCATGCTGTTGACCTACATGTAAGTGTAATTGTTCCAAGCATTAGAAAAACAAAATAAACCACCAAAGAAAATAGCATTCATCTGCCATCTAATACTTTTTAGGACATGGAAAGAGGTCATCTGCTTTCACTTCACTATTATTTGTTTGTAATCATTGAGGGATTTTTAAGGATCTGGCTGAGAGCCAGTTTTCCAACAAAATGAGAAATGAGGGCAATTAAAAAATGGAAGCAGATGATTGCCTGTGTATTAAAAATCAAAGGAAATTGAGAACCTTGTCTTTGAACAATAAGAAATATTTTGGCCCAGAGTGTGGTATTTAGCTTGGTGGAGACAAAAAGCCACTTCATCAATATTAGCTCAGTGCAGTGCTTTTGGCAAAGACCTAATGAGTTATCAGCTGTTATCCTCTGTGGAGCTGGGGGGAAGGAGACATTTCTCTCAGGATACAAATTCATTCCTACATTGCCATAATACAAGTCCTCTGTTTCTGATCTGTTTTCCATCGTTTCTCCTATTGACTGGTTAGAAATTGAGATGTGTGTAATAGGATAAAACATGGCATTGAACTTCAGGCCTTTTCACCAGTTGCTTCAACTATTTGGATTCTAAGACTGGTTCTTAGAGGCACATTTTTGTGCTGACACATGTATATAAATGACCCTTAGCACTGGAGGGAAGGGGGTTGCAAACAGCGCTCTTTAAAAATCTGGCCAGACACTCATTATATTCACTGCACTTGGCATCATGTCACTTGTGATCTAGTGGGCTCCATTCAACTTCCATCCTAAGGCCTCTGCATAAAGAGTCACTGTGATTGTTTTTAATGCTGTGGCAGGAACAGATGGCAAACATATTTTAAAGTGCTAAAAATATGGAAGGGCAGTAGAAATCTACATGGCAGACATCTATTAAGCACCCACAGCTGTGACCAATCTAAAAAAAAAAATAATAATAGATAAAATATATGCTAGCCCAGACCCTAAAAGGAAAATCTCCCTTGAAATCAATTGGCATTTTGGATTTGCCTGGGTTACAGCAAAGGACAGGATAAACTTCCACTTGTAGTTTCCAGTTTGTCTCAGTCATGCTAATGAAAAGGAACAAGTGAGTGTGGAGAGGGACAGCTGAACCCCGAGCCACTGTGGCAGAGCAGCATGCAGAGGGCAGCCCCTATAGATCACTGTCTCACAGGCACTGCGTTTCATCACTCCCCTATCACAGGATTTTTATAGCCCTTGCAGATGGCTCCAGCTTCTGTCTGTCTATCGCACTCTGGGAGGATGATTTCTCTGGGAAGATGCCCTGTGGCTCAAGCAGCAATCTGTACACATAGCTGTCAGGCTGAAAAGGCTAACGCCCATCCTCTCTGTCACAGGCTGTCATCTTACAAGTGCCAAGACAGAAACACACAGAAAAAATGAAGGATGCTTCTTAATGAGTTGCTTGTCATGGCCTAATGACAAAGCTGAAGGAGGAGCCTCAAGGCCAGAGATTGATTCTTAAATTTTGCTGAGGAGCTATTTTCTAGGAGCCTAAGGAAGGACATCAAGAAAGTGGAGCACTGTGCCAGTGAGAGAAAGGTTATTCTCAGCAAAGAGAGTGTAGGGGGTGCCACTCCTGTTCTCCCCAGTGCTGCAGCTGGTGGCTGGTGACTCATTTCTGAGTGACATCAGCACCCAGGCCAGCCCATCTACTCTCCTGGTGTGTTCTCCCTGGAAGTGACAGCCTTTCTGCCCAGGGCAGTGGTGCTGGTGCCAAAGCAGAGCAGCCTGGGACATGGGGCAGGTCAGCCAGCCCACAGGGCTGTGGGATAGCAGGCTGCTTCCCACAGGGTGTAGGAGGCAGGCATTGTCTCTTAAAAATCTTAATCCTGGTGAGATGTGAGCTCTCACTGCTCCATAGCACACACAGTGCTCTGCTCGGCTGGCTCAGCCCTTCAAAGTCCTCCCAGAGCAATATTCCCACAGCAATGCCTACTCCTGGTTGTGTGGCAGGCAACATCAAGAGGAGATCTGGCCATGGCTTCCTACTGGCAGCTCATAATGCTCAGGTTATTTGGGGGTTTGAGGAATGGCTGCATCCAAATTCTGTCCTCTCAAAGCAGGACAGAGGGTCCTGTATCCAAATTCTGTTCTCCCAAAGCAGGACAGAGGGTCCTGTATCCAAACTCTGTTCTCCCAAAGCAGGACAGAGGGTCCTGTATCCAAACTCTATTCTCCCAAAGCAGGACAGAGGGTCCTGTATCCAAATTCTGTCCTCCCAGTGCAGCTCCCTGGGAAATTCCAGTGAAGGAGGAGTAACACCTCTGTAAGTTTACAGGGTCTATTGCATGAAGGGTTTGATGCAGTTCTAATATGGTCCAATGCATCTCTGTCCTCAGAGAGGCCTGTGCTGGAAAAGGTTTGGGAAATGATCCTGTGGACACCTTTGATTTGATGTGTGCTGTCACCCAGGTCAGCCCCACACTGCCTGAAGGCAGTGACTGCCCCACAAGAGTTGATGCTTAAAACCCCACTGAGCTGAAGGCATCTCCTGGGGAAGGGGTGGAAGATGCGGATCCCACCTGTGCTCCCCCAGGGGCACTCAGGACTCTGCTGCAGGCTGCACCACCTGCCCCAGATGTGCCATGGCTGTCTGAGAGTTTGGACCCTTCTAAAGTAAAACCCTTTGTGTTTCATGGGGCAATACTGGATGTGTTTGTGTTAGTACTCTTAAAAAGAGAGGCATAAAAAACTTTTGAAATTCTGGCCTTTTTGGTCTTTAATGTCACATTCAGAGTTTCCCCCACATTTTAACTAATTTTCCCTGTAGGAAATCGTCAGCAATACTTATTTTTGATTTTTTTTTTTTTTTCTGTGCAAGAAGTAAAGAGGACAGGACAAAAAGAGGAGGAGACATTTCAAGGGCAAAATGATCTGAGCTTGGTGTGCCAGACTGGAGCTTTCAGCTGCAGCTCCCTGTTGCTCACACACACACACACACATACACTCACATATGGCTCAGGTTTGATTTAGTTTGGCTCAGCCAGTAGATCCCATCATGTACTTGAGGAACCCTCCCCAAACAAAAACATGCTCTTATCAAAGCAGAAAGCAGAACGCCTAGCCCTGGAAAACTGTACAGCTATTAACAAGTTATTTATAAGCAGCCTGAGCTAACAGCTAACATGTGGCTGGCTTTGGCCCAGGGATGCTTGCTGGTCTTGGGCAAGGAATAGCATGAGCTAGACCTCATCATCCTCTGTGTCTGGAGGCTCAGTGTGCCTGGTGGCACAGTGGGTGATGTGGGCAGGACAGGCTGACTGCTGGAGTTCCGGGTGGGATGGCTGCAAGGTCGATGGAAGCTGCAGGGCTGTGACTCCCAGCAGGGCCAGCATCAGCCATGCTCAGGAGCACAGAGCAGTGAAGTGATATCATTGATAGGTATGCTACCCTAAATCTTCAAGCATAATTATTATGGGTGCTAGTCTAAGTTTTCAGTGGTATAATGTTAAAATGAAAAAGTAATGATAATAGAGATGCACTAATCTAGCCAAAGGCAAAATATAAACAATTTATGCTACAGCTATTTCCAGTACAAGATTTTCTTCTACCTTTAGGCTCTGTTCTGCAAACACTTGACATAAGTATTTAATTTTGCATAGATGTATAGTTCCACTGAATTTGGGGAGGTGTTTAAAATGAGCAAGTAAGACACTGACTACACTAAGAATGCCTTGCTGTACAAGAAAATAAAATCTTGGGCAGGCAATGCTCTTTTTCTGCTGATACAACTGTGGTGGAATAAAGCATTTAGCATCAAAATACCAATAGAGAAAATATGCTCCCAAAAGCCAGACAAGCTCAGTCACAAAGGCAACTATTGCTGGCAGAAGTTTATCCAAGCTACAGAGAAAGTCCTAGATATTCTGGTGCCCATTGTTTTGTCCTTTTGCTTGAAAATTTAAAGGCAGAAAGATGGGGATATTATCCACTTCTTCTCTTGCCCCCTTGTTATGGCCCTTGCTAAGGTATTTCATTGCTGCTCCTCACAGCTCTGACCATAGAGCAAAGCAGTCTGGAGTCTGAGATCTTGGCTTTGTAGACATACAGAAGATCCCTTCATCTCACCACACAAAGAAGACAAAAGAATGTGTGGACAATTTTATCTGTATAGCCTTTACTGAAATCTGAGATAGTCACTCTCTGAGTTCAGTTTATCTTTATCACAGATTTTTAGGATGGAAACTTTTGCATCTGATTCTGATCTGTGTAATTCACAGTGTGATGAGCATTGTAGTTTTCTGCTATGCAGTCACACCAAGACTTTTTACATTTAGAGAGCAATGAAACCCTCATGCAGCATCTTAACATGAGCTTGGTTCCAGTGCCGATGGATTGCGTGCCACTTATCGCTTCAACAATGGAATGGTTTCTGCATCTTAGAAATTTCATAACTGAACTCAGACATATTCTTCAGATTGTGATACTGCCTCTTCTTCAGCTGCAATATTCAGCATTTACATAGTGTTGTTTTTTTTCCTGCCAGTGAACCTATTGGGAACAGCATGTGGGTAGCGTAGCCAAGACAGCGCTCAGAGACTTTAAACAGCATGGCTGAGGTCCAGGCCCTGCTGAAGAAATGGCAGCACTCCCACTGACTTCAGCAGAATCAGGATTTCACGGCTCTTGTGTGAAAAAGTTTTCCCAACACCCAGTATCTACAGATTTAATTTATGGTACAGCTTGAAAAAAGGCATAAAAATACTGGGATCCTGCGAGTCTTGGCTCAGACAAGGTGCTTAAAAATAAACTTAATTGAAGACAAGATGAATCTCGCTTGTCTCTTCATTCAGGGTCAAAAGGCATGAATTTCATTCACTAAATTATCAACACTTAAAACTTTTTCTGCATGATTAGACTATTACTAAGAGTCAGGACAGCAAAGATCCTCCCACTGCATTGACCTGTGAACTTTGTTAAATCTTTTGACAGGGGTCATTGTCTATACCATGATAGTGAATGACTTTCCAAAATGGAGCCATTCTTTCAGTTGTAACATGAAGCTGGTGCTCTTTTCTTATGGCTTGAAAATGTTAATTTACATTGATGACATTTCTTGTCAATTTATGTGCCATCTGAATTTGCTGATTAGTCACAAAAGATGATGTGCTGCTTGCAGACTGTTGTTATTGCACCTTCACAAAAAACTTCAGATGCTTCAAATACTTTCAGAATTAGAAATAACTCATTTTCTTCTGCAAAATCTGTGTGAGATTTTAATCAGAAACTAATACTTAAAGAATGTGTTTACCAAAAGAATTCTCTGCAGGGTCTGAGTAAGCCAGAAGTAAGTGGTAAGTAAGTTCTAGGAAGAACCTGTTTATACCTTTCCTCAGCAGAGGTTCTCCACATTTCTAAATGTCTTGCTACAGCTTACATCTGTTGCATACTTCCTTAATGGACACTTAGTTCTTCAGAATTCCCATATTATAATCTCCAAGCCCTTTAATCTGAGCTGACAATTTTAAAGACATGTCCTCATCCTCAAAGTCTTTCCCCATTCCCAGTTTCCTTTCTCCTGTGGTATATGTTTCTAATTTCCTGAAAGCGTCTTGCAACTCTGAGGGCAGTCAAACTTGGAATTGAACTTCTTTGGGGTTCAAGGGTCCTTCAGGAAATTTGCCCAGTTACTCTCTTCCATATCAAACTTCCCTTTTGAAGATTTCTCCAGTGGTGCATAGGAGAGAAAAACTGGCATTGATTAGGTGACTGATATGCTGTGGGCCATTTCTTCCCATGATTTTTCATGATGGTCTCGGTGGTCTCTTTTGTCACTTGTGCCTTGAAGATACTCGTGTTCTTCAAGCATAAGTATAAAACCAATGTGCTTTTAGCACTCATCTTACCTCTCTGATGATTTAAATGTGTTGCTCTTAAAAGCTGAAAGTTTAAGGCAATCTTAGAAAGCCAAATTCTGCCTTTATATAAAAAAAATATATAAATATATAAAAAATATAAATATATATATTTATATATATTTATTTATATAAATATATATAAATATATATATATGTGTGTGTGTGTGTGTGTGTGTGTGTGTATGTGTGTGTATATATGTATGGCTGAAATGTGAGTAACTTTACGGCTTTCCAAGGTGTGAAGGCTGTTCTAGGGTACCAGGAACTCTTCCCTCAAACAAAAGGATGGGTTACAGCCAACCATGCTTTTTGGATAATTTAGTGAATGTTCATGCTGGTCACTTATCCAGAGACTCCTGGCAGATTTGTAATGGATTACTATGGTCTCTTTCTTTGACAGTTCAGACCTATACAGGACTTACCAGAACTATTTTGTAGATAGCCTAATTTAAATTATGAATGATTGTTATGTATTATTGAAGACTTCTCTGTCTTATGTTGCTATTGCTGACACAAGTAATAACTGAGAATTTTTCTGATTAATGACATCAGGGAAAAGAGGTTGTGGCTGGACTGCACATGGCCTGCTAACAGTTTGCAACAACTTATTTACCAGAATATATAAAGTGACCCAAACTAAATCAGCCTGGGAGCCTGAGGGTTTGCTCCTGCTCTCCAAGTCCTCACACCTTTGTAGAAATAAGGACTGGGGAGGTAGAAATTTCTTCCTCCTGGTGCACACAGAGACCCAGCATGACCAGAGGGTACTGCTAACACAGCATTGCTGGATAACTCATATCCCTGATAAGGCTGCCAGGCAACACAGCAGTGCCTCAGCTCAGCTGCACCCTGTGGTGACAATCGGTCTGTCCTGGATCTCTGACCTACAGGGTGTGTGTTTTATGAAAATATGAACAGTTTTGTGATAGGGTCAAGAAGTTTTTTCCTTGGGGAATAAGAAACTGCGGAGATAAAGTCTGTTAATAAAGCCAAACAAGGGGAAAATCTTCCCTCAGATACCCTGTAAAAGACGTTCATGCTTGTGAAGCATTATGGAGTTTTAACATTAGTAATCCTATAGATTATAAGGTAGTGGTCCTGTGCCTTAGCTGTATTTACCAAAGCTAGTAAATTTAGGCATGCCCTGGGATGGGCATCTAGGCTCCAAAACACACATTTTGGTTAGTGAATTGTTAAAATGCTCCATTCCACTCCTTGGGGGCATGCTCTCAGTGCCAATGTATTGGTACATAAGTGTATATTTTTAATTAGGATTATTCCTGCAGCTTTCAGCCCTGGGTACAGGACACTGAGGTGTAGGAGAGAGCCTCAAATTTCCCATCAACATTTCCTATATCCTTTTGGGAGTGCTGGGCTACCCTGCCCATCCAGCTCCAAGTCCTTTAGCTGTGACTCTGAGTAGTGGATAGGGATTTTTTCCTTCCTACAGGCACCTGTTCTTCCCAGCTCTGCTTAAATTGGTATCTTGTCATAGAATGATGTGATACCTCAAAACTAAGGGTAATTTAATTGTCCCTGGTGAGGCCAGCAGTGAGCTTGTAGGGCACAAGAGCAGGCACCTGTATGACTCACAAAGTGAAGGGAACAGTCAGTTACAATTACCTGAGAACCAATGGGACTGTGGCTGAAGCATTTGGGTTCAAGACCAGAAATGGGCAAGCAGAAAACAAGAGGATCTTGGCTGAAAGTGATGGAAATTACACCTCCTAGGGAACACATCCTCCACCAATCTGTACTGAACAATCTTTCAAATCTTGATGGTTTTGGATGTGGTTAATAAACTTAATGCCAAAATCAAAACGGATGAAATCCAGACAAATCTGATGTTAGTTCCCCTTTCTTTTCAATTTCCTCTGTTGTTTCTTAAGTTCCTTTTCAGACTTTTGGACTCAAATAAAACTCCCAAATATGTTTCTTAGTTAAAATTCTCTAGTTTCTGTAGGAAACCTCTGGGAATGAAACATTTTAACATGGCTTTAATGTACAATAATTAGTCAGATTAACTTCATTCAGAGTTGAAATGATCATTGTCCAAATTTTCATATGGATATCAGTAACATTTCTGGCAAAGTCGTTCTGAAAATTAGACAAATATTATTTCTCAGAATTTAACAAAGATAATGCTAGGCAGGAGTGACAAGTTGATGCATAACTAGGAATGGAGAAATAGATGTGGAGATTATTTTATTTCAGCTATGAAAACAATCTCAGTAAATACACATCAGTAAAAACAATTTCCATTTCAGAATACAGAGGGGACTGGAATATTCAATAACAGATCCAGTAATAGGGATACTAAATGAATCTATCAAGGGGATAACAGGAATACACAAAAAAGTTTAAAAAAGTCAATTTTTGTGTGATTTTGGGAGGCATTTTGAAGACCTCAGAAGAAGAGGGAAGCCAAATGGAAGGTCATTGAGATGTAACATGAGTTTTCAAATTAGTTGGGTAAATTGACAGGTAACTTAATTTTTAGACAAGATTATATCCATCTACTTAAAATAATACAAATTATGCACAAAATGATGCAAATTGGAGGCAAACTGACCCTAAAAATAAAGAGAGAAAAACTCCCAAACTTTTTGAAACAGCTGTTTAGTGATAGGCCTATTTAGGTCATAGTTTTCCTTAAACAGTGGTCTTCAAACAGTCCTTTAATTTAGTTTATTTACTTAAACTAATTAAATTAACTACACGAAAAATTGTTTGCAATTATAGTTTTGGAGTTCTTACCAAAACCAAAGAAGACCAGAATGAATGGAACAAGAATTGTAGAAATAAAAATGAGATTCAATATAATAGCACAAATTATGTAGTCTTAAGCATTTATGAAATTGATTTCTCTATCAGACAGGCACGTATCAGCTGAAAATAGAAGACATGGAGGAAGATTTTTCTCCATTAGCTGATTAGAGAGTGACCTACCAGCTAGGGAGAAGACAAATGTGATCTCAGGGAAGGTGTTTCTAGCAGAAACAAGGGCATTTTACAACATTATTGCAAAGTTTTGTTTGAATGCTCCATCTGTCCTGGTGTGCAGTTACCTCTTCCTTCTTTTCCTTCTCATCACATTCACAGAGGGGTCCCCAAGGTGCTCGTGGGAGGGACTCCAGGCTTTTCCTCTCGTGGAGCAAAGGCCGACAGAGGATGTGCTCGTTCTGAGCAGAGACAGACAAAGAGGGGCAGAGGAAAAACTGCAGAACAGCCTTGGCACCAGAAGAAATGGGTATAAAATGACTGTGAGTGAGTTCTAGCTGGAAATAGGAGAGGGTTTCGAAGGCCTGGAGGGGTGTGCTGCAGGGCTGCTCTCCAGGAGAAGAGCTGCAGCCAAGACTGATTCATTTCAGCGCAGAACTTCTTGCATCTATTATCTGTACTGTGTAATTTCCTTTAGCAGCAGGGATGAAATTCATGGTGAAGGGTGCTTTTTCTTCGTGCAGTAATTTCACTACTATAAGCCGCACCATTTTGACTAAAATTCTGGTCCAAACCCAAAGTGTGGCTTATAATCAGGTGCGGCTTATAGATGGACAAAGAAAGAAAAGTTGCTGTTTTAGTTTGGAGGACAGGTGTCTGCTGAGAAAGGCAGGAGTTTCTCTTTGAAATGGAGAATGTAAACCCCCTCCCTCCAAATTATTATAATTTTGAAATCAAGGGGCTCTCAGGCAAAGATATGGGAATTAGAAATAACAGTTCTTTACTAGGGAAATTAAAATAGAAATACAGTACTACAAAGAAACAAACTACAAAGAAGCAAACTCCAAACCCTGACAAAGTCAGAGTACAACCTGACACCCCGTCAGGCAGGGTGTTGGTAGCAGTCCCATTCCATGGTGGCTGCATCCTCCTGCAGTGACAGATGTGGCTCAGTTGGAGCCGTGCTCCTGTACAAGGTGCAGTTTCCCTCTAAAGCTCCAGTGGTGATGTGGAGAAATCCAGTTTTCCTCTGGAGTCCAGTGGAGAAAGGGGCTCCCTTAGTGTCCCAAAACCTCTGTTTTTATCTTGGTAAGAAATGTTGGGCCCTTCCCCCTGGCTGGAGCAACTTCCAATGGGATGCAGTAATTTTATCAGTCCCACAGTGGGACTCAATGGCCATTAGCAGAAAATGACTGGCTGGAGGAAGGATGGGTTGTGAAAAGATAAAGAACAATGCCCTGCCTGGTTTCAATGGATGGCCCATTAGCAGAATATCTGCCATTGAGATAAGGATCACTGCCCCCACCCTCAACAGATGGTGATAGAATAGATACCTTTTATCACACTCTGTATTCTAACCCAAGACAGTTGCCAACGCCTGAACATGCGGCTTATAATCAGGTGCGGCTTATAATTGTGAAATTACTGTATTCTTTCTACACGAAGAGTATATGAGATGTCTCTATTAGAGTATTATTTTAGTCTAAAATTTACTTAAATTCTAATTATTTAAAATACTGTCATTTGACAAAAGGATCAAATTCTGATATTTGGAAAAAGATAATTTTAGCACATATACAGTTAGCTCCCAATTCTAATTATCATGCTCCAAAAGAGGTGTTAGATCTCTTCAAAGACGAGGTCATTCAAATATTTTGAAGTAGGACAAATGCTCATTTTGCTGATACCTCTTTTCCCTTAGTCTTCTTACAGACATCCTTACAGATATCTGCTTTGGTTACTTTTTTTTTCCTCAAAATTTTCAGGTTTCTTATGACATCTGACATGGGAAATATTTGCTTTAGGCATTGAAACCTGCTCAAGACATAAAGAAATAAAACCAAACTTGGAATAGGTGATATTAATCATATATGGTATTTCCAAATCCTTCTTCTAATGCACTTATCTATGGCTATGGATATAACTGATGATATTTTTAGAGATATTCTTTATATAAAAATACCAAGAATCCTTGACCAGTGTTCACATAAAGAGAAACATATTAACTACAGGAATGTTGCTTCAGAATTGGAAAGTTTTAAAACCACTTTATACCCTAAAACTACTAAGAAGACTTTATAAAGGAATGAGAGTTCACTGGATGATAGATTTTTCTTTAGAAATAGCTATATTTAAATAATAGAACATATCCAGGATTTACTTTTAAAAGACCAAAAACTCCAAAAAAACCACCCCAAAAACTCAAAAAAAACCAACAAAAAAAAAAGAGTCTTTTTGTCTTGCTCAGATTTTTTTTTTTTTTCCAGATCAATATATTCATTGGTTATGTCTGTACTGCGGCCAGGAATTTGCAAAAATGTTGGCAAAACATGGTGTTGTACGAACTTCAAAGCTCATGTGAGACCTCATAAGCAAGCAGAGCATGTGAGAAAACTACTATCGATTTCCCAGTGACTAAACTCAAAGTGAACTAGGGAAAATTAAATATAGAGACCATTCTTTCTCTGAAGTGTACAAATAACACAACATTAATTTGAAAACATGAAGTTCTTCGTGCTCTATTTTTCATTATCTTCCTCTTCTAGAATTTATTTATGAAGCAGCAACAACAGCATGTGTCTCCTGGATAATCCTAGCCATGGATGCTGGAACATATGGGGCAGGTTAGCTTCCAAAGGATGAAAAGTAGGACAAATGGAGGAGACCTTTGCTTCTAAATGTATAATCTTTAAAGTTCAGATTTTGCATGGAAACCCTTTAGTAAAAGTCTAGAAGATGTCCTACTTTAGACAATGCTTTAACACTTGCAAAGAGCTGCACTGTCTGATCAGCTCTGTTGTTAAAATGAACAGTTTGACTTTTGAAACCCCAGAAATATTGTTCTAGCTTCTGCTTAGATGTGGATACTCATTTGTGTGAAGTTATTGTTTCCCTGGTGCTGTGCTACCTCACTGGAGGACCTAGAATATTGGTTTTCATCTCATAAAGTTGTGACCACAGATAATATGGCATTATTTTAAATGTATTTTAAAGAGCATGGCATTAGGCAAGTTTTACTTTCAATGTTTGTTTTTTGCCTTGTAGATAAGGAATAGATTTTTGAGCACAGCCTCTCACAGAGACACGTACACAGATTCTTAAGTGACCTCATTACTAATAACAGTAACACAAAAATCAAATTCTAAAGTGGTATATGAAGCCCATTTTGATGCTAAGCAGTAAGCAAAATGTTTATCTTACTCTTGCTCAACATAGAAAAAGAAATTGGTAAATTTATTTTATTCTTGTACATCTTTAAACAATAGTAACTTCAAAAGGTCTCTGTAATGTATTTCGTCCTTTGGTGTCATGTATTTTTATTAAATTATTATTAGAATTATTAGAATTATATTGAAATACATTAACTACTGTACAACATAGAGGAAAACTTTTCGTATTATGTGAGTAAGTCCAACAAAGCATCAAGTTGCTTAGTTGGCATGTGGGACATTCTGCCTAGATTTCAGAGATACCAAAGTATTTAAACAAAAGTTGTCCCCAAATTCCTTTATCATTTTCTGTGTATATGTGCTCTTAACTAGTGAAGCCAGATGAAGAATGAACATATTTAATTAGATAAATAAATTCAAAACCAACTCATTATACTTAATTTAATCAGCATAAAAATACTTTTCTTGTCTTGACTGTAATTAGGATTTTATTTAATTGTCACTTGTAAGTTTCTAGGAAATTATCAGAGGTCTTGCTTTTGCTGTGACTCTAGTTCAAGTATCTCAATGGTTGCACCTTTTGTACAGGTGGAATAGATGCTTTACCAACACAGCTGATGTTACAGTGGTGGGGTGATTTTGTGGGATGAGGTGACTGGCAGCTGGGGAGGATTGGTTCAAGTCCTGATTGACAGCTTTCCTGTGTGACTGAATAAATCATTTACTATGGTCCCCTCACTTGTGCTATAAGTCAGTAATAGCTCTCATCACACTCTGTGTGTCCATCAGACCTACTGAGAACACGTATTCCTATTTAGGAAAGGAATAAAAGGAATCCTCATTTCTGGGGCCTCCAAATGAAATCCCAAAGCATGAGATTAAAGGAATCATTAAGGTATGCATAAGAACAATCTCATAAATTCAGGTGAGAAATCATTACACAGACAAAAAATCAGCTGAAAATAATGGGCATGTATAGATTAATTTAATTTTATAGCTCTGTTGTCTATAGTTAAGCTGCTCAGGTAAGTAAGGATTTTTCATATAGATAACCATCTGCCTCCCAGTCCCTCAGTTACACCCTTAGCACAATAATGATACAAAGACAACCCTTCCAGGATGTGTGAATGCCTCCTGTCAAATGAATCTTAAACACCATAATGATGCCCCTTATCTGGAAATGAAAACTAATAATAAATAGCAGGGAGTATTTCAAGAATGCACATTCCACATTACAACTTTGTTTCAATGAAACTTTAGGAGAAAGTTTTACCAACAATAAAACATGGAAAAGCACACAGACTAGATTTAACCTTACCTGTGCCAAAAATAACAATTTAAAAGTTAATTAGGAAAAGCATTGAGCCTTATTAATTAGAAATAACACCATTCTTAAACATGATTAGAAGATCAGTTGCTAACTTTTAGTAGAAATAACTCAAAGCAGCTATTTTATGAAAAGTTAATCAATTCCAAACTTTCATATGTGGTCTATGAAAATATGAGCATGGCCATCTTTATTCCAAAATGAAGTTTCTATGTCTCATTATTGTATCTGACAAGTTTTGGAAACACATCTCGTGCATTCTCTCACATTTAATGTAAAACAATCATTGCCCTATTTTTCTGTCAGATTCCTTTTTTCATTCCTAATAGCTCATGCACTTATGGGCTCTTCTGACAGCTATTATTTTTTTCAGTAGAGCTGCTCTCTCCTCTGACCACTGACATTAATTAATCAATTGATCAATAAGTCATTTGAACCCCTCTTGGGAATGCTGAAGTAGCCGTTGTCCCTCTCAGATTGCTGAACTAAATGATTGTGTTGTTGTTGTGTTGTAGTGGGGAGTGTTATGGAGCTCTCCTTACAATCAGAGTAGGAAATCCAAAGCACACTGGAGGGCTATCAGTCGCTTTCCTACTGATGCAGAGCAGGTGATTTGTTCTTGAGAAACTGCTCCTTCTTGCAAATGCATCTGTATGAGCTCAACTTTAGCAAACCAACTGCTCAAGAAACCTCAGACAGTGTGGCACTCACCTGTGGAGGTGTAGGCGCATGAAAATTGCTTTTAAGACTGGCCCCAGAATGAAGCTATGAATTTATTCTATTTCTCCTGGTCCAACTTTTATGATGTAAAAATCCACAAAAGGGCTGCTCAAGAAAAAACAATTTGGGCTGTTTTTTAGTTTGAAGTTTTGGTATGGGCGGCTATTGCGTATAAATTGATTTAACTTCACTGCGGTTCTTGCTTGTCCTGCAATGAATAATTTTGCCCTCATACTTTCTGAAATACAATGTATATTCATTTTCCATTTAAGCAAAAATTCTTCTTCCTATACAGAGAAAACATAATTGCTATTTTCCTGTAAGAAGTGGTGGATGAGAGATAAATTCATATTGTAAAGACCAAAACATAGCCAAGGATATATTTGTGGTAGAAGCTCCAACAGGGACACAGAAACTTTGGAGATTCCAGATGAGAAATTAAATTCAAGCATTATTTGGAATGGTGCTGAGCTACTCTTATGCTTTGAAATATGGTGAGATTAATTTTTTTACTTTTTCCTCCTAAGAACAAACTGTTAGATCTCCAAGCAGGCACAGAACAGGAGAACAGCTCTATCTGGTTTTCTTTGGAAATCTGGTGTAGATTATGAATAGAGAAAAGGCACATTTGAGAGTCTCTGTTTTGTTCCTGGGGAACTTCAGAAATTCATGATATTGTGGCATTGTGCCACCAAGTGCCACCACTGACTTTGGCAGTACCATAAAGAGCAGAACACTGAATACAGAGGGTCTGGAATATCAACAGATTCAGAGAAGACTGATCTTGCACTCAATGACAGCTTCCTGCTGCTTTTAAAGGGAATAGGGATGGAACTGCAGGAAATGTAAAGAAACATTTTCCCATCGACCTACAGATGAAACTGGGCCATGGATAGAAGTGCTCAGGTGGATTAGAGAACCCACTTGTCCTTGGGTAGCTGGTCCCCAGTTAAGTCCCTCCCATCTGTAAATAACAAGTGATTAAGCAACAGCAACTCTAGAAGGAGGGAAAATGAGCATTACAAAAAAAGTAGGAGGAAGAAACCAGCAGTAGGCAGTCCTTAAGGAGATCTGGAGTCTTCCAAGTAGCAAATCTGACCCAGGTAACACCACAAAAAATGTAACACCATTTACTCCCTCTGAATGGCAGAGGTCTCTAGAAGCTGAGATACTAAATATTGGGAGAAATTCCTTCTCTGCCCACTAGAAAGATCTTAGATAGAAAGGTTGTATATCAGGAACAATAGACAATAACATATTGTACCAAAAGGGTAAAAAAAGGAGCAAAAGGAGGTGAAGGTTTTTTCACTTTCAGAGAACTTGGCTTTGAATCCTCCCTCCAGGGAACAGTGCAACTACAGCATTGGTATTTCAGTCACAGGAAAAATCCACCTCTACTGCCTGGTTTCCATCTGACTAAAAAGAAAGAAAAAGAAAAAAGAATGGGCAGGGTTTATCTTAGTCATGCAAAAGCTCCAATTTTTGTTGTTTTGTCTGTTTGCTTTAAACATAAAGTATGTGCAGGTCTGTGAGGGCTGAAACTCAGACTCTTGCTCTGCTTTCACTGATTTCTGTGTGACAATTAAGAGTGTTCTGTGTTCCCACAAAGCACAGGAAGCTGAGATGTGTGGAAATGACCTCAGGAGAAGCTCACCCTGAAGAAAAATATTTCTGGACTTGCAATGCCTCTATTTAGGCATATCTTCTTAAAAAAACCCCACAAATGACTCCTTAAAAATTCAGACTGCAAGGACATCTAGTGATCCTTCAGTTGTGATAAGTACTACTTCCACTTGCACAAAATAATCTTTGCCAGGACAGATAATAAATATCATCAGGAAGCAATGTCTGGACCTCTTGTAGAAATCACATTTGTGTCCTCTGCTGACCTTTGCAAATACATGTGTGCAAATTGACTGTATGTATTCTTTAAAATCAATAGTACTAACTGATAATACAGAAATGTGAGACTAATGGATGAAGAATTAAAATGCCAAACCAAAGGGTTAAAATTCATATTAATATGGACAGCTAAGGCCAAGTCATACTGCAGAACTGGGGGCAGCAGGTCACTTTGACAGCTTGTCCATACTTAATGGAAGTTTATTGACCCAACTGTGTGAAACCACAGTGAATATTGCATACCACTTTGTCACGTGCAAAAGCCGCATTTATGGATTTCTGTGTCATCAGCAGGAGTGAAAAATGTTTTTTCCATCCCTTCTTTTTCATTTTTTCAGATGAACATGGTCCCTTCATAAATTTCTACTGCAAGCATCTCAGTTTATTTTCTAGTCTTAGATATCTGGAGTTTTTATCATTTTAAAGAGGCCCAGATCATGAGATCCTCTCTGCAGACCTTGCAGAAATAAAATCAGCAAGGGTTGAGTCAGTGCAATACAAGATGTTGCTCCAAGCACTGTCCAGGTAAACTTTCCATTGTCCTATTTCACACCACCTATATATTATTTGGCTGCATTTACTGCTTATACACATAGTAATTTATAATTTTTTTGTGCATTAGCACCCCTGTGCTTGGTGATGCACTAAACACTAATGGTGGTTCATCTCTGCTGGTGAATTTTTATTGTAAATTGAGAACAGGAGCAGATGACACACAGTGGTTTTATATAAATATCACAATCAGCTTCTATAGTTAGTACATGGTGTCCATAGTTTCATATGTTGCATGAATGCAGCATAGGAAAAATTCTTTGGTATCAATAATTATGAAAAAACAGACAGGATTACTTTGACTTTCTGTACAATTTGGATCAAGAATAGTCTATTTTACACTTTATTACAGAATGAGTCTGAAGTATGGGAACTTATATTTTAACTCTACCAACTTACCTCCTGATTCACTGAAAACTGTTGAAAATCTGGAACTGTTGGTGTGATCTTAACATTTTCAGCTATTAGACCAGCCAAACTAAAAAAATTTCAACAGCTGTAAGGTTTTCTTAAATCTCAAGAGAATGAGTGAAGATACTTAAATGTTGCATTTAAGCTTTACAGCCCACAAGTTTAGTTTAAATTATTTTGAAATAACTATTATGAGTAACTTATTAATTTTTGATATATTATAATTCTGAAAGAAAATGAAACGCTTCCACTTTTCTCTGTTCAAAATTGGATTGCATTCCTGAAAATAAAGTCAAAGCAAAGCACTTATTTTTGGTAAAGAACTCTCCCACAGAACATTTTTGCCTCTCTTTATTTGCAAGTTTTATAAAATGCTCTGAATTCCCACGTTTGGTCGGCAAAGGCTGCACATGTGTGGGGGTGCATGGAACAGAAGCAGTTTTTAATTTGGGGGAATTAGCCTCAGTAGGACAAGGCTCTGCTCACTTTGACAGCTGCAAATACTGGCACACACTGAGGTAAACATGTTTAAATTACATAATTTCCAGACCACTGATTTTTTTGCAACTAACTCCAGGGCAGTTCCCTTGAAAGAAAAAACTCAAGGACAGATTTGTGATGCAACATTATTGTATCCATTAAAAAATTCCAGAAACATTCTGCTCTGGTTCTGTGTTAAACATATTGTCCTAATATGTGATTCATGCAAGTCTTCTGCTCCCTCCAACTGGACCGAACGGCAGCAGGCACTAATAGCCTGCACTAACAATAGATGCATTTTCTTTGAATTTCACATGTTTGTTTGTGGCTTTTTTTGTCTACCAGAAATTATCTGATCTTTTCTGGGTGGTTTATTTCTCTTTCATTTTCTGGCCTGACACGGAATAAAACCATGAGTCAGTGCAGAAGCCATTAATCTGCTGTATTAACAAGCTCACAAAGTGGCAAAGAAATTAAAGATTTTTATCAACTTAAACATAGAGTCAAATCCTGACATTTCCTTGTCTTAAAAGCTGTGTTGATCTACACACGTGCTCTGCTTGCTTCCTTCCCAGCTGTCTCCTCAAAATGGGTGAAGCAGCTGATGAACAAAGGAGGATTATCTCAGGGCCAGCTCCCAGCAGTCTCAGTTTTCTTGGAAGGCTCTTCCTTTTGGGTAGTCCTACAGAAACAAGTCATGTTGATTGAAGAGGAAGCAATATCCTAATTGAGTGAAGGTGTTGGGCTGGTGAGGTATTTGCAAGGAATGCTTCTCAGCTAATTGTTTAGAGTAGCCAATGTAGAAGAAATGTTGGTGGTCAGTGAGGTGGAAAACAGGATAGGAAAGGACAAAAGGATTTTTAAATTCAAAATTTAGGCAGTACAGAAAGACACATTCTCAGGTTGATAGCTGACATTATTATTTCCATTGTACCATAGGTTTCTTAAAAAAACAAAGCAGAAATCTAGCACAGAAGCCTCTTCCAACACCACTGTGACCCCTGCCCCAGAAGGTGTTCATAGATGAAATGGGAATTGTGGATATGTTTGTGTTTGATTACCTGTGATATCTTGAAGTTTAAGTGATAGCTCTGCATGTAAAAGACATATATTGATGTGCCAATAAAATGTCAGATCAAAGGGAGGAGAAACACATTAGATTTCCTTAGGTGGTTAAATCTACTTCCAAGTTCAAGTATGGAAACCCAAACAATTTTGGAGTTCATTTCACCTGGAGCATTTTCAGAACATGGCATAGTTGCTTTATTCTCCTTCCAAAGTCTTCCACTTTGCCGTGGAATGCCATGTACTCATCTTTAAAAAGCATGGATCAGTTGCAGCCTCCCGATTGAAAGAGGAGTAACAGAGGCTGGTGTTGGTGCTAGGCTTGGCAGTGAACATCCAGAAATGAGAGGGACCTCTCCCTCCTGTGCTAGGCCACTGAACAATCTCCTCATGAAAGACATTTTAGGAGGCAGTGAGGCAGGAGTATTTTTGGGGCAAGAACAAGAATCCAGGGCTCTGCTTGTCCTCCATAACTTGATGAGTTGTGAGTGGAGTCAGCATTAGCTCAAGCTGATACAAGGTTAAGAGGTTTGATAGAGCAATTAATTCTCTAATATGTAGAGAAGGCATTCTTTTGTGACTCACCAGTGCTTTAGTGCAGCAGAAACACCCATGAGATAACAAAAAAGAATTGAAGGAATTGCACCTCTTGCCCTCTAAGAAATTATTCTCATCTGCCAGGAGATCATACTTGCTTCAGAAGGTGAGTACCATAATGAACTTACACTGAGTGACACATTATGGGACTCCTTAAAAAACAGCTTCTCCTTTAAATAACTTCTAATCTCACACTTCTGGTGTTTTACCAATGATTATCTTATTTAAAGAAAGATTTAGCAAAAAACTCAGGTGGCACTGCTCAGGGCCAAAGAAGAAACGGGGAATAATGGAAAATTTTTCGAGTCCTGAATAAAATGAAACACTAATTCCAGTACTTTTTTTCCCCCTATCATCTCTGTTACTGCTGAAGAGGAAAACACCAATGGCAATAGTTAGACAAAAGCTGTCCTTGTGGAGGCTTATGTTGTCTAATGTTTCTTGCCAGGAGGACATTTCCAGGCCCATTTTCAGTTTGTAGAGCCTGTCAAAACAGTCTGAATAATTCCCCAAAGTCTCATCATTTCCCTGTAAGTGTCATGACAGCTTTGATAGATGCCTTCATTTCCATATAATAGTCAAAAAGGCAAGAACACTTTTTATTTCTTCTCAATAAGATTTTCAAAAGTCTTTGGTGTTCTGAAACTGCTCCAATTAAATTCAATATGTTTTCTGACTAGCTTAAAAGGGAAAAAGAAGTTAGGGCCATGTAGAGCACTTCAGAAAATCCTACACTTCTTTTTCATGTATTATTCAATCCCTTTATGTGCTTATGCAAGCTCAAAGGGTGCAATACAAAATGCTCATATCCGCACCCTTGTCAAAGAGTACTTAACAGCTAACAACCCTCTGCCAAAAAAATCTGAACTATGCCTTAATTTAAGAAGCATTCAATTTTGTCATATTTCCTTATGGTAATTTTTAACAAAAGTGAATCACTACTGACAAACACCCCTTTAACAATGGTATATTAATCGAATTAAGATGGAGAATAAAGGAGGCATTACAGGCAGTTAAGTGTGAGAAAGCATGTTCTACACTGAATAATTAATTTTCATTCCAAGATAAAAATGTTGCCCATTGATTTACAACCCCTTCTGGCTATAAAGCCTTTTGGTGGAAACCTGATTCTTAATTATTGTCACAGGAATGCTAAGCTTGTCAAAAAGCTATTTCCATCATGATGATCAGCCTTAACTGCTTGGAGCAATTTTTGTGCCATACTTAACAGCTGCTTCATCATTTGTTATCTTTTCAATTAAGCACTCTATTCCTGCACAGCTCATAATCTCCACAGAAGAAAGAAACACACATGTTTACATACAAGTACATGCCCTCCTAAGCACAAACCCTCAACAACAGCCTGTCTCTGCTTTTCTTCATTAAGCAGAGTTCAAACATTTCTATGAGATGCTAGTGGGATATTTGGACTGTGCACAGATACTCTCAAAATAACACAGAAAGCTTCAAAGCATCACATCAGCATTTTCAGTTTACATAGTTCTATTTTCCATTATATTTTTTGTCTGCTAAATTTACTCCTTTCAGTGATAGAACATGAAAATAGACTGATTACTCCATTAAAAAAGCAAGCAGAAACATGCCTTTCCTTAAAAACACCATAGTCATGTATTTATTATACTGAAACTAGATGCTAATAAATTAATGTCCCTTCCTTGATGCAGATTTTATATTCCTTAAGTAGCTATTTTATGTGGAGATTTTGTAATATTGAATGCTTTTAACCTGGATGAGTTTAGCTGAAAGTAAAGAGGGAGGGATGTCAGGTGCTTCTTCCTCCTACAAAATGGGAAGGGAAAACAAATGAGGAAATTGGTCTTCCTCATGCAGTGACCCTAATTGCCAGTATGACAGTATCTCCTGTAAGTATTTTAGTTCTGCACACGGAAACGCACACAAGAAAATTTGCTGGTTCATTGGTTTACGATGTAAATCAATTCAAACTTAATTTGAGATACTTCATTTAGGCTCCTTGTTTGAACCAGTGATCTGTGGCAAATCTTGTTTGTGCAAAAGCAGAAACACAAGTTAATAGATATAGAGTGCCAAATTATGTTGCCAGACCAACCACTTGAACAAAGTTTTTACCTGCAGGTAAACAAGAATATTTGTAGAAAGTTATCTTGACATGGTATGTAAATATTATTTGCTGTCAAGTGAAAACATGAATGTGTCTTTGTAAATTTGCTTAAGTATGAGTTGGTGCATTTGTGAAATAACTGCTATCCAAGTGCAATTTGGAAGCTTTTCAGGGGATATTTATTTATTACCAGTAGAAAATGGCATTTTATGATAAGATAACATAAACAACTGTTCTTCATTAGAAACCTGATCTATCAATGAAACACATGCTTGGCTCTATTGCTGGAATTATTCAGTTATGTGTTGGTTTGGAATTTAAATAGCTTTTTAGGGAGGATTTTATATTGTACACATACCTTTTAAGGTTAAAATGCAGTCATCAGATTTATTTGGGCAGGGCAAGAGGGAATGGAACAGGAAAATTCAAGTGCTTTTGCATATATTATATATCTGAAGCTCCTTCTTTAGTGTTATAATGATGATAGACTAACCACAAAAGCATTGGTATTGTATTTTTAGGTTTTTAGAGCTCCAAATGGAAAAATGAGCCTTTTGAGATAGGCAGTTTAAAAACACAGAGCTTCACCAAAACCTGAACTCTATGTCTAACCATCTAGGCACCCTTGTTAATTTTTACTTTGACATCATCAACCTGTACACAGAAAGAAACATATTTTCTCCAGCCCTTCTGATGATTTACTGTACAGGGATACCAGCTGTGCCTAAAAGCTCTGAGTTTCTCCACTACAAATTCAAACCAGACATATCTAAAGAATTTTCCTTCAGCTTACTTAACCTAAATAATTTATCAGGGAGCACTCTGACTCTGGGACAAGCTAACCAGGTTCCTCTCCCAAATTTTACCTGGGCATATTCTCAGTTCTGCCCTGCCAGCTTGCTGCTCTTCAGACGTGCTCTTCTGCTTGCTATACAGAAGAGCTTTCCTCATTCATTAGGATTACTGACAAGAGGTATCTCAAACTGTGGCCTTGCTACTCTGGTCAGAAGAAAATTTTTTCACTGTGACTCCTTTTGATGATTTTATATTGATCTCCAGGTCTGAAACTGATTGCTATGATCACCTGTAGTCCTGACCTCAACTTTCAATCTGTTTTTGATTCTTTAAGTACTGGTTTCTTCTTTAAAGAGTTTAGTGTTACTATCCTGCAAAAGAGAGCAAGTTGCATGCAAATTACAGTAATTTCACGATTATAAGCAGCACTGACTATAAGTTGCATCCCCGGGTGCCAGTAACTTTTCGTTCTTTGTCCATACATAAGCCGCACCTGATTATAAGCCGCACATTACAATACAGAGTGTGATAAAAGGTATCTGTTCTATCACCATCTGTTGAGGGTGGGGACAGTGATCCTTATCTCAATGGCAGATATTCTGCTAATGGGCCATCCATTGAAACCAGGCGGGGCATTGATCTTTATCTTTTCACAACCCATCCTTCCTCCATTTTCTGCTAATGGCCCATTGAGTCCCACTGTGGGACTGATAAAATTACTGCATCCCATTGGAAGTTGCTCCAGCCAGGGGGAAGAGCCCAACATTTCTTACCAAGATAAAAACAGAGGTTTTGGGACACTAAGGGAGCCCCTTTCTCCACTGGACTCCAGAGGAAAACCGGATTTCTCCACATCACCACTGGACCTCCGGAGGGAAACTGCACCTTGTACAGGAGCACTGCTCCAACTGAATCACATCTGTCACTGCAGGAGGATGCAGCCACCATGGAATGGGACTGCTACCAACACCCTGCCTGACTGGGTGTCAGGTTGTACTCTGACTTTGTCAGGGTTTGGAGTTTGTTTCTTTGTAGTACTGTATTTCTATTTTAATTTCCCAGTAAAGAACTGTTATTCCTAATTCCCATATCTTTGCCTGAGAGCCCCTTGATTTCAAAATTATAATAATTTGGAGGGAGGGGATTTACATTCTCCATTTCAAAGAGAAGTTCCTGCCTTTCTCAGCAGACACCTGTCCTCCAAACTAAAACAACAACTTTTCATTCTTTGTCCATATATAAGCCGCACCTGATTATAAGCCGCACTTTGGGTTCGGACCAAAATTTTAGTTAAAATGGTGCGGCTTATAATCGTGAAATTACTGTATTTACAAAAATGGGACCTAGGGATAAAAAACATTCTTACTGATTTTTTTAAAAAATGAATCTATTCATATTTGGGCCACAGAGGACTCAATCATGTAAAGCATTTGTATGTGTGACATGGGCTGCTGTAAGCAATTAAAAAAAAAAGAAAAGGAAAAGAAAAGGTTTTGTTTAGAGGGCTCATCTGACTTAAAGTGTTTCTGTCATCCTTTAAAATGCTGAACCTGAGGCTCATGTGCTGAGTCCAGCTGAGGGTCTGGCCCATCATTTGGCATCTGTGGGAGGGAACAGGAAAAGCAGTGAGTGAGAGTCTCCAGCTCTGGAGTGCCCCTGGTCAGACACTGCTGTCAGCTATTCCACATGTAGCATACTGAAATACATGGGTTTACTTGCTAGCCCCAGAGAAGGATAGAGGCATTCAAGTGTCACTGCAGACAGGCAAAATGCACAGCCCACACTCTTAGATACGTGTGTAACCACAGGAATGTACTCTCTGCTTTTCTCCACAATGCACAGGAAAGTATTTTTCACTTGATATGAAAGTAAAATATAAAATAAAATTTTTGGATATAAATAATTTCGACCCAATGCCACATGAAAAAAAGCTCAAAACAGATTCTTTCTTGAGCAATGTCTCCCTCCTTATTATTTCACAATATCTGAAAAATGAGATTAAGAGCACAAAAAAATTTTAAAAACCATCAAGGAAATCAAACATGAAGTTCTGCAGTGTCAGAACAACAGATGTGCTAAAATAATCTATATCTGTGGAATGATCATGCAAAGGAATTTACCTTAAGATATTTGGCATAAAAGATATTGGATAAAAGATATTGATTAAAAGATATAGATTACTTTCTGTCAACATAAATGCACATATGTACATGGGGCCAGTTGTAGAGGCAGAGCTAGAGGGTAAGTAGGTGTGACCTCTCTTTATTAGGATTCCTAACAAGATACCAAACAAAAAGTTCAGGAGGATGGGGCTCTTTAAATATCTCTCAGATTCATCCCAAATAGGAAGAAGGTAGAAAGAAAGGTTTTAAACTGTGTAGATGTCTGTCAGGAGAATAATGGAATGGTGTGTCAGGATGCATTGAACATCTGCCAGGTTCTTGGAAATCATTTTGCCAATATTTTGATACGGCAACCAGAGATATATGAGGAAGAGAGACAAGGCTAATGAGAAGGGAGAAACTTTAAAATGACAAAGATAGCAAGTTGTAGTAAAGGAATATAGCGTCAAAAAACAGAAAAAATAGTGTTTAAGGTGGGAAATGTCAGTGTCACAGAGAACTGGAAGGCTGGCAAAAAGGAAAATAATAATCAAAATATGAGAAACTTTTTTGAGAAGACAAATGCAAATCATCTCCTAGCAGAGGAAAAGCAGTGAATTTAGTGAGAGGATGAGTGCATTGACATGCTGCCTATGAGATAAAAGTTTAGGCTTTATTGAGGGATATCCCTAAGGAAAACATCTCAGTTCTGGAGGGAGTAAGAAAACTGAAACAATTTCTGAGACTTTTAAAGGTAGAATGCAGTGCTCCTTGTCTAGTCTCTAATCCTGGAAAATAAATAATTGAAGTAAAATCTTAGATTATATAATAGGAAAACTTTTGGCTGAAGGTTATGGCTTCTCCTTGTAGAGTTGCTTCTCTTGACTGACCCAAGCTGACGTTGCCCTTGACATCAAAGACTATTACTTACTGCATCACTTTCAGATCTGTCCCCAGAACACCTTCTTTGTCTGATTTCCTCTAATAAAAATAAAGAACCCCTTAGTTCTGCCCTGGGATGTGTTACTTTTCTGCATAAAGCAGAGAAGTCCCATCTGGAAAGGCATTTTATGTCTATCTAAGGCTGGAGATCCCTGTGAGCATCCATCCTGCTGTGTCACCTCCATGAAGGCAGCCTGGGCTGGAAAGGGCTGGCTTTACCATGGAGGAACACAAGACTGAGACCTGCAGCACCCAAACAGAATTTTGTCACTGCACCTGGTCATTCCTTTCTTTCTGCTGGAAATACGAGGCAGCAATTTTCTAAAGTTTACCAAACTGAACATTAAAGTGTGCATGTTTTCTCCTTGAGCACAGAACGATGAGGCAGCTGAAGCACTCATAAAAATCTTGGTTCACTATCTAATATGCTCCTGGAAGGTGCTTGTATACTGCAGCAAAGAAGAAAGCAGAATTTCTGTTTCTTAGCATTGTATCACATCCTTACTTATTAATTCTTATTTTGGCCTTTTATCAAAGCTTAGTTTGTCTCCTTATTTTTCCCCTCAGAATCTGTTGTCTCTCATTTTCTGTTCTAATTGTTAAGATCTTCATGCAGCTGAGCTGTTTCTTTAGAGAGCCTTTGATGTAATGCAACCTGAGAGCTCAGCCACCATGTTCAGCAGTAAGGAATTTTATGCAGCAAAGGTGCCAAGCCATTGCTTCTTTTGGATTTCTCCCTTTCTTTTCTTTATTTAATTGCAGGGTGAAGGACCATACTTGCAGAAATGTAAATAAAAGACTCCCCATTGTACATGGCTTGATTATGTGTCTTTCTCTGCTCTAGAGAGTGTGTCATCTGCTAATACAAAGGGTGATTTTGCCTCAGTAAAAGGAATGTAATTTCTGGGATCTGAACTCAGTTTACTGCTGTCTTTTGGCTCCCATCCAGGGAAGCATTAAGGGATATGCTTAATTGTAATCATGTGAACAAATGAGAAGTCCTATTGATTTGCTTATGGTTTGAGTTGTGCCTTAGTGCTGTGTTTGGACAGTGCTTCAATTCCACTCTTAAAAGGGACAGCTTCTCCTTTCTGCCAGGTATTAGACACAACTGAGAAAATCCTCAGAACAAAACAAATATTTTTTGGCCAGGACAGCTGTGGAGAGAGTTGATGGGTGCTGAACTGGTCTGGTAGGAAGAACTACAGAGACAGAATGGAGAAAATGATGGAAAAATACAGTGAAGAGCAACAGGGAGTTAGGGAGGTGAGGGAGATGGAGTGATGAACATTCACCTGCTGCCTTACTCTGCACAAACACTCCATCAGCTCTCATTGCAGGGGAATTAAAGAGCAGTGATCACGTATGGCCTGCAAGCCCCTGTGAGTAAGAGCAATAGAAAAGCATTGGCATCCTTTGGAAATGATTTTTTAATGTTTTTAATGTTCACCTTTTCTGCCACAAGGCTGCCTTAAGTACCAGATGTTGGAAGAATTACTTGTGTTCATTATTAAATTAAAAACCCTGATAATTTGAGGAGGTTGGGATAAAAGGCCTACAACAAGTATGATTTCACAATCTGAACATATTTGATCATATCTGAACATATTTTGGGGTCTTAAAGGGGGTATCCTATACCAGAAGGAGGGAAAGCCTCTGAACAGGCAGTGATGAGCCATCCATACCATGCAGTCCCTGCAGCTCTGCCCAGCTCTGTTCCTCAAAGGGATAGGAGACATTTTGAGAAGATAAATCCAGAGCATCCAAACCAACAGTGACTACTCACTCATAACTACTGTGTTCTAATTTGGATTGTTCCTCACAAAGCTGATTTAGCTAAGGTTTGGGTGCACAATGTTATTATGGACTACACAGAATAAGCTATTTTGTATGATTGCATTGAGCTTTAGATAAGTGAAACAGTGTGTAAAGTTGATAGGCATGTTAAAATGGAATAAATAGAGAATTAGAACCAAACCAAGTAATTTTCATATGCAAACTTCACAGGAAATTTCCTCTCCATGTCTCACTTCCATTTCATTCTACAAATCAAACTCAGTTACTCCAACTTTTCAAGGGGTAGTGAAATCTTGCAATGTTCCAAGGCTTTTCCCCTGACCCAAACCAGCTTATCTTGATCACTGCTGGGTATTTAGTAGCATTTAGTAGCATTCAACATTAGTCTCAGGGAAAACAGTGAAAATGCTGATGTAAAATGTGATCAATTAATGAATAAGGGAAAGAAGCATTCAGACTTCTGTGGAAATAGGTCCTGAGAGATGTACCATTTTGTCACATTTATATATGTGGGATCAACATCTGTTAAAATGTGTACAATTTTTAAACGTATTTGCTCGTCTGATTCAAGACCAATACTATACAGAAATTATGAAGTATGACCTAAATATTCTGTGAAATAACAGGTAACCAAAAAAAGAAGTCAATTGAAAACAAGAAACAAGAAGACCAAGTCTCTAAAGCTGGAAGAAAATTTGACTTGGTCTGACATTTCTTCAGGGTAAATATAGATAAACAATGATGTTTGAAAATTTCTGTGGGTCATGAAAGGCTTGAAAAAATGGAAGACAAATTAATTAGGGCAGAGAAATATTGCCTGGTATTTTGCTCTGCACTATTTGGCAAAACGTTTCATACTAAAAACCTTCAAATAAAGTGAACAGAACTGGAATGGAAAAGACAGAACAAGAAACTGTATCCTAGAAAGGCACAACTATTGAAATTAGGGGGGAAAGTTAGTCTGAATCAAGAGGTAAGATCCAAAAGTATTGAGCTGTGTGATTCCAGTATGACTACTTCTAGTGAAATACCACATCTTGTTCCATGATCTTCACTTTAAAGAAGACACTGAAAAATGTGGGTATAATTATTCTTTAAAAAATTAATATAAAGATTATTCTAGAGCTGAGAAGATAGTTACAATGAAAAGCTTACAAAGTATTGTCAAAATTAAAATTTAGCAGTGATCTCTCTGCAATTTCCAAGAAGTGACATGAATTGATATTGCTTGTTAAGAGATTTTCTTATTTGGTAGCAAGATCAGAAGTAGAGAAAAGTAAGGAATTATTTTTAATACTAAAGGAAAACAATTTTTTAAACTGATAATGGAAAGCAATGACTGTAGCAAAAAGATGGAATGCACAGTTCTGGGTATTCAGGTGGAGATCTGTCTGAAAATGCTCTGTTCTTTAATCAGATGCAAAAAATTGGGTACAAATCAAAAATTAGGTAACTAAATGCAAAAAATTGCAGTTAATCAAGTGGTTTATTGGTCACACATGGTCCAAAATATGTCCTTTTATTGGCTTTGACCTCTGCGCTCAGTCCTAGTGCAATGGTGCCGTTTTACTGGAATGTGACCATAGATGTCACTTAAATTTAAAAAGGTAGTAGATTTAGAAGGGAATTTAGAAAAATACTATTTTCCATTTTCAGTGAAATTGAAGCCACTTTGGAACATTTGTGAAATATCCTATTTCAATATTTATTCTTAACATCAACTTTTCAACCCTTCTATTAGCTGACATTGATAATGTCATTGATATTTATGCTATTTCATTTATAGTTGGGCACTTTAGGCTTTGCATCCAGATTCTTTTGGGTAATATTGCTTTAAGAAGAAATACTTTATTGCTTTAAGAACTACTTTCTCTAGCAGTGACTTCCTTTCAACAGAGCAATCTCTTAAGCAGAGAGACAGACCCCTTTTAAATTGGAGCATCTGCTTTGCAGGGTGAAGTTCCTGTTGTCTGTAGAAGATATGGCAAGTAATCAGTACCTCTATAACTGGCCTGGAGATAGAGCTAATACAATCATTTGCCTTTCTTTGGGCTTTTAAATGATACCTTAATGCTAGCACAGGCACCACAAACACATCCTCTGGGCTTGTGAATACTAGAGGAGTTTTAAAAACCAGATATTTTTCATTCTGAAGAGCTATCAAAGTCTGTTTGCCCAGATGAAGATTTTGCTTCTTTTATCAGAAGGATAAATCTTGTGTCAGTGTAATGGACTGTGTCAAATATGGTCTGGCACACACTAAGTAAGGAATAATACTCCCCAGGGTTTGCCTCCAGCACCTGAGAAATAGGATATATTGCAGGAAGCATACCCTGAAGTATAGGATTTTAATCACAGACAAAAAATAAATTTTTTGGATGAAAATAAAGGTGAATGGAATGGTTCAGTGTTTTTTAAAATGTTTCCTTGGGATAAATGAAACACCTTTTATCCTTTTCATGACAGAGGTATATTCGGTTAAGACTCAGTTTAACTTCCCTTAAATCAGTAAGATTATTGGTTTTCACCAATGATATCCTTGATTGTCTTTTTCTTTCATTAAATTTGGTTTCACTTAGGTTGCAGAAACTGGGTTAAGAGGTTCATGAGACATTGGAACAGGTTATCCAGAGAAGAGGCTGTGGATAATCCAAGCCTGGAGGTCATTTTGAACAAGACTTTGACCAATCTGATCTAATGGAAGGTGTCCCTGCCCATGGCATGGGGACTAGATTATCTTTAAGGTCCCTTCCAACCCAAAATATTCTAGGATTCTATGAAAACAGTATTTATCAAGACACACTCACTTAGCATTTTTCATTTGTATGTTGTTTACCATTTTAAATAAAAATAAAAAAGTGCAATTTAACAGTTAGGGGCTCACAATATATCTTTAGGATATAAAGCTTTAACTGTATTTTAAGACTTAGATGGGCACTGAGGGCTCATGAGATCTGGCCACTTATCCATGCTTCACTACAAGTCTTCAACGTAAAAAAAAAGTGTTAAATAATTTTATGCTTAGTTAGGAAATGGCAAGCTGGTTGGAATCACAACTCATCTCACCTGCAGAATACAGGTGAAGGAATAACAGTTTAAAGTTTCAATATCACATATTGCTAAAGAACCTTTTCTCTGATACCCTCAACTACTAATTTTGATTGTAACCTTCCCCATAAAATATAAACATGCCTTTTTTTTTTCTAGGCATAATAGGAAATAAATGTTTTTCTTCCTATATAACTTCCTGCTTCATAGCTAATAGCCATTCAAATTAAATCAGCCAATGACTATTGTACTTTGGTGTTAATTTACATGGGGGTATATCTGGTTACAGCTATTAGCACAAATGAGCATCATGCTGCGTGTGCTTTCCTTGGAGATGCCTTTGATGAGGCTGGGAATTGCAGGTTTGGGTGTGAAGTCAGATTTTCTCTGAGAGATATTGATTTGTTTGCTGTAAAACCTTTTAAAATACTAAGTGCCCATACACTGAGCCACAAGTAACCTTAACTTCTTATTTGTTGATTTGGTCATAGTTGCTTCTATGAACTTGAAGTTCTCCACAGCTGGTGGTCATTGCCCTCACTGAGAAGGGGTGGGTGTGGTGTCACTTGGAGAGAAGTTGCTCCCTTGCACAGCAGAAAAGATGTGGCCACCCAGAGGGAGTAGCACAAACCATTCAGGATTCCAGTTCCCAGGGCAGGGAGTGCCAGAGCCTGGAGCTGCTCAGATGGCATCAGGGACAACAGCTCTGTGGGATCAGGCCAATGATCTGCTCAGCCTGGTGGGAGATGGAGAAAGGCTGGGAAGTATTAGGGACTCCCACCAGCAGGCAGAAAATGTGGGAGGGGAGGGGAAATGGATTCTGTTTGGGTAGCAGGAGAATCCACTCCCAACCTATCCCACCTCCCCAGGTGCCCTTATACAGCAGGCATGAGGCCCTGGAATCCAAGGCCCCAGGAAAGGAGGATGAGGGAAATGAGAATGTGGATGGAGGTTCTTTTGGGATGGAGGTGTTGCCTAGGCCAGGGCAGCCTATCCACTGCATCATGACTTCCTCAGCTAAATAAAACATCCATATTAGGTGCACAGCCAGCACAGGAAGAGCTAGTTTGGGAGATAATAAGGCCCTTTCCATCTAGGTTTTTCCTCAGATGGTGTTATAGACTTTCCACACGAATTTAAAAAATGCTCCCACAAATGATATCATAAAGAATTCAAAATGAGCTGTATGTATCATATGCATTCATGAAAATCTTTAGTGAAAATTGCCTACAGCTTTCTCTCTATTTGAGCAGCACACTGACATGATCCAAAAGGAGTGTCTTAATTATGGTAATTACAGGATTTAAAATTCATTAAATAAAATATTGAGGCTATTCAAACTCAGATTTTTGAAGGATTATAGTGTTTGACAACACTATGAAAGGTTTAAGTGCGTAGTTTAACTGCCAGAATTGGTTTGTGTTTAGCCCTTATTACTCAGCACGAAAAACATGTTTTAAGTGGAATCTGCAGCCCACTTTCAACTGTCAGTCTAAATATGTCTATTCACAAGCTGAGAAATTAGCACAGTGCATGATGCTCTGGTGACACCCATCAAGCAAGAATAACTCATCGTTTCACTCCATCTCACATCCAAGTCATGAATTTCTACACTTTGTTAAAAAAAAAAAAGAAAAAAAGAAAAAAAGTTTGACAGAGGCTTAAAATGGCTGAAGTCTGAAGTAAAAGATAATTCACGTCTTTCAGAGTCTGCCTTCATGGACATTGTGTTACAGTGGAGTGGGGCTGGTAGGAGGCAGGTATGACTTTTCTTCTCCTATACCCTCATAGCCTCTAGCCAGTACAATGGCATTGTATTTGCACAGCTCCCTGTGCTAGGCAAAACTGGGGGAAAGACAGAAAAGCAAAAATGCCTCTGTGGTGAAGTAATTTCCCAGAACTGTCTCTGTTCATGGAGGACAAATCCCTCAGAGGTGGGTCCTATGCTGCCAGAGGGCCAGCCCAGTACTGAGGATTGATTTATCCTCAATGCCACAGGTGTCCATTCAATGCTCTGCTCTCCTGACTCTCCTGTACAGCAAAGCAGCTCTGTTCATGCCTTGTACCAACTAGCTACATGCTTCTGTCTTTAATGTTTCAGCATCTTCCCTTCACTCAGTGCTGCTCCTTCTTGCCTTGGCTCTGACTTGCTGTAAAATGACCATGGTCACCTTGCAAAGGGAAAGTGTGACCCTGCTGGCACTGGTATTCAATGCCTAAGGAACCTTTCAATTATTCCTGCTACTCTGTGCCATGTTGTGTGCCCATGTACAGGGACAAGTCCATTATGTAAATGAAACCACACTGGTATAAAACCAGTGCATGTAAGGCCAGAGTCAGGATCCTATCTGCCAAAAATAGAACATTAAAATTACATTCAGGTTACTTTGCAACAGAGCTAAGACAGCTCCAATTCAGAAGAGTGTCTTAAAATGTCTTGTGCCCACCCATCAAAATGTCTTAATTTAAGACTTAGCCTCAGTGCTGGCCCTCCAGGAGCCCTAGGTCTGAGCTCAGGACTGGAGGATTTTATGTGCTACATGGCTATAAAAAGTATCAGGTTTGAAATCTGCAGCAAAACCTCTGCTGATGACAGCATCCCCACGAAAGCCACCCCTGGGAACCAAACAGATGTAAACAGTGAATGGCAGTGGTTGCATGGGTGTGGCACAACTGTGCACACACAAACTGAGCATGCATGGAAAATGCAAGTTCTCACAAGTGTGGCATGTTGACAGAGTCAAAGCAGGGCATTGGCTAGAAAACAAGGAAGAGAAGGCATTTTTGAACGTTTTTACAGTTTTTTAGCTAAGTATACTATCAAACTTATTGAACAATAAATGATTTCTTCTAGAAAAATCCAAGAGAACAATGAATTTGAGTAGGGATGTGCAGAAACAGTTCTTCAAAGTGAAAGCTGCCTTACCATTTTGGTAGGTTGATGAGCTTTCCTTGAATCATCTGTCAGGTATATAGTGCTGTGCTCATTTCTGTGGAAAGAAGTTTCTCATTGGGCTCTTATCTCAGCAATTTTCCAAAGGTGAGTCCACACAGGAAAGAAAACAGAGGTTCTGTCCATTGTGGTCTGTGCCTGTAGTGCTCCTACAGGTGGTGTGAGCATGAGCTCACATGTGGAGCTCTGTGTGGCTCGGTCCATGTGTGTCCATCCACTCTGTTGGTGGCATTTGGGTTCCCTTCCCTGCTGCTGAGTGTGGTTGTGTAGCAGATTTACTCCCACCCTGATCCAGGGGCTAGCCAGCATGAAGGTGAAGTGAGGGTTCAGGGAGTGGGACAGTGGTGTGAGCTCAGCCTCGGAGATGCTGCAAGAACCAGGAGACATGGAAGAACTGGGAAATAATTTTCTCCAACCAGGAGAGGGCAGAAACTTCATTGTACAGTTGTATGAAACCACTTCCACAGGCAAAAGTCATCCCTGATTTCCTGAAACACTTAATATTTACTGCATGTGTAAGAAATGGAGGACCCTTTTTCTGGTAATCCTCATGGCCAATGGAACACTTTCCTGAAAGACTGCAACCAGAGATTCATTCTCTGCTCTTCATTTTCACATCTATTCCGTGCCAGGTACCTTTTATAATCCATCTGCTTCTCACCAGATCAGTAATTTTGTTTTCTTTTCTGGCAGACAGGTCCTCAGAAGCCTTGCCAAAAATATCCTAAGTCCAAAGTTATTTTTAAAAGGTGCGAAAGTCAAGAAAAATCCAAGTGAATCCAAGGTAAGTAGTTTGTATTCCTTTCTACTTTCAAATTCTGTAAGAGCTAATAGTAGGGTAAAAAATATTGAAACCTAATGAGATTTCAGAGCAGACATTTTCCATTTGAAAAGAAATAGAAGAAAGAAACTTTGAAATTGTCTCACTTCAGGAAAGATCTGAAGACCAAGCTTCATTCCAAAATATCAAGGACAGTCCTTCACTGTAATGGCATCTTGAAAATAGAGTGTGTGAGCTTTTGTAACTGGTTTTGAAACACTTGTTTTGGTTTAAAGTTGCCATGCTGAACTCAAACCCAGCTGAATTGCTGCTAATGGGTGAACTGACAGTCTCTTCAGTTTGCAGTAGACAGATGTCAACACTGCAGCTGGAACTAATCATGAGTTGTCATCATGACTGGAAGTAACTGAAACTTTTCTTGAATGTAGATAGCTAGGACTGAACGGACATGAACACTAATTCATCCTCTCACACATAATATCTCATTGCTTCAAGCAAAGGACAGAGGGGGCAGAAGTTCCATTTCACAGGACATTGGGCAATTTTGACATTTGTCTTCATGTGGATTACAAACAGATCTTGAAAATGTCAACATTTTTGGTGTAAACAAAATAATTCTTTTACTCTCAATTGAAATGCTTTATTTTGACAAAAACTAAACATTCAGATTATTCACTCCTTCTCAGTTATGCAGGACAGGCATTGGGATGCAGTATCATTCATATGTTTCATCCCAATGATGAAAGCCAGAACTGTTTCCTTCTAAGGGTACTGAAAAATGAAATTTCTTTCCCTTGCTGCCCCTTCGAATAAATCTCTGCTGGGGTTAATGCAGCTTCAGGGGGTGTTTGGACTTAACCAAGTAGAATTCTCTTGTCAGAGAGAATGCCTCCCTCAATATTTTCCAGACTGGAGCTCACCTCTGAGGGACTTTAGCAGTGCTCCATGGGCAGGTATGTAAGGATGTAATTTATAGGACCATTTAGGTGACTTTGAGATGTGTGGGTAGATCACCACTTTGGTTCCCAGACCTCATCAATGAAAGGACAACTCAAATACATGAAAGAATCCTTCTGAAAAATCATAGTTTTGGACCCACCCAAAAAAACAATGTGGTGATTTATTTGTTTACCTTTAATATGCTTGGAGTACTTTGGGTAGATGGTGCACCCTTCATGCTCTACCTGCTCACCTTATTCAGGCATGGACTGTGCTCCTGCCTTTCAGGTTTTTTTACTGTTAAAGATTCCCCCTTGAAAAAATGAAAGCTTTAGAAAACAATTAAAGCTTTTTGCTCACATCGGAAAAGAAAGCAAATTTTATGAGTATTGAAAACATTGGACATGCAAATAATAAAACTCTGAATCAAATTACACTCGAGCTATCTTTAAGACCTGGTCAAGCAGCATCAAGTAGACAGAGTGATTCTTATCCAATTATCTATTTAGTGGTCCCAAAATCAAACATGATCACATGATTTTGGTGGTGTATCTATTAGGGGTCATATCATAATGACACGTTTTAGCCATGGTGCCCCAAAGATAGTAATAAGAAAAATTACTTAGGAAAAATCAGATTTTCATTACTCTATTTGCTGTTGTGGGGAAAAGGCTTTTTGGAACTGAAGGAGGGAGCAGCTACTCATGAAAATGAGAGCACATTTTGATTTAAGGAATTATTTTTGATGGTGATCATTATGAACCTTATATCACCCTTGGCACCAATGAATATGACCTCCTTTTTTGAAAGCACACTTCAGAATAAAAAGTTTGTGAGGAATTTTTTCTTTTGTCTTCTGTGTGTCTCTTGTTCTGTGCTGTAGCTTGGGGATCTCTGCAGAAAAATCACAAATGAAAGTTTGATTTTATCAGAGAATGGTAGATTTGTGACATACCTCCCTGAGGATAACAGGCCATCTTGTTTAAAAAGTAATGAAATATTTTTTTCTGTGAAATTAATATTTTTTTTCCTGGCACTTTTAAAAACTACTTTTACCTACTCAAGTTTCATTTCAGACAACATTAATATAAGTCTAAATGTTGTCTAGAGTCTTCAAATTTAAGTTCTTCAATGTCTCCTCTCTCAATGAAATGCCTTTCAATACATGGCATTTCTACCCCCTTGCCAAGCTGACCAATGTGGAGAGGGTCTACAGACACATATAAATATTGTGAACTTGCCAGGTAGCTTGATTTTGTTATTTTTAGGGACACAGTACATCCCTATTTAAATGCCTGGGAGTAGCCAGTGTGGAAAAATGCAATTCATTTTGGTAATGATGTCAGGATTTGGCCTGGAATCTGCTCAGGGACTACACACACAGTGCTTTCACTGGTCTGGGCTTTTTCTTTCAGTCTCACACCAATTCTTTGTATCTCTTTCAATGACAAGGAAAAAGGCAGAAATGTCAGAGAGCTCTCTATGAGTGGTCAGTCTCTTCTCCCTCCATATGAAAAAAGTTAAATATGGAATTTAAAAGCAAAAGGAAAAAAGGAGCACTTACAAATGCTCTGTTGAGGTTCAGTCTAGTTTTTCTCCTCTCTCTCATCTGCCTTTCCCAGAATGATTCCTGACGGGAAAAAGCACTTAAAATACACTCTTGATCCTGACCCAAGTCCCACTGCTTCCTTATTCCTCTGATGATAAGACAAAAACCACTTAAATGGGCTCTTTGGGACAATTCACACATCTCCTTTCTCTCATCTACCTTTATGCTCCAGGAGGTAAAGGTGCTTGAAAATAAAGGTTTTGTTGATATTCAGCTCAGTTTCCCTCTCTCTGCCCTGCTTGTGTTTTCAGCTCATTGGGTTTCTCAAGTCTCCTCCTCCCTGACAAAGTAAATCTCACAGCATATGATATCATGGTAAAGATCTTGAACTGAATGTTACCGTATGGCTCCCATTGCATTAACGATTGCTGCATGGGGGAGATATGGATTTTGCAATGACCCAGTAAAATAGCTGGCATGTCGTTTTCTGTTTCCTCTTTAGAGCAAAGATATATCAAGATATTAAAAATATTTACATTTGTTTTTTGCTATGTGCTGAACCATTGGCCAGGAGCAAATTCAGATTTCTGGAACCATATTAAAGTCAAAATTTTATAAGCTCAGCTGTAGTGATGGTGAAAGGTGAGGCAAACAGCACAATGCAGAGGCTGATCACAGGGCTCTGGGGCTTCCTTCAGTTGCTGAAGCAAAGGCATCTGCTACTGATGAAGTGCCTTCAGGTATTTTTCATCCCCTCCAGCTGCCAGTCCAACAGAGTCCAGGGCCCTGCAGGTCTGCATCCCATCTGCTGGCACATTGCGTGTCCCAGATACTCTTGGGGCATTTAGGGGCGTAAGATGTTTGGGCAGCCTCACTGAGCTCTCCTGTTTCCATCTCTTTTTGCAAAGGAGAGCTGAGACAATTATGGCTAAGAAGGAAGAAGAAATCTCACATTCTCCTGCTTAGAGTTCCATATGACAAAGAGGAGAAGAAATTAGGGAATATCACCATAATGATATATTTTTTTTTGTTAAATTGGATTGTCAGCCATTGAGGGCAGAATGAGGACTAAAAGAAAATATGTTATCAGTTTTGTCCTTTTCAGCACATTATTTTAAGCAAAACTCTTTTTATACTTAAAAATCAGTTGCAGACAATTTCCAAACTTATAAAAATTAGAATCAATGTAATAAAATCTAATCAATAAATACATGCTCCACATCACATTCAAGGCCTGAAAACTCTATTTTATCAGAGTTTTCACTGAAAACAATGCTGCAGAACCAACTGAACCAAAGAAAGCATGTCCATGACAGCAACATGACTCACTGGAAGGAGCCAGAGCTGAAGGAAACTGTGAAAGGAACATCTCCATGGAAGGGAGAGAGTAGGCAGCACAGAACAGTGCTGTGGAGTGAGACTTCAAGAGTTGTGAGTCCTTTCCTTGATGTGTTCAGTGTGCCACTGTCATCAGCACAGGGCCAGGGTTCCACATTTACCTGTCCTCCCTTATGGCTTCAGTTAAGGCGCTAACAACTGTTTCTGGGTGAAGGGTAGGAATTTATTCTCAATGTAGAGAAGCTCCAATAGAAGAACACAGGACAGCTTGCTAGAGCCCCACAGTGATGTGCTCTTGTTTTTTATTGGTCCCCAGAGCAACATTTGGGACATATGTGCAGGTAAAAGTATGTTCACAGCACAGTTACTGCATCCCAGTTTTCTCTTGCTGTGACAGGCAGAACAAAACAGCTCCCACTGGTTTTAACAGAGCCATTTGGGATCCTAATGAGTGCAGCTAACACAGCAGCTCTGGCTCTCTACCAGCAACGTGAATGTTAAAAATTATGCATATGTGAAGGAGGATAGTTTGTCATATATTTCTGGAAAGTAGTTTAAAAACTTGGCTTTAATAATGGGCATGTTGACAGCAACTGGGCTTTGATGGCCAAGTCCCTCGGATATCAACCACTCTAGCATCAGAACTATTTTGACGTCAAAACAAAACAGGCTATTTACTTTTTGAAGTTAAATTAAATCCAGAGAGTATGATGCTGTTACAGAGCTGGAGTCCTAGGCCATTTCATCCAAATGAGCCGAGCAAGGTATAACTTATGAACAACTCCATAAAACACAGGGGCCAGGTTTCATTCCAGCAATATCAGTTAAAAACGTGTATCAGGCCAGGCTGGAGAGGAGCAGCACTAGTGAATTTCCAATGCATAATCCATTTCAAACTTACTCCCTTCTCACTGCCTATCATTGCTAATGGGATGGTTGGCAAATTATTGATTCTTCTGATATTGGTGAATAATAAAAGATGATCTTTACAGTGAATTAGATCAGTTAAATAAAGTTTATCCGAGTTTAGGTGGGGAGACTTTCCTGTCCTATAGTGGGCTCAGAAGTTTCCTTGGGGATCCCAAAGTAATCCTGTGAATAGAAAATGCCCTGGAGAAGAAGAGCCATGGCTGATACCTTACTGCTTCTGTTTCCCTTCCCAGAACCATTTCCTCTTTGCCACCTTTGGTATCTGTCCCTACACTGTTTGCCTGTTCTCCATGCAGTTGTTCTCTCCACTTGCTCTGGGGAAGACTGTTGCTTGTATCCTTAAGTGCTGCCACATCCCCTAGCTCATGGATGTTTGCTGGACTGCCAGACAGGGCCCTAGGCTTCCCTGAGGTCTGTTCTTACTGGAAAAACACCCATGACCTCCACAGGGTCATTGTTGGGCAGGCTGATCCTCCTACTTGGCATAGGCAGGTGGTGTGCAGTGGCTGATCACATCAACTGACCACATCTACTCCAGGGGCCCATGGGGCTGGAGCCAGAGTTCTGGATCCCAGCTGGCTCCAGGAGTGTGTCTTTTGTTCCGTTGCTACTCCACATAGACAGGTAATCCCCTCAAACAGCTCCTGGGATCAGCTTCTCATCCTTCCCATGGGCAGAAATTTCTCAGCTGAACCTGCTCCCTCTTGAGATGGGAAAAACTTCCTCAGAGGGCTCTGAGGGCCCATCTTGTATCAGCTGCCCTGGGAAACAGAGCTCTTTTTCCTTGGTGGAGATGGAGGAAGAGCATCAGCCTGCCAGTGAGGAAGGAGCGCCCTGGTGTCCCCACAACACTGGGCAGACACAGTCAGTGGGGGTTTATTGTCCTGGCTTTGACTGCCCAGAATGTGTCTGCAAAGCTGTTTCTAACACAGATCATTTGGGAATTAGTATATGCTAAATAGCTATCAACTTAGACAATAGAAAAGGCTGGTTATGGCCTCAAAGAACTAAATTTAGGATAAATTATAATCTTCATGCCCTTCAGAAAGATGAAATAAGCAATTTTAAGATTGCTATAAATGAACATTGGTGTTTTTTCTTTTAGCTCTACAGAGCCACTACAATTCCCAGTGTTAGGTTCCTTTACATAGAGCATGCTTGTGTCAGCTGATTACAAAAACTACAGGGGGAAAGTGGTGAAATTAGCAGGTGGATCAAACCCAGACAGCATGCTCTGTGCCACCAAAGATTCACATTACAACAGCTGCTGGAAAAACCTTCTTCCATCTGCAGATTTCCTGAGGCCCTTGTGGTCCCTTCAACAAGGTACAGACCTGAACCTGAAGTAATTTTTGCTTTTTTGATCTCAAGCTTGGCTGCTGTAGCACAAGCAAGATTTTGAGAGAAGCACTGCTCAGACAGACTGAGAAATTCTCATGTGGAGTTGTCCTAACTCAGAAGGATTCATGACTTCAAGACTCCCTCCAGATCAAAATATTGTCTCCATAGTAGTATGCATAGGCAGTTTGGGACATTTTTACTTATAGAGGAGTTTCTTTCTTTTCTGCTAAAGTAATGGAATTCAATCAGCCGAGAAACCAAAAATAATTGTATATTCAGCCAAAGATAGTTTAAAGGAGTCTCCTCAGAACTGAAAACACAAGAATAAATCTTCCTAAATAGGTGCTTTTGGAAAGAGACAAAAAGAGCATGTGAGGGAAAGTAAAGAAGTTGCCCTGACTTCACAGAAGTGCTTATGCACCATCCAGCCCCAAGCAGTGTGAGCACTGGCTTTATGTATTTCATGTAGTGTCTGCATCACTGTGGTGGCCACTGGGGAGCTGCTGCACAGTGAGAGGTAAATGACATGCAGTATGTCTGGAATCTGTGACAAATGCCAGCAGGGTGAGGATGCAGGACAGAACTGCAGTGTCTCCACTTTGGGGTGGCTACCATGGCCTCTTGCAGGGCTACTGCTGCCCCATCTGCTCTGTGCAGAATGGGGATTCTCAGACTTGCTTCATGTTTCTGCCCTGAAATTGCCAGTCTTACCTGGTATACTAGTAATACATGGACATTTACAGTAATAAAGTCCTGATTTCTTTAAGACATGGGCATGGCTGCCTGCAAGCACAGATCTGGTGGAACCAGTTGTGGATATAAAAGCTCTTGGCTGGTAACTGAAGCAAGCGTAGGTCCTGTGGATTTTTCATTAGTCCTCTCATCTACTCTGTTCCAGCGACCTTTATGTGTTGTATTTTTCAAACTTTCAGAGGGTTTCAACTTAAGGAATCCCAGACTCTTATTCTTGTGATAAATAAATGCTCATTCTCTCTGTAAACACAAGAGAAAACTGCACATGCCAGTATTTTTTAAACATGCCATGAAAAGCTCTTTGTAGCTTAGAACAGAGAAGTTAAATTTCACAATATTCAGTTCCAGTTCCAGAATAACAAAAGATGATAGTTGAACAAAAATGCTATTGTATCACTGGGAAGCAATTAGGCTGGTGATGGCAGGTCTCAAGTGAGAATACAGCTCCTCAGTGAGCTATGAGTACCTGCTATTTGCCAAAACTGCCATTATTATAAGAACATTGTCATGATTGAAAACCCTAATTACCTGGGATTTGGAGGTTTGTGGAAACTGTTGTGCTTTTAAAGGGCTAACTGCACTATTAATACAGGTTTTAAATTGGAACTAGGCTGAAACATCCCACAAGTTTTATATAATGTTGTACTACCATTGCTTAAGATGTGAAGTGTTGTGTTTTTTTTTATCAAGTCTTGATCATAATGGAATAATTTTTCTGGCTGAATTGGACGCACATTGCACTGTTTTCTTTCTCTTCTCTTCCAAGGGCCGTATGCTTTCACACTGAGAACAAATTTCTCCCTTTATATGGGACTGATCATAAATAAAAAGGAAGTGTTGGAGAAAGAAAAAGAAATGTGGCTATGATTATACCATGTTTATGTCCACAGTGGACAGATGAAAGCAATAACACAAAGCTGTTATTTTAGTAATTATAAAACCAGAATTTATAATGATTTAAAGGCTAACTTAATAAGAAATATAAGGGCAACGTGCTCTGGAAAAGGTTTCAATGAAAGGATTGAAAACTGAGATTGACATTCAGTTTCTTGGAATTTTTTGCAAGGAGGCTTTTATTTTGTGACATTCCGAAACCTAGAACTGTGGTTAATGTGAATAGTTGTCACACTCACAGCTCTGGCACTTGAATAGTCAGCTTGTAAGTATTGAATTCAACTCCCTGTGAAGCCTTGGTGAAGGAAATTGTTGTGTTATTTACACACTTAGGCATGGAGGATGATTCATAGGATTCAAGGGTGTTAAATGGTCCTAAATAAAAAATAAATAATGTATCCATAACTGGTTATAGTGTTATGTTAAAACTGCCTAACAGGCAGTTAGGCAGGCACAGTAAAAAAATAGGTCTGAAGAGGTGAATGGTATGTTTCAAAAAGTATCAAAAACTTATAGCAGCTCTTTACCAGTTTTAGTACAAAGAAAAGAGGTAATTTATGTAAGCAAAGAAACATCTTTCTTCTTAAGTGGCTTATAAAAATACATTTTTTCTTTATTTGAGAATCCTTATAAGGGGTGAAAATGTAGTTTTTTGGAATAAGTTCCTTGTTTCTTAACTTACCAACCATGACAGAAAATTAGTGTACAAATCCTTGTTGTGAAAGTTGTCCTTGGGATCTCTACAGGTTACTTGAAATTTAAGCAAGGTTGAGTAGAGAGGAGATACAGGAAGTGGAATGTGTGGGAATTGAGGGAAATGAGAAGAAAGTCAGCTAAAGAAACTATGGCAATATTGTGGATGGATTTGCGAGAGATTATGCAGTGAGAAGGAGAGGAGGAGGAGGAGGAGGAGGAGGAGGAGGAGGAGGCTGAAACCACTTGAATGGACTCAGACTCTTCTCTGTTGTCCTAGGATCTCAATGCATTTGTACTCCTGAAATTCAATTGGAGACAAAACTAGACTCTTTGAAGTGGGAGTTTGATAATCACTGGCACAGTTTTATCAGGTTCATGGTGAAATCCTCACTAGCAGATATTTCTTAAATAAAACTTAATGCCTTTTTAAAAATGAGCCTTTGGTTTGTTGAGGTGTTCCTGGGTTCTGTGCATGGTTCAGCAGATGGGATGCCATTGTCTGTATTTTGGAAAAGACTGGACTGGATTATCACAGACTTTCCTTCTGGCTTTACATTTCCAGTGCTGAATGTGAGAAAGCTGCCAGCTCCTGTGTCTGAAGTTCTCTATTTGTATATTCACAGAATTTGCAATCAATAAAAATACAAACTGAAGAGCTGAAAAAGTAAACACAGTAATTTCACGACTATAAGGTGCACCAGATTATAAGGCGCACCTCTGGGTATCGGCAAATTTCCAAACTTTGTCCATATATAAGGCGCACTGGACTATAAGGCGCACTTTTTTTTGCGACGAGGATCCATGCACAACAAAGTAACGAATTAGTAACGGAATCGTGCGATTGTGGGGTTTACTGGCAGGTGCTCAATTTGCAAACATTTTTCACAGATTGGTGTAGCCTTTAAATGCAGTCCCAAGCACCCTCCTCATGCCACAGGCCCCAGCACTCCCCCCCGCCCCCAGTGCTGGCTGGCATGGCTTGTGGCTTGGCTCGTGGCTCGCACTTCCGGCTTGGCAAATTTCCGAACTTTGTCCATATGTAAGGTGCACCGGACTATAAGGCGCACTTCCCGGTTTCCATCAAAATTTTAGTCAAAAGGGTGCACCTTATAGTCATGAAATGACTGAAATAAGAATTCAAAATGAAATTATTCTAGGATTTTGACTTTTGTATCCCTTCACAGTGGTACTCAGGAAATAATGTAAGGGCTATTATATATCTTCTGATAAAATTAATTAACAATCATCTCCACCACCAGACAGCACTCTAAAAATCTCTAACATTAGCTACCAGAAAGTACATAATCAAACAATCACTACACGAAAGTATATAATCAGTTTTCTCCTGCAGATTTATATCTGTGTAGCTTTGAAAATGCAGTTTGGTCCATATTTGCTTCTAAACCTATAGGTGGAAGATCAAAACTCTTTTAATAATTTACACTAAACCACTTCCTCAGCCATCAGCTTTACCTCCTAATTTTAGTAATTAATTGTTCATTAATAACACATTATAATCATATTAACTTTTTATTGTGTTGCTTAGTAGTTGAATAATTAATGATTGATATCCTTATTCAAGATTTTATTTATTAAATTTTAATTATTATTTTTAAAATATTTTTGATTGCGGGTAGGAATAAGGTTTCCTTGGGCTGAAGGCTCTGAAGGTCTCTTGAACTTCTCCTGGGCTCCAGTAACCAAAAGAACCACCTTTTCTGCCTTGGGAAGAAATGTCTTTTCTGTGGCAGTTAGATTAGATTAGATTAGATTAGATTAGATTAGATTAGATTAGATTAGATTAGATTAGACTAGACTGGGGAAATTTTTGGGGGGAATGACTGGACACATGGTTAGGTATATACGTATACAAAATTGGGTCTTTTGTGAGCAGCACAGAGGAGAACACTGAGTTTTAGATCTGTCAGTTGAAACCTTTACAGGTGAAGATTGTAAAAATTGAAAATTTGACTATTTTTATGCTAGTCAGCAGAAGGCACGAAGGGAAAACAGAACTACTGAGCAGAGGACTCATATTTTCTTCCTACAAAATAAAGTCTTGCTTCATAGGAAGGATCATTAATAAGTCAAATATTTTTTAAGATGGTGTGGACCTGAAAAGAAAATTTAATGATAGACTAGTGTACAAAGGACAGTATATGCCAATAATTTTAAACATAGAAAAGAGAACATTTATTTTCATATCAGAAAGAAGAAAGAAATGGCCATTACTTTGTAAAGGACAGTGTATTTTTCTCCTGCATGTTCCCTTTTGCACTTAGCCTTTGCTCTCCACTTTGAACTTCTGCCACCTTGGCACTGTGAACCCACTGAGCTCTTTGGGGAGCACGGGTGTCAGAAGCACAGCTCAGAAACATCTTTTTGTGGTACCAAAAAGTGCCCCCAGAACCCAAGCAAATAGCTCTCAGGGAAATTTTTTCTGTGCTGTCTTGGCTCACTGGATACCTTTGCTGTGTTGCCTGCTGTGCTGGTGGTCACTATCAAGATGGAACACCAAAATGTGTTTTAGTGGGTTCAGAAGGGTTCAGCAGAGATGTGCCCCACTGCTGCCAAGATAAAGCACATTTCTCTTGTTCTCTAGCCATCAGTAAAACTGATTCCTGACAGAATGCCTGGTAGATTGGTGGAGAAAGTATCAAAATTCCTGGTCAGAACTGGCTCAGAGCATAACAGCGTATGGCAGTTCAAACATGGGCTTGAAATGCAGAAAAAAGATCTGTATTGGGAGCACCTGGCCCACCTTAGGCAGGTCTCCAAAGGGCATTTTCACACCTGGAAGAGTTGGAAATGTTTGCAGTGATAAAAACGTGACTGTCCAGAGATCACTGGCCCCAAAATCCCATGCAGCAGCCATGATATTGAACCAGTGGCTTCTGCTGAGCTGGGCTGGGGAATTTTTCACAAAGACACATACTCTGAATTGTAAGGAAGTCATGGAAGTAGCCATGATCAGGGAAAAAAGATTTAATTTTAGACAATAGTGTTATTTCAATAAGACCATGAATGTGCTCTTTTTTTTTTTTTTGTAATTTTACTTTTTCTCTTAGCTAACAACTTCCATATAACAAACACTGCCATAGAAATGAAATTAAATGGAGTCATGACGAAAAAGAATGAGGGATTTCCTGAACTAAGCAGAAACAGGCTAAAATGATGCCAAATGTGTTTTCTTAGGAATTTTTCACTGTGTGATGCTGAGAACTGTCTACAAGTAATGTCAAGTGAGCTGTTTTCCTGGCAAGTAATATGCTGGACTGGAACCATGGGTTTGATAATTGCTTGCACCTCTTGATGATGAAATATCTTGGCTTTCTTTGGGAAGAAATGTGTCTTTCTGCTGTGTGGAGACAAAAGAGGTTCCTGAACTTCAGTGTCTGGGCAGAAACCTTGTAATATTAAGAACTTGTCTGAGAGCCTCAGTCACTCCTGATTGTCTCCCATTTGTGCCCAGAGGAGAGTGGCAGCTGGAAGAGACCAGGGAACAAACTGCTGGAAAATATCTTACAAGTGCCAGGGATGGAGAAAAGAAAGATGAGGAAATGACTGATCACTGTGGTCAAAAGGAGCCAAGCAGAGTTCTACAAGGTGGTGTAACTGAGGCATTACACAACTGACACTCTGGCAGTCCCAGAAGGACTCTACCCTTTGGCTTGTGGTTGGCACTTTGATGTTTGATGTGGTGAAGTCTTGGAAGGTGGTACTTGGACAATACTAAAGAAAAAAATTATAACAACAAATATTCTTATTAGCTTAAAAAATAAGAGTAAATCCCATTGTCATTAATTTTAGGATAAAGTGGTTGTAACTAGTCAAATTTGACCAAATTGATAAAAGTGCTAATAACACTTGGAATGTTAACCAGCCTTTGAAGGAGCAGCACAATTTTCACAGTAAGTCTCTGTTCAGTGACTGTGTTCACTACATGTGGCCCAGCAACATGGTGAGGGTCTATTAACCAGTGCTTAACTAATGCTAAATAACAATGACATTCACAGGACTACATCATGAATTTATAATGATATGGGCTATTACAGAGAATACAAAATGAAACAGTAATGAAGGGACATATAACCCTTTATTCTAATTTTTTTACATGCATAAATATTTTTTCTGGAGATCAGCTTCTGCATGGCAGAACAATGTGTTGGCTGGCTGAATCTCTGTTAAAAGAACCCTTGAAAAACAGATGACAAGCAATTGTCCCCTGAGCAGTGCACACATTTATGTTTGAGTTTCAGAAACAAGCTGAGGGATTTTCTTAGTTTCTGCTTATAAATGACAGATGCATGCAGAACGGTCCAGGCAGCATGATGAGTTTATATAATGTCCTGGAAATGCAAGATCTCTATGATTGCATCACACAGGGAATTTGGTGGTTTCTATTTTAAAAGCTAAAAAAAACCACCAGTGTGATGTAGGGTGTGATCTGCAACTCACAAGAGTCATGTGCTCCCTTTCTATCCACACAAGGAACTTCAGACTAGGCCAGTTATACAGATGTGAAAAGTGAGATCTAAAGGGGCAGCTTTTGGATTGCAATACTTGGCATGTCCAGCTCTAGTTAGATTATTATGCACATGGGTCCCTCACAGAGCAGAGCCTGGCCTGGGACCTTCTGACAAGCTGGGCTGACACAGCAGGAGCCAGCTCAGTGTGAGCAGAACAGACACGCTTTCTGTGGTGGCTTCCCCTGGCACCACACAGGAGAGTCATGGATGAGAAGGGGAAAAGAAGAAGCTTAAATGAAATAATGGGAAATTTCACACCTTTGCTTCATTCAGAGCCCAGTGATGTAGAAGAAAAGAAATAGGGAGAAATTTCAGGATCTGGATGCATGCAGATGTGCTCTAACCATTCTGAGGAGATGCAGAGGTGATATGGGACTATCTGAAATTTCTTGTGCATTCAGTATTTTTAATTAAAGACAAAACAGTCTCTAAGTTTGTTCAACTTCTCAGTTGCTTAAAAAAAGAAATGAAATCCCAAACCAAAACACAAAGAGTAGAGTTACAGTAAGTAGAGTTAACTGTCCTTTATTCCATTTGTCTTGTCAGCTAATTGAAAAGACAAAGGTAGCAGAAATAGATAAGCTTAAAGGCATAATACTTTGCCCAAATTGCAGCTGTATGACAACTGACAGAGAAAAGTGAAAGCCTCAGAGAGCAAGAGGAGCAAAATTCTCCCCAGGCTAGAGTAAATGGGAGATGAGAAAAGTATCAGTGCAACAAAACTTCAGATCTGTTGAAGGTGATACTTAGAAAGACAAAGGAAATCATTAAAATAAGAAACATATTTGATAACTAAAGAACAGATGTGGTCATCATCTTCAAAGACCATAAAATTCTAGGAAAAAAAAAGAAGAAGGAAGAATTTGAATTCGGAATTAATGTATAAAAGACGACAGGCATGTTATGTGGGATGGATGAAGGAAGGTTAGCAATGAATGGAGAGATGGAAATAAAAACAATATGAATATCTATAAATATTTCTTTCCCAGTTCATCCATCACGGCTGTCAGTGATCACCCTGCCTTGACAGGCAACAGATTAGGCTCTGCTACAGGAGGAGGAGAAGAAAATCCTTTAGTTAAATGCTCTTCTTGCCGCTGCTATAGCTACAGACCCATTTATGCTAAGTCAGAAAATGTTAGGTCTTCTAGACAAGAATGAAAATACACTCCTGTGATCCAATTACTGGGAACTTCAGGGTGATCAGCCCCCTAAGAATATACGCTGGAGCAGATCATTAAAATATCAGGTGATCCTTGAGTTAGGTACCATGAAACAAATACACAATATGCCTCATCTGGTCTTTGAAATTTGCTCTCCAAGTACAGTGCTAGGAGGAAAACTCACTAAATGCACACTTCAAGCAACAGGAACACACAGTCACCAAGCAGATTTCCAGAGCCAAACACAGCAACTTCTTGTGTCCAAGTAGCAGGGGAAAAAGGGCTCCTTGAGCCCTTGCTCACTGGACACCAGGTGCTGCTGCATTTCTTACAAAAGCCTCACATTGGAAATATGTGCAACAAATGGGAGAGGAAGGACCAGATGCAGGTGCCTAGGGATTTACAGGTGCCCAGAACTGCTGAGTTAAGCCTCTGGTAAATGTCAGTCATTTACCTAACCAGCACAGGTAGGACAGTATCCATTCATATCCTACTTGGTAATGTGTGGATTGTTCTACTGAATAGACCTGATAGGGTAAGAACACTGCATTAAGCTTTTTTTTCATTAATACACAGCACAAACACAAAACCTATTTTTTTCCTCACATCCCCTTGAAACAAAAGACAGGAATTGGTGGCTGCTTAGGTGAATAATAAAATGGCAGGAATAGAAGGCTTGCAAAGTGCTATGACATTTCCTGACCGCTTTATTAATTCCAAGTTAAGCACACGCTTAAGTGCTTCACAGAAGTGGGGTCAATGGCACTGACAATTTGCAACACTGAACCCTGTGGCAGTGATGCAGAAAGGTTGAGGCACAAGAATTTTTTCCCCCTTAAGCTGCATGCTGGCAACGCTTTCCTCCTGGCAGTCCTTCCTCCCTCAGTGTTTCTGCTTAGTGGTAAGGATCAATGTTCTGTAGGATGTGTTGTTTTTTGGATTACTTGCAAAACAGAGGTCATGACCATGTCTGGTCATTAAGAATCCCCAGGCACTCTTTCCTAGCAGAGCGACAACTTTAGTACCCTGGCCGAAGACCAAGAAAGGATATAAATTCTACCTAGTCTACCTTAAATCCCCCTAGTATTTCTGTGAGACACTCTACTCCTCGCTTCTCAGCTCAGAACGAGATTTAGAATTGCTGTTACAAAATGGCTACACCAGAAATGTCTCCTCTGTGGCTCCAGGTTTTGCAGAGCCTTCTGGGGTAACTGCATTGCACAGCCAGCAGGCACTGCTGAATTAATTGATTATTTGGCTTATTGCTGCACGATCATTTTCTTCACTCTTCACACTTTCTGGTGGATGTTGAGTAATTTCCCTTGTTTGTTTCTGAGGGTTTTGTTAAAATACACTCAAAAATATGCCACCAAGGAGAGAGGGCGGGAAGAGATCCTCCCCAGCTATAAGCTATTCTGACTGGTACCAATGTAGCATATAATTGAATGTTATTTCCGTACAGTCCAGCCAAATGTAGCCATCTACAAGAAATAAGAGTGTCTCTTAAGACTGAAGATTTTTCTTGAATGTAAAAGAATTTATTTCTCATAGATAGTTTTCAAACTGGGAGCAATATTATTTCTAAATTATATTTTAATAGCTAGTTTGTTGTTTCTGTTTCTGGAGCCATCATAAAGCATCCATAAAGTGGTATTTCTCTTGCATTTTACATGACTCCAGGGCTTGCTGTTCTCGCCTGTCAGGTCTTTTCAAATCACTTAACGTTTACTGGAACAATTCTACACTGCAAGATTTGCTGCTCATCCAGCGTGGTGTTTGTATCACAGCTGCTACACCATTGCCATCTCAATAAAAGGAAGCATTTCTCACCACTTCGCTAGTATATAGCAGCATGAAAATAATAATTTCCTTTGAAAAAAAACCCAAAAACCTTTCATCTGGAAAAAATCAAGCAAAGAGTAATGTTGGTTTTATTTAGAAATGTTTGTGGTTGTTAAGGTAAACTTACAACCCACAGTTAATTTAATAAAAATGTGACATAATTGTCCTGGGCTCTGATATTGTACTTTTTTTTTTTTCTTCAAGAGCAGATTAGAATATTCAGACATACTGAATAATGAAAGAGTTGAGTATTAAGGACATAAAATGGAAAATTTTCAGTGTCATGCCTGGCAGGGCATTAACCAACTCTTTATAAATAGTGGAAAAAATATTTATAGAATGTTCTCAACTATCATTCAATCATAAAAGTAAATCTGGTTTATTGACATATCATTTATTTTGCTTTTAATAGTTCATTTGCAGACACCAGAATATGCAGAAATGAGACCAAAGGACAATGTTTTACTTGTGTCTTACAAGAAAACAGTTTAAGGGCAGTCTCATTTTCAGACTTTGTAGTTGAAGGTGGTATTTTATTCATTAGCTTCTTCATTGGAGGATAATTGTTCTTACAATCCTCACAAGTCCACCGTCTTTGCTCATGGAGAGCAGCATTTTACTCACAGACACACCTCTTAATTCAGTGAAGAAAGTTCAGATTATTTTTACTTCATGTTGAACTGCTAATAAATATCTTCCTTTAGTACTATGATTAGAGAGAACATATAGTGACCATGTCTTAAATATTACAGCAATGAATTCTTCCAGTTGTGTTTTACTGGATTTGCAGAATTCCCTTTACTTGCCTGGAGATCTACACATTGAAAGCCATAATCCTGGTAGCACTTGAAAGCCGTATTCCTCCCTGATACTTTTCACTGCAACTCCCAGGATGTAACATAATAAGGAAGGTGTTCAATAAAATGTGTGTTAATGTCACAGCTCAGAAGAGATAAAATGAATGTGGGGAAACCTTGCCCAAGTTTCCCTTCTCATTCCAGTTATATTCACTTCACTGTATATTTAATTTGAAGTGCAGATCTAATTAAAAGTTAATGCATCATTAAAATGATTTGTAATAAGTATATTCAACTCCATGTGAGCATGATATGCTCATTATCAGGTCCAGCGTATAACTGGGATCCTTCACAATGCAGAAAATCATTATTCATAACAAATATCTTTCTGGTGGCGTTCATTCCATATATAAATGTGATATAAATGTTTTATCTTTGAAATAAGTTTAACATGTATGAAGACCTGCTGCTGAATAATTTTTTCCTTGGATGGTATCTGTTGTTAAGAGGAGTATTCCTTTAAATGGGTTCGACTGTGTTTTTTCAAGAGAAGAAAATAAGCCTTCTACAGAATTAATGAAGCTGGCTTTTTAGCCTAGGGTAAAAAGCTGGCTAATGAAGTAATTCATAGTGACAGCCCATGATCTGAATTATATGAATTATTGCTTATTAATGGGATTAATTGCTTCTCATGCTATAATACAAAATTTATGCACTTGTCCAAAATCTAGGTCTATAATCTGAAACAGAAAGAGGGAAGAAAGGCTGTATTAATTATATGTCATCTCCACATCTCTGACTGTCCATACTGCAACAGAGACTGAATGTAAGTAATTTTATAAAGAAATGACATGAAGTGAAAACTATGAAATAGGGATAAGAAAGATAATGGTAAGCTCTGTTCAGCTGAGGCATTATATCAGATTGCATTGCTTTGCTAAGGACTTCCATTATCTGTATGCTCTCTTTCAATATAAAATAAAATAAAATTTATCTCTTTTCATATAGCATAATTCTGTACTGAGTATTGAAGTACCTGAGGAATAAAAAAAACCACTTTTAGGACCAGAGAAAAACAAGCTCAAAATAAAATCATGTTCTGCATAGAGAGGTTCATCTATTAAATATAGAGTTTTCTTTGTATTATTATTATTTGCATTGCACATGTGGACTGAGCATTTCATCTGGAACTAGAAGCCTGACTGCACTGTGCCTTCACCAGACATAACAGGATGCCCAGATTTCTTGTTATGGAGAGGAGGAGTGAGGAAAAGATAAGTTTTCATCATTCATAAATGTTGTATCAGCTGAATCTGTTTTGCCTGATTCTGTTGTCTATCAAGGATATTTATATTCATGGGGTCTTGCTTGCCATGGCGTCTGTGAGTTCTGTTTAAAGGTATTTGAAGATCTGATCCTATATCAGGTCAAATCCAGGTCTCTCAGTTATCAGGAAATCAACAATCAGCTAAAACATCCAAGCCTTTAGGCAGAAAATTGGGAAATCTATTCAGGCTGAAGAAGAACTAAATGTAGCCATCTCTCACACATCCTGGCTCAGTGCTCTCACCATTGTTTTACACAGAAGTTCCCTACAAATCAAAGCACTGCTGCAAAATAGGATATTGCTTCTTTTGCTAAAGGGAATTGTTTGGGTTGGAAAGGATCTCAAAAATCCTCTCGTTTCAACCCCCCTGCCATGATCAGGGACACCTTCCACCAGACCTGGATGCTCAAGACCCCATCCAGCCTGGCCTTGATCACACCCAGTGTTGGCTTGGATGCTGACTGCCCACATCTAGAACATTGAGATCTTGCTAACATTTCTGCAGAGATGCTGGAACCAGTAATTCCAGGGGAATTTATCTAGTTCCACTCTTATAGGCCATTGTTTGGAGAACATACCAGTAGTCCCAATTGTAGGGATGTTTTTTAGATATGATTCTGATGCCTTAATGAAAATGACATTTGTGCTTGTATTAAAATCCAGCTTCAAAACAAGTACTCTGGAGATCATAACTTACAAATTTTATTTTTTTTTTTCCTTCCCTGACTTTGAAGGCAGTGGGTAGTCCTGGCCACAGAGACCCCAGAGACAGAGGTGATGATGGCCTTAGAGCTTCCCAGGTACATATCTTAATTCAGAATATATCAGTTCTGTCATTATTAGGTTTCTCATTTCCTCTGCCCCACACCTTTTTTTGTTGTTGATGTTTTTTGTTTGTTTGTTTCTTTCTTTCTTTCTTTGGGGTTTTTCTGTCTTGGTGGGGTTTTTTTGGGCTTTTTGTATTTTTTTTTTTAATTACCAGTGTTGAAGATTCACACATTCACTTGGCTAGGCATTAAAAATAAAATTAATAAACCATTTTAATTTCCTAAGTATTTTATACATAAGTACAACAGACATACAGAATCCAAGCATGAACAATAACATACAGGAGCAGTGGTCTCCATGCATCTCAACAACTTCAAAAAGGTATTTCCCTTTTTGTAAACCAGTAGGTATCTTCATAACTCGGGTTTGGTAAGCATATTTATAATGGCCTCTATGTTTTTACTTTGCTTTTTTGGTAATTGGAGTTGGGGATAAAATGCTGTGCTTGTGATAAAAGGGGAAAGTTTTTTATACTGCATTTTATATTCACTATTTACATTGCAGGTCCCATAGAAAGGTGGCAAATGGGAACTATACATATTCAGATTTTAATGTGTTAGTAGAGTTTTGAAAGAAGTATCTTTCAATTTAAAATTTTAGAAATATTTTTTAAGGAGTAAAGAAATTGCTTTTTGGTGTCAAAGTTATGGAAGAACTTTGATTTTATTTTCTGAGGCATCAAAGTTCCAACTTTTTCTACCTTTCTTATTCTTGAAATATTCAGGCAAATGAAATAAGTTACTACAGCACAGAGCTATATATATGTGAATTGTTAGATGCATCTGCTCTTTATTTTGTATATATAGCTATATTATGTATGTATTAGAAATATATTGCTATTATACATATATGTGCATGTATATGTATATGATTTCTAGATTTTCTGCTCAGGTTCTTGTGACTGTTCCAAACACCCTTTGGCCTGTGTAGCTAGCTGCACAAACCCTTTAGAGGATACTCTTTAACCACCCCTCCCTTAATTCCATCTCTGTGAATTCCTCTTTTTCAGCCCCTTGCAGCCGTTCCTGTTCGTGGCACAGACCTCACCAGCACCACGGCCCTTCCCCAGCAGCCAGGGCTGGCAGCAGGAAGGGATTGCTCTGGCTGAGGTGCCTCAGCCAGGCTCAGGGCTTGGCTCTGCAGCTCTGCAGCTTTGCTCTATTGCTTACAGGTGAATAAATATTTCTGGGAAGTACCTTTTGAGCACAGTAAAGTAGTCAGAGAGTAGGGAGGGGTAAAAAAGTGTCATAGTCATTGATTGTAATTAATAATATAATTGACTCTGCACTGAAGAGATTTAGTTCATATTTCATGTTCTATTTTCAATTTTCACTTTTCCTGCCTCCCTTGTTGCCTGGTATTAAGCACAAGAAAAAAAATATGCTCTTGGGATTAGGTACACTTTATACCTGCCTTTAAAAATCATAACATTTGACATAATAAAAAGCTTCATACAGATAATATGTACATTTCAAAATAGGAACACTTGTCATTTTTATTAGTCAAAAAGAATTAGTTTCAAAGTTTAGACCACTGTGAAAATCCTCTGTTGATCACACTACCACTATTTCCATGAAGCAGTTTCATAGCTAACACAGAGTTCTCATTGTCTGGGCAGAGGTGACTGGAAAACACCACTGTGACACAGCCCAGTGCTGTGGACAGTTTGGACACAAACAAAGTAAATACAGCCAACAGCCTTCTTCCCACAAACTGGCTTAGATTCCTATCAAAACTAGTTTTTAGGGGCTAGAGCAATTTTGATCAACCTTCTTGGCCCTATAAACTGCACACCAAAAATCTTCATCTGACAGTCAGCTGGGCAAATGCAACATTTGCAAACTGCACTGAGAGGAAAGGTTGGGAACGTCACACTGGCAAGAGAAGATTTGTGCTTGTAATTAATGTCCAGTCTCCATTGGAAAACAGAATGGAACTGGCCCCAAAACTGCCAGGACAAACCACTGTTGTTGCCAACAGCCTCATGCATCCCTGCAGGTCTTGCTTTAGCATCATCTCAGGCCAAAGCAGCTCCACTTCCACAGGGAATATCTGCATCCATGCAATGTTTTCCATCCACTTTGGGCTTGAGTTTAGAAATTAAGGACATTTTCCTTGAAGAGTAGTTGCGAAGAAAAAGAAATATTCACACATTCTCATTGTTCTGGATTGTGTTCCTAAGAGACCTTTCAAAACACTTGCAATTATCCTTCATTTAACTGGTCAACTCTATCAGCAAGAGTGACACAAACTCCCAGCATTACATATTTATTATTGCTGTGCTCATTCCCAGCAGCTGAAGACCCAAATACCTTCATGTGAGCATCAGGTAGGTGCCAGACACCCAACTTGCATCTGACCCTTTTGCAAATACTAGGAGTTGTACTTGAAAAAGGTTCTTTTTCTTTTTTTGTGGAAAGTTTCCAGAAGGTTGTGCTGGAAACTTGATTCACCTTAAAGAAGAGCTAGAAAACATAACTCCAACACAGCTTCCTTTAAGAAAAATGACATCAGGCTGAGTTACTTAGTTTGGTAGAACAATCTGTAACAATGCCATTATTAAAGTTTCATAAAAATGTGTTCCTTTAAACACAGGCTTATATCTGACTTCTACAGAGCAATTATAGTAACTATAATGTGACTCTTGTGGTCAAAAGTGACATGCACAATGCAGTGAGGCTTTTGAATTTTTAAATTAGTAAGAGCAGCCACTGAGAATATACTTCAAATTCCACCATCAAGGCAAAAGGAGGCTGAAAACAACTTAGAGTCTAGTTCATGTTTCACTTGGAGGTTTGAATTTTGCATTGGTTCCTGGGCCTTAGCCCACTGCTGCAAAGAAGCTGCCTGAGGCTTAAAACATGGCAATTGTTCCCAGGCTGTGTCATTTTCCTCAGCTTTCTTTAAGTCACTGTGGAAAAAGTTAGCCCTGGTAAAATTTAATCCTTCATTAAACCGTAATCTAATTTAATTTGCTTTTTAAGAAGTTGGTTAAATAGCAAGAAGAAACAGTATGTAAACAAAGTTCTAAATGAATTTGCCACATACATTTTCTGTGTTTTGCTGAAGTGAAAGCTAAACTCATATGACAACAGGACTAAAATTCTTAAAGGATGAAGATGGAAAACAGAAAAAAAATCACTTCTGTTATATCATACAGAAAAGAGTGAAATATTTGTTCAGTCTATCAGGAAACATAAAAAATTACTCTTGCCAACAATTCAACAACACAGATGAAATTTCAGGTATGAAGTAAATGTAAAATTGAAATGAAAAGCTGTGTGAACTAAGTCCCAAGACCAATGGAAAAAAATTCTTATGTTCAACAAGATTAACCAAAGAGTAAAATATGAAGCATTTTTCATGTACTTTCATTAGCATAAATTATTCACTCAGCAGTATTTTTTCAAAGAATTTTGAAAACAAATAGAGCAGCTTCAAAAAGGTATTTCCCTTGTTTGTAGACCAGTGGATATCTTCATAATTTGGGCTTGGCAAGCATATTTATAATGGCCTCTGTGTTTTTAATTTGCTTTTTTGGGGATTGGGGTTTGGGATACATTTGTTGTATCCCAGAAATCTATTGTATTCATGGAGAAAATGCAGTTACAAAGATATTATGCCAAAACCTGCAATTTAGGAAAAGTAAGGTATTCATGCCTTAGGAGATCTGGGTTCAATTTCTGGTCATGTGGCAATTAGCAGGATTGGACTGGCCAAAGCACTTAGGGGCATTTTTGACTAATGATGTCAGAGATGGGTTGTTCCAATCTCACTGGCAGCCAGCACTTGGACACATGAGTTACAGTTCCTGTTAGGTTTATGTGAGCTGGGTAAGTCAATGTTTAAATCTCAAGACTAAGCAGTAGGTGGGAGTCAAATAAAGTGGTTGGGTTCTGGACATGATGTCTGGCTTTGCCTTCAGAGCATTCCTGGGCAGCAGCCCAGGGCTCAGCACCAGCATTTTGGGAGTTTGGGGTACCTAAAAGCACACATGGTATGGGGCATCACAGTGCTCTGTTGGAAGCTGAAACATTCTGAGTGGATGGGTCAATTCCTCTCAGTCTTTTGATGGAAAGCAGGCTATTCATGATGGGAATCTGCCTGAGATCCTACTCTTTTCCTTGGCACCCCAGCCTGCCAAGGCCATCTGGGAACAAAAAAATTCCAGGTCAGGAGCTTGAATTCTCTGGAGAAGTAAAGATTTTTTTTTGTAGCTGCTGAGTTTTTAATGTTCCTTTCTTTGGTTAGTTACCCCTTTCCCTCAGACACCAGGAATATGTACAGTAATTTCACGAATACAAGCCGCAGCAATTTGACAAAAATTTTGGTGGAAACCCGGAAGTGCGGCTAATAGTCGGGTGCGGCTAATATATTAATAATTTTCTGACATTTACAACCCCAGACGTGCCAGCCAGGGCGCCGAGCCAAGCACCTGTCAGTAAAAGCCGGCATTTCGCAATTGTTACAGTGTTACCGTGTTGCCCTGGCTCCCTGCAGGCAGCACGGGGGGCGGGGAGAGAGGCGGGAGAGCTCTCTTCTTCCCTCCTCTGCTGCAGCCCAGGGGAGGAGGGGGGGGAAGTGCGCGCCGCCATTGCCGCGGCTCGGGGAGGAGGCAGGGTGCTTTGTCCGCGCCCGCCGCCGGCGCCACGGGCGCGGGAAAGCTCCGTCCCCGCCCGCCGCCGCTGCCGTAGGAGCGGGGGAAGCTCCGTCCCTGCCTGCCACCGCGGGGCAGCGCCGACCCGGGGTGACCGAGCCCAGGGGCAGCAGCGGCCGGCCCCGAGCTGCAGCACCGTGCTGGGCCATCTGGCCCCGTCAGCGGCCCCTAGCGGGCCGAGCCTGCACAGCCTTAGCTCAGCCAGTAAACCCCGCCCTCTCGCGGTTCTGTTACTAATTGCACACGGGTCCTCGCTGCGAACGACAGAGCGGCTTATATTCGTGTGCGGCTTATCTATGGACAAAAACCGAAATATTTGCCAACACCCAGAGATGCGGCTTATACTCAGTGCGGCTTGTATTCGTGAATTTACTGTAATCTGACTGGCTGGTCTCAAAGGTCTCAGGAAATGGCAGCACCTCTTCTATCTCATACCAATGCTTGAGAAACTCACTGACTAGCCAGCTGTGCAGCTTTCAGCCTCTCTGAGCTCACCCACCCACCCAGGCAAACTCTTTACAATATAATTTAGAGTAGGAAACTTCAAAACAAAAATACTTTATTCACAAGAAACGCTGCCCTCTAATAATCACTGAGCGTAATGAGGCCTTTTAAAAGAACTCTGTTTCTTATGGTGCAAAACAATTGAATTTTATTAGAAAAATTCCATCTTCCATAAATTAAAAAATATAAATAATGAGCTTTTGAAAATTTTATTCTTTTTTCTTTCTCATAATTCTATCCATAAGTACTGTACTTCCTTGCTTTTCTAGTGGGGCAAATTCTCTCTTTTATTCCTGAATGCATTAAAAAAAAATTAAATGACAGAGTTTTTGAGACCAAAAAAAATTTGTTTTCTATGCCTCAGTAGGAACTGTGCTTGTTCTACTTCTTTATTTTAAAATAGCTGCATTATTTCTGGCAAAATTATGCTTAACCAGCACCTCGAGGTAAAAAGAAAAAAAAAAAATAGCAGCTCTGAAGAACAATCCAGCAGGATTTCAGCTTCCAGTGAACAGGTATCAGCACAACATATGCCTTGTGTTTTATCCATGCCTACACACTTGTACACACAGAAGACACACAGCCATGGTGTAAAACAGAACCTCCTGCTTCAGACAACATTATGACAATTTCTTTTCTCTTCCTGATGCTCACTCAGGAATTTTGGGGTATTGACAGTAGTGTCAAAGTGGCCAAGTTTCTTATCTGCCATCTCCTGCATTTTTTTATAGCATGACGAAATTTAACATTTCATGTAGAGGATTATACTTTGTAGGTATTTACTTTGAGAGATTTGTTTTTGTATCTACAGTGCAGAGGTTTGTAGAGATATGAACAAGAGGGTCTGAATAAACCCTTATTACTGTCACAAATTTATCTTAGAAAAATTTCCAGCTCTGTTTCTTCTGAAGTAGGCTACAAATTCAGGACTATGGATTGTTTCACTGAGAGATACTAGAGACAGAGGAAAACAGCTTCATGGGCACAAGCAGATTTTTGCCAAATCCTGTGAATATTTCCAGCATCCTTCTCGTATAAACCATGTCATAATCTGCATGCACTTGGGAGGGACTGCAACCCTTTCCATCAGCACACAACAGAACAACCCTGTTTGATTGTGTAGGGAAGGAGAAGTCACAGGAAACATAATATTAAGGTTACACCCACAGGTTGAAGGCACAAAACCAAGCTTTCTGCTCCTCAAAATACCAGGTTAGGCATTTCAGCACAGTCTGCTGATACCTGGGGTTCACAATAATAGTACCCAAGTATCCAAAGTGTTTGTGGCAAAGGAAATAGCTGAGAAATAGCATCCTTGCCCTGCTAGTTTCTAGTTTCAGAAAGAACTACACAGTGATAGCTGCCTAGCTGCAATACTGCTTTTTTAAGAACTTGATGTCAACTAATCTTGTTTCAGGCCACCTGGCACTCTCAGCCTGGGCTCTTTCACTCCAGCCCCACTAAGCCTTCCTTTCATCAGCTGTCTTTCGAGACTGCAAATTGGCCTGAATTAATTTAAGCAGGAAGTTAATGCTGAGGGAAGAGCTACTCTTCTTTAAGTTCTTTAGAATAAGCTGTCTCTGACCACTAATAAAGCAGAGCCCTTTAGAGCTGATAAAATGAACAATCACCACCAAAACATACTTCCTGTTCTTCCAGCTCTCAGATAGGGAATCAGTATAAATATAGTTCATAAGGTAACATTTTGTGTTTTTTCAAATAAATTAAATGTATCTTAATGCCCATGATCTTCCATGAAAATCTTCATATTCGTAACTTCCATAAACCCAGGCCAACACAAACATGATTCTTTTGATCAGAGAACATATAATTGGTGTAAATTATTCAATGCCATACTTGTGCTGGGTTGCTCTGTAGAGTGTACATAAGCATAAGTTATTTTTTGCTTCTAGGAATATCCTGGGTTTTGTCACTGCATAGCATGCTCAAAGAGTTTGATAGGTTTTTTTATCATAATTAGTACTCTCTGCTGATTTTGTAGATAGCCCTTTTTTTGAGAAGTACTGTCCTTTCCACACTTAATTTTTTACTCTTATTCAAAATGTCAAAAAATTGGGATGCCAAACTGACAATTATTTTTAAATCTGGAGGGGAAAAATGTCTGTTTCTGTTCAACAGAGGACTATATGACAAATAATTTTTCTGAGGTACAATAATTTCCTGGGCTTTGTTTGTTTCTCTGATGTATTTCTGGTTTTGCCAACCTCCTGTACAGATAAATCATCTCTCAAAAAATCAGCAGAGCTGTGGATAAGGAAAGAGCACAACCAATCTTTGTCTTGTTGAGTGAATTTGGCCTGATATTGGCCTGGGTTTGGAAAAAGACTGGGAGTCTAAACAATTCCCAAGAAAAATCCTGGACATGCTTTACCCTTACACTGAAGCCAGTGAGATAAGGGATAACGTCATCATTTTCTAGATGGTCCAAAGCCTGTTTTGACTTTTATTGGGGAAAAAAATCCACAGTGGAAATATGAAATTTTAGAACAAATTTGTAAATATGACATGAGGCAGCAGGACAAAGCTCACTTTGGAACGTCCTTCAGCAGCAACTCACTTGTTCTTATTTGTGTCCTGGTGACTCAGAAAAGCAGACCCAGTGGATTCCCTGGAACTCTGAGCATGAGGATTGCTACTTCCTTCTTAAGTGGACAGTGTCCTGATACCTTTGGTACTGATTTGCAGTTCTCTTCTTGGATTTAATACTTCCTTTTACAAATCAGAAGAATTCTGCTGTGTTGACACCTGGGTCTCACAAAGTATGTCACCTTTCCTCAACAAGGCATGCCTCCACTAAATTATTTTGAGTGTCTGTGCCAGAACATCTTCCAGTAGTAGATTCACTGATGATGTGGCAAATTCACACCAGTTATTGAATATCATTAATGCTGATTGCTTTGTTAAAGAAATAGTTTTCTGTTACTTTTCTTGAAATATGATTTTCAGATGCAGAATAATTTAGTATGTCTTAGGGTTGTGATTTCTATTAAGCTGGGAGCTCAATTTCTGATTTCTACTCTCTGAGGCCATTTTTGTTGGTGATGTCCTGTGTGATTCTCAATTTCTTCAGCTGACTGTGTGAAGGGGCACTTCATTGATTTTATGTTTTGAAAGCAGTGCTAACCCAAGAGTCTTCCAGAGACCATGATGGAAACAGGCAAGGGCTACAAAGAGTAAGGTGGGTGGATACACATATTGGGTGCTCCAAATTGAACATCCTTTTCCTGCAGTAATGGTCAGCTCTAGACCTTTAAGCTGTTCTGCTGCCCTGGCACTACACTCCAGAAAATGCATAGATATTTTGGCTGTAATAACATCTAATGAGAATTATAGAAGGGCTAAATAGATTCACTCTGAACTTCTGGGATCATTCACTGTGGCACAGAGTGAGGACCCCAGGGGGACTCAGCAGTTCTTCTTCCTCTGGTTTTCAGAGGAACTACATGTACAAAGACCTAATCAAGGTAGAAACATCAGAATTAAAATTCTCTAGTATGCACATCTTTTGAGACACTAAAAATAACTCTGATTAAACACACAGATAGCTTTCTGTCATTTTAGTGTGCATTTAGTCAACACACAAATTTGGATGGGTTATTTAACTTCTCAAATTTTCCAATTAATGTTGTCCCCAAACACTCAGTTCTCACTCAGCCAACACTTCCACTGACAGCAATGCCAGGTAGGGCTGCAGGGCAAGGACTAATAGCAAAGATCTTAGTACAAGACAAATTCATTAGACAAGCTAAATAATTCAGGCACATTTGAAAAGCAAATGAATGTAGAGGTGTTCCCTTATGATTATTGCTCACATAGATTTTTTTAAGAGGAAAAACATAAATTAATAAAGGCAAGAATGTTTTTAATGACAATATTAGTGGCTGCCCTGTGGCTATTAAGACATGCACTCATTGTAAACTATATTGATTTTTCCATTGGATAAAATTCTTTGGTTAAATTGTTATTTGCAGCTATAATCCAGACTGGCTGTATTGGTCATTATCATGATAAAATGTGGTCAGAAAGTTTTTCATTGGAGCAGTGACCACATATTTTCAGAAAGATCTCTTAAAAGCATCAAGGAGAGTCAGATGCTGTCTATAAGTGCAATAGTCACTGTTTTTGTGGAGGCAATGTTGTTGTTGATTAATGAAATGGGTTACAGTCTCACAAATTCTATTTTATCTAAGAACTAACAGTTATTTGCATCATGCACTGTGTGAATTTACTGCCTTTGCAAATTAAATGCCTGACCCAGTGAACATTCACATGACAAGTTTCACAGAGTTCATCCAAAACCTTTGTACATAAAGGGTTTGCACATCTGCAAGAGAAGAGCTTCAGCCTTGGCAGCTTGCTGCTCCCTTGTTCAGGAGGAAATGGTCAGTTAAGATGCAGAAGGTTTGTTCTGCCCATCTGTGGCCCTGATTTTTACCTGAGAGAGTTACATGAATAAAAACATATTCTTAGAGACTTACAGGACATATATAAATAACTAGAAAAACTCTCCATAGGATGGGAGAAAAATGAAGAGAAGCTGAAAAATGTGGATGCAAAAATTCTTTTCTACATTATCCATAACCAACCAATATGGTTCAAGAACAAGTGTTCTTATGCTGTTTTGAGCTGGAACATTAAAATTTATTATGGTGGCTCTTAACCGACCCTAAAATATTTTGTTGGACACCTTTGCCTTGTACATGTCACCATTTGTTAACAACCATAAATAATCTGACTTATGGTTTATGTTTTACTCATCCTGTTTCAAGGACAGAGTCATCTGAAGATTTCTACCATTTTAATTCTCAACTGTCTGAGGTCTTCAAACCCTTTCCTTTAATGATGAAGCAGGAAAGAGATAAAATCCAGCACTATGGGAAAGAATGTGGCCCTAATTGGACTTAGTGCGTGGGCAATAACCTGTTTTCTGAAACAGTACTTTTCCTGTGAGTATTTCACTGCAAATCTCATGTTGCAACACAGTGGAAGTTTGTGGTGCCCTTTGGGTGCAGAGAGTCCTATGGGACCCAAGACACATCTTGCAAAGTAGTGATTTATTTTCTTGCACTGAGATGCCAAAAACTGTCTGAAATATCATCGAATTAATTACACTAAAATAAAACTTAGAGCTTTCAGAAATCATTCAATAACGGAGGTGGAATGTTCTGTTCACAAGATTTTCTGTTTTCATATGAATCATGTGAGGACTCTTTATCAGATCTTCAGAGAAATTCAGAGATGCTTCACTAGGAATATGGAGCTCCTTTTCTGTATATCTCTGCAATTTAATGCTGTTTTTCTTCCTCTTCCTTTTGGTCTTTGAAGGGGTAAGGACCTGCAGGAGAGGACTGAGCATTTCAGATTTTTTGAGGGGCAGCTCCTAGAAATTTCTCTCTTGACTGACTTCTAGGCTTTCAAGAATACAGTCTGGTGTTGCCTAAATCACAGCTATTCCTGACTGGGAGCAGAGCAATAGTTGTGGCATGGCTTGGGGCCAGGGCACAGGGAGGCAGTGACTGGTGTCTGTGCACAAGCAGTTCTCTGTCACCTAGTACCAACACACCCATGGACACTAAGTGCAGTGACAAAAGAATCCTGCCATATGGATTTGGTCCCTATCTTATTGCCTCCTTGGATCACTGTCATGCAACCAGAATTTAAAAAAACATTTAAATATTTTCAATATTTTTCAATATTTTCAACTACTTTGGAAAATTTAGCTTTAAAATCAAGATTCCTTAATCTAAGATTTAGGAGAAGACATACGTGATGTTTTGGTAGATAGTTGTGCCAATTCTGCAGTAATAGAGGTCTTACATGTATGGAAAAGGAAAGTGTCACTTCTGATGCTTTTACAGGCCTTGCCTACCAGGAGAAAAAATGAGAATCAATGTATAAAGGAAGTCAGGAAGAGCTGCTGAAGAGTTTGCTGAACAGACATGTCTTTTTTGATAAATTCTTCATGTCAAATGCCAACAAGCTTAAAAAAAAAAAAGAACGAGTGCTGTAATTGTGATATCCTGTTCAGGTTACACTACCCTCAGGGAAACTGCTACTAATGACTGAATTAATTAACGAGAAATTGTTTTATGTGTTACAGAATTTAAACCAGCCCCCTGCCCCAGTTTCCCTGTCTGCTTATTTTTGCAAGAGTGTGAACAAAGAAGCCGTTTGCCAATGCTTTGTTAACCTGTTCCTCTGGCTAAGCGTTTCCGTGTAATGCTGTGCAAGGCAGGGCTGTGTGCATTCCAGCTGGGAGCAGTGTCTTCTTGGATCACACACTCTGCAATCATTGTGTAGAAAAGTGTAAAACAAGTACCTTCAGAATCCATGATTGCAATTTTTGGCATTATAACCACTTCTTTCTAAGCTTGTCTACATGATTGGTGCCATGGCGCTGTGGGAACAGATATGAAGAGGTAAATTCAGTGATGCAGCTTCCTATCGCACTTCATACTTTTAGAACACCTTGGAAATGCAAAAGCCAGTGCATTATTTATATCACAGAGGTTTTCTGTTGTTTCTCTTCAGTATCATCTAAACATTCCTCTTGAGAAGATGAATGTCATGAGGGCAAGTTTTTCCCGTAATTCTTACTCCTTTGGGATTATATGATTATCCTTTCATGCTAAAATTGTTTTATCTTCACAGCTATTCATGGGGGTATGCTGCTATTACCTTAATTACAAAAATGGACTGTGCAAAAGTACTAACTTATTTATGTGCAGGATACTGCAGTTTTGTTGGGAAGAGCTGAGTAAAATAAGCATCTTTGTTTTTAGCAGGATTATGTGACACATAGGGTAGATATAGATAAGGTTGCACAATGCATCTTTAGTTTCCCTTTAACAAACAGAAAGACAGCTCCTTTTCAGCTCACAATTGCAGGCACATTTTGTTCTATTTGAAAGAATGCAAGAAATATTTTCCTGATTTTTATCTGCTTTTAATTAAGCTTCTTCAACAAAGAAAGCATTTGTTAATTTTTTTTTCAAGCAAACCAACTGAAAAAAAACAACCAAAAAAAAATCTCTTCGTTCAGATATAGACCTTTCTTGAGTGGGAACGAATAAATTGATATTCACTTTAGTCCTCTCTACCTCTGATAATGGTGGAACCTAGTGTGTTTACAGTTCTAAGATCTTGCAAAATAGAAATTATTTTGTTTTGCTTGTCAATTTTATCAGTCCAGTGATGTATTCTAGCTTTCTTCCTCAAAGCTGTGTCCTGATACTGTGTGGGTGCACAGAAGGATGTGTGTGGATACATCCAGCAAAGCTTTGGTCTTATTTCCTGGCCCACATTTGAGGACAAATCCCTAATGTGTAATGCTACCACATGAGCAATCCAAGGGCTGATTGGGTAACAAGAAACTCTAACCACCCCTTTCTCTTCAGCCATGACAACTTCTGTGTTCCCTGCTCACACAGTACATGGCTCCTGCCCACCAGTCTCATCATCTACTTCTGTGGCTTGGTGACATAGAAAAATATCAAAAAATGCCATTATATATAAATGCTACTATAAAGCAGAAAATAGAGAGAATTTGAAAGTAAAATCTTGGCACCTAATGAAATCAAAGTGAGCTCCATGTGGGTTTCCTGCTGGCTAGAATTTCACCAAGGTTTGTATAGTTTTATTTACTTTGGATGCAGAAAATTGGACAGAAGTATATTAACAGAAGTTATACTTTAATAAGGTACCTCCCTGCTGCTGCCTATGAATGCAGGTGTTTCTGTTACCAGAAAATCAATGATACACATTCATAAACTCTAAACAGAACAGCAGAAAATGAGATCTAGTACCTTGAGAGAATTTAGTCTTCTTTTACTGAAAGAATCCCTCTAGGAAAGATAAACCCTAGCACATAAAATTCCAACAGTCTTACAAATGGGTTGGATTTTGTTTTCAAATCCAGATTTTTTGGGGGTTGGTAGACTCCAGCATTTCTGTGCCAAGATTGATGGTATCATTTAGAAGAGAATAAGTATGCTTTGATCATAAAAGAGCCTTACTATGCAGAAAAAAATATTTTTTGAAACTGCAATAGTTTTGCAACATTGATATTATATTGTTGTTAATATGTACAGTTTATAAATATTATTTATATGTAAGCAAAACATTAAAAAAATAGTATTGGTATGTATAGAATAAGAGATGTATTGCAATGCAAATCTGAATTTTAAATTGCAAATTTTAATTTATTGCAAAAATATGGTTGAAGTCTGGGACACCAGTTTTGTAACCAAATGATGACACTGTACATCAGCAGAAGTCATGTAAAAATCTGTGTACACACATTTAGCAAGTGCAAGACAAAGGACACTGTCATCTTTTTGTTCTCAGTGGTTAAAAAAATTATTGCTCTTTTTCTGCTAATATCTGTCCTTCAGCTGAAAGTTACTGTCCCTCAACCATGATTTGATATTTCAATGCAAAGTAAACTAGTTTATAAAACATAAATTTGCTTTATTTGAACTTAAATATTCAACTAAAAGAAAACTGTGTTTTTTCTGGTACTGATTTAATGAGAGAAGTTTAAGGCCAAGGCTAAAAAATAGACTAAATTATTGCAGAGTAATTACCCTTAGGCTTCTGCACACACTGAGATCTGGAATACAACTCACTTATTCTGGAGTGGAGCATCTATACATGCACACCAGAGAGGTTTCCTAGGACAATCTATTCCACTTGAGTTACTCCAGTTAATTACTTCATACTGATGAGCCTTGAAAGTCAGTTCTGCCTTTAGCGTTGAAACATTCTCAGAAAAAAAGGATGAATTTTCTTGAAACAACTTTACCACAAAACACCGCATTAAATGAAACAGTTGGGATTGTGAAGCGTTGTTCTGTCTTGAAAACCTCCATGCTGTTGGCATGATGCACACAGTGCCAGAGCAGCCACAGCCAGTACTAGGAGCAGGCTGGCTGGCAGCAGGGAAGGATTTACAGTAATTTCACGATTATAAACCGCACCTGATTATAAGCCGCATGTCCTGGTGTCTGCAACTGTCTTGGGTTACAATACAGAGTGTGATAAAAGGTATCTATTCTATCACCATCTGTTGAGGGTGGGGGCAGTGATCCTTATCTCCATGGGAGATATTCTGCTAATGAGCCATCCACTGAAACCAGGCAGGGCATTGTTCTTTATCTTTTCACAACCCATCCTTCCTCCAGCCAGTCATTTTCTGCTAATGGCCATTGAGTCCCACTGTGGGACTGATAAAATTACTGCATCCCATTGGAAGTTGCTCCAGCCAGGGGGAAGAGCCCAACATTTTTCACCAAGATAAAAAACAGAGGTTTTGGGACACTAAGGGAGCCCCTTTCTCCACTGGACTCCAGAGGAAAACCGGATTTCTCCACATCACCACTGGACCTCTGGAGGGAAACTGCACCTTGTACAGGAGCACTGCTCCAACTGAAGCACATCTGTCACTGCAGGAGGATGCAGCCACCATTTAATGGGACTGCTACCAACACCCTGCCTGACAGGGTGTCAGGTTGTACTCTGACTTTGTCAGGGTTTGGAGTTTGTTTCTTTGTAGTACTGTATTTCTATTTTAATTTCCCTAGTAGAGAACTGTTATTCCTAATTCCCATATCTTGGCCTGAGAGCCCCTTGATTTCAAAATTATAATAATTTGGAGGGAGGGGGTTTACATTCTCCATTTCAAAGAGAAGCTCCTGCCCTTCTCAGCAGACACCTGTCCTCCAAACTAAAACAGCAACTTTTTGTTCTTTGTCCGTATATAAGCTGCACCTGATTATAAGCCGTACTTTGGGTTCAGACCAAAATTTTAGTCAAAATGGTGCGGCTTATAATCGTGAAATTACTGTACTTCCATTTTTGCTGTCACAGATGTTTGTCCAAAGAAGGCCCTCATGCTGCTCACAGTGATGTACGTGCCTCCTACCATGAGCAGTGCTGTTCTCATGGGGACTTGCCTGAGCAAAATGCACATGGAAGCTGTTTGCTGATTTGGGGCCAAAGCATGGAAATGCTAATTGAGCAGTGCCCTGCACACAATTCATCATCTCTGGATGTAAAGGGAAGTGTGTTCTGGTGTGTTACTGGACCATGTGCTGCACCACTCTCTGAGGCCTCTCCTCATTGCTGGGGAGTCTCATTAAATTAATATGGGGCAGCAGGAATACCAGCAAAACAGCTTGATCCAATCTGAAAATGTTCCTTTGCTCCTACAGCTTCTGGCCATGAGCCTCAAGAGTTAATGGAAATTGGCAAAAACGAGTATGTCCCACTACGGGCAGCTCATGGCATTAAACAATTATGCAAGAAATTTTCCTTGGAAGCTATTAGGGATGATGACATTGCGCTTAATATTTGACCTTCCCAGCTTCAACTGCTCAATACCTCTCACTGTACACAGAAATTGCCAAAATCCCACCTAATGAGCTGAAAAATGACATATGACAGATCTGATGGCTAACTGCAGCTAGAAGAAGAAAGACTGCTACAGAGCAAAAAATTCTCAATCTTGCTCTTTTTCTCCTACTTTTTCCAGTTATAAAGAGTGTTTAAATATGTAATTTGAAGGCACAGATAATTAAAAACTTAATTCAAAGTAAGCTGAATTCAAGGCAAAGTTCTGTTGTTTTTAATGTCTTTTTGGCTCAAATCTGCAATTTGTTCACAATGTTATTGGGTACTCATAGGATTTTGGGTTTTTTTCTTTCTGGGAAAGCTGTTTTGGTCTTTTTCCAAGGGGCACTGTTTCAGTTCCATTTATTCCTGGGAGATTTACACCCAGTTAACTCTTTTGACTTCAGGGAGAGGGAATGTTTCTTTAATTAAATTGTAATAAAAGTATTGCTAGGGATAAGAGAATCATGAGTGCGTCCCACTGTACATTTGAGTCAGTGTGTACGAATCGCAGTGTGTTTATAAATGATGCCATTGTCTCTTTTCTCTCCTGCATTATTAAAGTTTCATCTTAAAAGGCCAACGCTAAAACTGCTATAATTACTCTAGGAGTGGAAAATAATTTTCAGCAGCTCCAGTCCTGTTTCAGTCAGTACTTTTGATAAGAAACAGCGAAGGTGGAGAAGTGAAACTTTCAATGTTAGTTGATTTTCCTATGCAGCCCTACAGTCTTATTTTGCAGAGACCTTGGGATCTCTCACTTCAAATAACATCAATCTGAAAGAAAATCTTGGCAAAGGAATTAAATTGAAGAGTTTTATGGAGTGTTTTTATAATGTACCCCTCCTATTGTAATCAGTGATACAATGTAGGGACTTGAACTCTGAAAGCTTTGTTCATCCTCTAAGGGACCTGGATAAATAGCATCAGTAAATGAATGTTATGCATTCAGCCCTGGGAAAGAGCCTTAGTTTCTCTGTTCTTCATCATTTGTTTGGCTAAACAAGTCTATTATGACTTAATTTCCCCCCCTACTTTCCTACTTCTTCAACATATTTTAAAAGGGGTTTTGATGCACTGTCACTTTTTTTGGACCCTTGCTCTGCCCCCATGTATTGTCACTTCTACTATCACTAAAAGGTAAATCCTGGTTAACTTAATGAGATTTTTATAAGGGAGTAAAATATTGTGCAATACTTTGGGGCAAAGGTAAGCATACGATGGAAACATCTTACAGCATCTGAAGTCACAGACTTGGTCAAACAGGACCACAGAATGTGTCATCTTCACCAGTATATAGTATAGTATACATATTTTATAGTATGCTGTAAAAAAGGGTTTATCTGTTCCTTTTCCCATGAGGTCAGCAATTTTGAAGGCACCTAATTAAATTCTTCATTAACTCATCAGAAAGAGGAGAAGAGGAAATAGCAAAGAAAGCCATGATTTAGGAGATTACAGATGAGCCAGAAAGAGTTGATCTTGAACTTTAGTTTTGAAACAGAAATATTTTCAAGTACAAAGAAGTAAAAATGCCTAGCTTTACAAGACTGATTTTTTTTTTTTTTTTTTTTTTTTTTTTTTTTTTTTTTTTAGTTTTGTTAAACTTCCTCCAAAATGCCTTTGGATTATTACACAAGAAATAAAATGTAGTGAAATGATATACTGGTTGAGCCAAATTCAGAGATGAGATTAAATATCTTCCTGGTTTTACGATCTTTTAGAGTTTTTTTAAAGAATGTATGTGATTGAGGCTTAAGATGCTGAACAGTCATGACATACATAGGGAGGGGCTGGGAGGGTTTCAAAGGCTGAATTTAAGCAGGCTACTTCAAGTTGCTGAAGATAAAAGATGAGAGGGGCTCAAAGTTCAAGCACCGACATCCAGCTAAAGGCAACCACATGGTATTTGTGGACTTGAATTTGGGTAAAACATGTTTAAATCCACATGCAAAACAATATTTAGACAAATCTTTGAAAATTTACAGATCAGTATGTATGACTAAAATGTTAAATTATTTATGGGACAGTGTATGTTGGGCAAGCATAGGAAACAATGTTTTGGGGTAGATTTTTTCAGTTTCTATGGCTTGAATTGTACTGAGCTTAAAAAATAAAACATAGCCTCTTGAAAAAATAGCTGGATATTCCATGTCGAGTTTTCAGAGTACAGTTCATGACTATAATAGCAAATAGCACAAAATAGCACCAAGATGTGCAGCTCCAATGCAAATAAAAGAAGCTGTAAAATCTACAGGTGAGTGTTGTGCAGCATGATCACATACACAAGCACACAAACAAAAGCTTACACTAAATTTTTGCTTTTTGGTTTGGGAGGGAATGCAGCTCTCAAATTGTTTAAGAGAGCATGCCTAATTAGAAACATTTATCACATGTACACTCAATTTCTTTTTTGTTTTCTCTTTTCATTTGAAATTGTATAAATCACAGGAAAACAAGTATCTCATATCCAAAATGCCCATCTCTTTGTTCTTTTTTATTTGATTGCAGTCAGATGAAAAGCACTGCTTTGAAATAGAGGCAATGGCCAGAGGCCTATTGATTGCCTGTAAACAGAAACAAAAAAGCAGCCCTGGTAACATTTAGAATGGTTTATCAGTGATCAAAGCACAGGAGGTGCTGTCTAGACAGCCTAGGTGTGGACTAGCAAATGGATTTCATTAGGGGTCCTCTACTCTGGTGCCATTGTTTCAGCTCTGCTCTTCTTCAGGCCAATCTGTGATTGATTTCCAGAGAGGTGCCCAAGTGCCTGTGGCAATGGGATAAAGCTTACAGGACTTTGCTTGTTCTGACAAGGCAGAGTAGCTGCCTATCACATTAGTGCAAAATGACACTTTCGTTTACTTCCACAGTGCTTTGAAACAAATACTTTCAGCTATAGCAATTGCTCTTTGCAGCTTGAGCTATGGAGTCAACTTCTTGTGTTCCAGAGTGTAAAAGGCTGTGAAATAATTTCTGAAGTATCCTATAGCTAAAAAGGGCCATATTCTCACATGTCTGACAGCACTGTACTCTCCTCTTCTTGCATAGTCACAGTTTTTGGTTTGAGGATGCAGTTTATTGTGCTTTTCACTATTGGAGAGGAGTTTCACTTTTTAGCCTTAAAAATTCCTCTATGCATCCCACATGTGCTGTGCCTGCCTGTGAGGATACTTGGCATTCACCAACTGGTGCACTAAATCACAGGACTCAGATTATTCAAATGGTTTCACTACAACCCCTAATGTGAAAATGCAGGGCTAAGTTAGCTTATAAAAAGGCCTCACGTTCAGCTGGTGCAAATTACCAAATTACTATAAACTACCAAATTACCAATGTGCAAGAGCAGCAGATGTGGTCCTTGTTGCCTCAGCCTCTCCGCTCTGTGCTTGTGCTGTTTCACAGGTGACCTGATTCCACTGCTCAGATGCAGCTGGATGAATTCCTAGGGAGGAGGGAAAAGGCATGTGGCAGTCCTGCCTGTCACAGAACCACTGAACTGCTGGGGCTGGAATGGATCTCTGCAGATCAACTAGTCTGACACCCTGGCAAGGCAGGGGCACCTGGAGCAGGTGACACAGGAACATGTCCGGGTGGGTTTGGAATGTGTCAGGAGAGGGAGACTTCACTGCCTCTCTGGGCAGCCTGTTCCAGTGCTCTGCCACCCTCAGTGTACAGAAGTTCTTCATTGTGTATAGCTGGAACTTCTTTTGTTTTAGTTTATGACTATTGCCCCTCATCCTGTCACTGGGCACCACTGGAAAGAGCCTGGCACCATCCTCTGGACACCTGCATTTGAGACATTTACATGCACTAATGAGATCTCCTCTCAGTCCTCTCTTCTCCAGACTAAACAGGCCCAGATCTCCTCTGGGTCATTGTTTTGATTTTGTGGATCCCACAAATCCCACCAGGGTCGCGGAGCTCTTGGTAGTGACAATTCCAGGCAGGAAGTTCCAAAGGCTCCTGTTTCTGCTAGTAAAATGCTAATATATGGCATCTCTAATGCAGAAATCACTGCTTCATCCCTGGCAATGGGATGCCAGAAGACATTGTGTCCTCCACACCCAAACAAGGGGTGCAGTGCTTGGGTAGGGAGCTCCGAGCAGTGTCACTCCCTCCAAGGCCTTCATGGGCTCCTTATGTTACTTTGAAGGAATCTGAAAATATTAAGGAGCAGAAATCCAAAATGCAGTTGGTGAAGTTATTTGGGCAGTTGCTAAATGTATTAAAAATAATTTTGGTTTTGCTTTCTTTTTTAATTTATGGAGCTATAAGTGCGACTGCTGCCACACAACAAAAGTCTTTGTGAGACTACACGTACTATGTTAGAAAGTTTAATACCCTCCAGATTAGGGCTAAATCAAGGCATTTACTTTATAGATGAAACCAGAGTACTGGTTAAAATTTTAAGTGGAAAAGCCTTTTTTTCCAGATTTTTTGAAAAACAGAAGATGGAGAAACTGGCCAGGTGGTAGCAGGGGTCAAAGAGGACATGGAAGAAAAATGGACTGAAGTTTGATTAAGATACCAAAGGGCTTTGCCATCTCCAGATACTGGCTCTGCCTAGCCAGGATGAATGAAAATGAAATTGGATTCAGGATAGTGATTTTCTTAAGGAATCTCTATCTATTCAATATTAAGGGAAGAGCAACACAGTGTTAAAGGCACGTGCAAGGTCTGTGTACCATGTGAGTGCCTGTCATGCAACTCCTGAACAGCTAAGCTATAAACCAAAAGATTCATACCACTGGCTCTGCAAACAGAGGATTTGATGTCCCAGGCTCACAGCTGACCCAGGCTGGATGTAGAGATGGTGACCAGGCATCACCTTTCAGGAACAGCAGTCTGACAGCAAGCTCAGGTGATCTGTGCTCCCCTTGGGCTCCACAGGCTTCAAGGACTTATTGGATTCAGTAGATGTAGTCACTCATATGGTTACATTCAATAACCAGTGCAGTTCCATTAAAGGAAATTGCCTATTGATTTTTTTTTCCCATAGCATTTCAGCCTAATTTTTAATTTATATTTTATATTACTAAAGTCAGGCAAGACTGAAGAGAAAAGCTGTTGCAAATACCTGAATTCTCCTCATTGTTTTTGTGACTACTTGCTCACACCAAACATGTGGTCATTTGCAGTTGGGATATAAATGTATGCACTTACACATAATGCTTACAAAATTCAAACCACTGTGAAGTAAAAGCTTAATATTATGATTGGCTTTGTTGAAGGCTGAGGTTAAATAGAAGGTTAAACTAAAAATTTTTGTAATTCTAACAAAATGCCATGAACTGGGAAGACTGTTAAAGTTTCTAAATATATGTTCTCCTTCCACTCATTCTGTTTTAATCCATTCCATTTCTAGTCCATTGCAGAGATAGATTAACTTCTGGTTTGGAACTACCAGAAGAAATTTAAGTGATAGTTTAAAAAATAAGGGCTGAAGACTGAGTGGCATAGAAAAGTCAGTAAAACATTTTTGCAAATCTGTGTCTGAATCAACGATGCAGAAGGAAAACATAATGAAGTTTTTTTTCACATTGTTTTCTTGTAAATGTAGTGACCAGAAATGAGTATTTCTTTCTTCTGATTTATTTTTTTCCTCAAGACTTTAGTCATATAGTGAGTATGAGCTGAACTGGGAAACTTTTCAAACTGTTTTGAGTAATTATCTGCTGTTTGCTGGAACATCATTCCTAAATGAAATCTTCAGAACTCACACACTCACAAATTAATTTTATATATAATTTCCTCACCATCATAAAAACATGTGGGTAATGCCACAAAACCATTCAATGAGTTAATTTATTAAAGGCTTTCATTGGCCCAGTAAAAAGTTTAAAGATAATTTTCTTAGAAAAAATATCTTCCAGCTTTCTTAGAAAATATATTTCTAACTTTCTTAGAAGTTATCTTCGCATTCCTGAAAAAAAAAATTTAAAAAATAAATTAATGTAAACATTGTTTCTTAGTGAGAGAAGAAAGTGCTTTTCCAAAGGATTATTCTTTTACATGGTATGATTGTGTGAATACCCCCAAAAAGGTGCTTTTGTAACATTTTGGTAGTGGTAACCTTCCCTTTCACCAGTGTTGTGCCTTGTTTATTCTTAGACTGTTTAACATTTCTCTGTGTTCCTGTGTTCAAGTCAACTTTACTGTGACTTGGATCTCATTAAAGACAGAACTTCTTATTTAGTGCAGCAGATCGTGCCTGTCTGTACTGAGCTTTTCAAACATTTCCAACACAGCCTTTTAACAAACACAAGTTTTTTAAATGAAATGCTAATGAAATGCTTGGGACCTAATCAAATGCTGTAGACCTTTATCAACTCAGCTTCTCTGAGGCCACAGCTTGCCAGGCATTCACTCGGAAATGTCCAACAAGGTTTTGCAACAGCAGTTACGTGCCTGAGCTGACCTCTGCCTGGTGCTGCAAGCTCCAAGTGCAGAGCTTCTTGTGCCATTGCCAAGAGTTGTCTTTCCACCCAGTTTTACACTGACTTTAGGACAGCCTTTAACAGTGACCAATTAGCTCCTTCCTATTTTAGTGAGTGGTGTGGGGGTTACCACATTGTCCCATTTCTGAGCTGTGCCCTATTTTGGATCAATCTTTGTCCCTCTCCCTCTCCTCTCCTCTCCTCTCCTCTCCTCTCCTCTCCTCTCCTCTCCTCTCCTCTCCTCTCCTCTCCTCTCCTCTCCTCTCCTCTCCTCTCCTCTCCTCTCCTCTCCTCTCCTCTCCTCTCCTCTCCTCTCCTCTCCTCTCCTCTCCTCTCCTCTCCTCTCCTCTCCTCTCCTCTCCTCTCCTCTCCTCTCCTCTCCTCTCCTCTCCTCTCCTCTCCTCTCAATACTCAGATACTCCATCACCCACTGTGCTTTGGATTACTCAAATCTATTCCCCTCCTTTCCTCTGCCTGGCCTGTGCAGGCTGAACTGCCTTATACCATGTGTAGCCCCGAAGCAAACTTGAAACTTAAATAACCTCAATAAATCTCATGCTTTGCTCTGGCATCTGGGTGTCTTGCAAGATGTGTAATGGGATGTTCAGGGTCTCAGCCACTGGGAGATGCCTTTTGCTGCCTGCAGCTCTTGCCGTCAGCTGGGAAAAAATGATTTAATCGTTTAAGAAATGCTAAACGACCAGGTGTGCCATTTTTTGACTTCTGTGCTCACTTCTCAGCGCCACAATTCAAAGGGCAGTTCCTGGCCCCAAGACATTGTTTTTTAATACAAAGTAGCACTTCCAAATGTATGTTTTTCCTGGGTATTCCCTCTGCTTTCTGGCTGTCTGGAATTTTTCGTTTAGGAAAACAATGTCACATTGAATCAGAGAAGTCTATTTGAATGTAGTCTCCAGCCTCACCCAGTTCCTCTTACTCTTGGCTCCCTTCTCAGAAAATAAATCTCTCTTTCTTATATGCAATTTTTTTCTTTGTCACTTTATGGATTGAAACTTTCCAGTTTTAACAAAAAACAATGTCACTCTCATTCTTTGCATTCCAGAGCTTTGGATTAGTTGATTCAACAGTGATTAATTGTGTTACATGTTACCAAATATCAGTCTTCACAAAAAAACCAAAATCTTCATGACCTCAATATAAAAGTTATAATTTCAGAAGTTTTATTAGAAACAAAACACAAATATAAATCTATGATGATAACAATACAGTATATATGTTAAAACTTTATTCCAAGTGCCTTTTCTGTAACATAGATGACAGCTCCTGCAAAAGAAAGTCTTTGGTATAAACCAGATCATTCAGTGATAGAAATAGTGACAATTAACATTACCTAGGGATTCTTTCTCCTTAATTAGGATTCATTTAGAATTCACCTGGAAATTTTTTTACAACCCTTTCTTCCTAACAAAGAAGGATGTGGTGGAATTTTAATGGCTCCATTATGGTAAAAGCCCACAATGTGATTGTAGTGACGATGGGAATTTGGCTGTACTGCTTGAAGAACATCTGTTTTAAAATAAATATGCAAATGTCTTCATATATGTGTTAATCTGTCAAGTCCAAAGGATGCCAGAGTTCAGGGAGACCAGACACTGAAGTGCAGTAACCAAACAGAAGTGGCTGGCAGCAGCTTAGGTTTGCATCACACAGATCTGTTCATCCATATTTACCTTGAATGCTGTTAAAAAAGACACTGTAGGCTATATGTTGTACTCTGATGAGATACACAGGCACATCAAGTACAAAGACCTTGATGTTCATCCCAATGTCACTTATACCAGGCAAAAATCCACATTTCATTTTCTTTAGGTTTGTGAGAATGATGTGTTTTCTCCCACAAACCTGAGCTGTCAGTGGTGACTGCTTTGTCCATTTCTGGATTCTTTCTTGGGACCTTATTTCATGATAGGTATATTAGTTTAGAGAGAAGGTTGGAAAACAACTTCTTTTCTAAAAATCCTTTAGCATGGGAAATCATTAAATGGTTTGGGTTGGACAGGACCTTAAGCATCTATTCATTGCAAACCCCTGCCAGAAAACAACATAGCATCCTTCTGATCTTTTCCACAACTGTGGTGGGCCAGCTGCATGTCCGCAAAATATTGATCCCTGTTGCTTTGCATTGTCATCAGTGAGACCTGCCAGGTGAACCTCCCAGCTCTGGCAGGGAAGGTGCAGAAGTCCTGATCCATCATGCTAGCTAGGCTTCAGGAGAGTAGCTGGAGATCAGCTGAAGACCTTCTCTTGGTGACAGGCATCTCAACACAGCACTGTGGACGTGTGGATCATGATGGGGCCTTGCCAGTCCTGATGTAGGTGGGACACTTCCCACCTTCCTTGTGAGAAGTCTTGCCTAATGGGAGCCTGCAATTGGTATCGTTGTTTTGTGTAATTCAGGAACAGCCAAGAACCAAAACTACACCAAGAGATGTTCTGGGGAAGAGAAAGGCATTTAATTGTTTGAGTTTATCACTAGGAATTGAGAGACATCTCAGATCCCAGGTTTCCTCCTTGTTTACATATGTATAAACATTTTTAATTTGATTGCCTTCAATTAGGTGATGCTTGTTTTTCAGTGGCTGTTTTATATCTAGTTTTAATACAGAAAAATGCTGCTTGCTTTTAAAGAGCATGAGGTAAGTTTAGTTCTGAAAACAAAACAAAGCAAACTACAGTAGAAAATATTAATTTCCACAACTACTTCAGGAAAATTTTTGTTGTGCCATATGAGATACACATGAAAGGGATTTTTCAGATCCCCAAAGAAAACAGGCGGAGGTCACTCTCCTTTACACTGTCCATGCTAGCATGCAAGCATGTGGTTATATTACACCCTACAAAGAGTCATTAGGTCTGTTCAGAAAACCCCATGAGTCAGTCAAAATATCTCCAGCTGGGAAGTGCAGCCCTGTCTAGCCTACAGCGCCAGGCTGTGATTTAAAACCATGATGAAGCCCCTTGTGAGTGGGAGCCTGTACACTTACTTTAGCCTGGGTACTTAATTTTCAGGATGTTTGGGATCTCAATGAAATTAAGTTTTCAAGGTCTGAACTTGTCTTCAATTTTATTTAATGGTTATCATCTGGTTTCTCTAGGTAGTCTACATGATTTACATTATCAGGACTTAATTCAATAAAATATTTCTGTAGGCTCTCTGTAAACAGTATTTCTAAAAAGAACTAAAATTTGTACTAGTTACAGATATACTTTAAAGTGCTATAAGGATGCTTCAGAAGTGTAAATTAGCATTAAACCATTAACAATAATGTATACATTATTTCTATGGTTATCTGTAGTGTTTATAGCAATTCTCCTTAGGTTGAACTGGCTCTTCTTACAAAGGTCCAACAGTGCTGTCTTTAGTGGAATTAACTCAGGAAAGAGAAACAGTCAATAAATTCTGTAATGCTAACTTGAGTAACAATTTGAAATGTACAATCCTCTGGTAATAACCATTAATTGGTTGTCTTGAAATGTAGACAAATGTTAAGTATTAATGCACCTTCAGATATGGGAAAATGAGTACGTTATGATTTATGTTTCCTTCATTCGTATCACCTTAAATAAGAAAAATGTTAGTTCTCAATTGCCAAATAGCTGTTTCTGGTATTTTTCAGATTATGATTAATAATAACCATTGACAACTAGCACCTCAGAGCAAGCCAGCTCTTCTCATTACACAGCTGATAGTTCAGACAAGATTTAATCAAACAATGAAAATATACAACGTTTATCTTAGCTACTATGCAAACCTGCTCAGATTGAGGGGCATTTGCACAGATGGGCAACAAAATATATGAAAAATTTCATCTGACTCCCAAAAAACCAGGTGCAAACCTAACTTTAATGGGCATAAGCACTTTGGCTGGTAAGAGCCTCATAAAGGGCCCTTTTCATGGTGTTTTTTCTTTGTTCTGCCATGAGTGGGAATAATTTGTGCAGATGGAAAGGATGATAGGAGTATTGTTTCTAGGGTTGTGTTTCTGAGTGGGACGTCTTTCCAATCCAGTCTCAGAGTGGCTTCTGTAGCCCTCAACAAGAGCAGTTAGCCAGTGAGAAGGAATAATTCCACTCCCTTAGCCTTCTCTTTATCCTTTTGTATTTTGGCTGACACCTGCAAAGTATTAATCAGTCAGAATCTGGCCTGCAACACAATGTGTGCAAAAGTAACTTGCATTCTGATGAGTGACCATGATGTCTCACTGCACTGAACATGATCATTAAAAACAGGCAAACCCATTAACTTAATATAAAGCAAGAGCAGTTCCAAAAACTTAAAAAAGGATGTGCAGCCAAAATTCCCAGAAATTGGAAATGATTAAGCTGTATTCCATATTTAGTACATATGAACACACATGTGAACATGAACACATTCATACACAAGGAGATGTATCTAATGTTTGGAAGTACAGACTGTGCTTCCCAGGTGCAAAGGGTAGGAAATGTTGCTAATCACAGAGAAAGCTGTTTTGTGATGTTTTGTAGTCGCGTGTACTCTTACCTAAAAATCATATATATTTTATATATTGGATTCCCTTTTCCTTACTCTTCTTTTTACCAGAGAAAATAAAAATGAAACAAATGGAAAATGTCTTGTGGTCTTGGAAGAAAGGAATATATAGTATCCAGTAGAAGAAACAGCAGAATTAGGATTTCTGCATAAATACTGAGTTAAAGCAAGGAGTCTTTGAATTAGTCTAAGAAATCTTTATTGGACAGAAATGTCTACAAAATGAGCAAGTACCCTGTGCAAATATGCACTGCCCACAACAGACTGAAAGTGAGGGAAAAGAGTAAATTATAGTCCCATTTTATCATCTCTGAGTGTAGATCCATTTCTCCTACATTTACACCCAGCTCCAGAATGCTTTCAGTGGCTCCTTCATTGAATTTCTTGTCACAACAGCTGGCCCTCCTTCAGCAGGAGGAATTGCACAGGACAGATCACATCCAAAGCCAGATAAAAGCATCTAAAGGAGCCAATGTGAGAAATTCTGACTTTAATGGTCAGTAAGAGGCAATAGCAATGTTAACCTGTAGGAGCATCACAGATCATCTTCAATAGAGCCACACCTCAGAAATGCTAATAGCTTATATATTCACTTAATATAAGATTTCTCAGGTGCTCCTGAGGAGACTCTTGTGACCCTTGGTAAGAGACATAACATTCCTCATAGTTACAGAAATGTGTTCCTGTGGACATTGACAATTACAAACAGTTTTCAGAATAAATAGTAAAGACATCTGAGGAGCAAGGCCGTGAAGAAGGAATCACCTGTGAGTATGCCAAAGTATTAGTGGCACACAAGCTGAGAGTCTCCAAGCATCCCTAGAGTATCCTCATGCCATGAGAGGATTGGCCATAGTTACAGCCATGAAAACCACTTGTGCTGTGCAATTGCAAGCACGATGTCCTCCAAGAACTTATTCACCAAACTGGAGGGAATGACGCCAGTTAACGCTTTCAAAGCAATATAAGGTCAAGATTTCAAGTTTTGGAGATACTTAGAAGTGCTCAGTCTTGGCAAGAGGAGTAGGGGAGTGGGGCTTGCCTGCCCTTCAGCATCAATGCTTTCAGTCTTTGGCTGTATCAGAGTTCAGCTCTGAGTGAGCTTTCTGAGGCTATGTACTTTGTCACCAGCTTCATCCAATAAAGCAGTAGTAGGGATTTTAAAGGGATAATTAATGCAAAAAAGTTGTTCTGACTAAAGCAATTCCAGTCTTTACCAGTTTCATAAAGGAGCCAACAACTCAACAGTCCTGGCCTTATTAGAAACATGAGTTAAAGTTCTATTTTTTTTCCCCAAAAACTCTACTTACTGTTGCTGAGCTGATGAGAAAAGAGGTAAGGGAGCTAAATAGGTAACTGGTCACTGTAGTATGATGAGGCCAGAACTTTCTCTGACTTATAAATAGCCCAGCCAAAGTCTGGGATGAAGTGTGCTGGGGTCATACAAAGAATTCATGGCACATGCCAGAATTGCACAATGTCGTAATTGTAACCCTTGCTTTCATTTATTAACTGCAGTATTTCTTGAGCCAAGTCTGTAGTTAAACTGCACATTCTCTGGGAAGCAAAAGCGTTGTCTTTATGTTCAACAAGGTGCCTGTAACACTTTTGGAACCACAATTACTGTAGTCTAGCTCTATGCATTGCTGTAGAATTCATGTCCCAAAGAGCCTTTCTGAAACATCAGTTACACTCTACAGTATTCCCCTCTCCTCTTACTTTTTTTTCTTTTCTCTTTTTATTCTCCATGCAAATAGAGAAGAGCATAATGCCAGATGTATCAAGCTGCTGGGTTTGCAATATGCTTAGCAACACAAACAGCCTGGCTGACAATGATCCCAGTGAGAGGAAGCGTTTCACAATAAAGCCATTAGCCATGATGTGCTCTGAAGTTCCAGATGCATGTGTCTAAAAGTTGACTTTTTTTTTGCCTATCTGGTTTCCTGTGAATTCTGGACCATGAAATGCACAATGTACCATTTTTATTGGCCCATGTATATTGGGAATGCTATGCCTGTAGTGGTGCCTGCAAAATTACTCCTGAACACTTTGGAGAGCATGTGGAGCTCATTTGCATTTCTTCCTTGAGGCTTGGGGAAAACTACCTATTTTTTTAAAAAAGACATTTCCTTGTGGAAAAACATGCAATTTTTGATTCCCTTCACAGCATTTAAGAGAGAAGAAAAACATATAGCCTTTCTCACCTCCCAGTTCCCTGTTTAAACTTTATATACCTCGCAAAAGAAATATTCCTCAGAATGCCTTCCATACAATCTACTTCAGCTAGCCTAATTCTGAATACACATTTAATCTGAATAATATCTACTAAGATTTTGAAAGGCCTGATTACACTAGAGAAATTTGTATCTGCCTAGTATTACCTCATTGATCACAGTGATTCTTGTCAGTAAGTAGCTGAGAATTGCAGGCACAACAATTCACAACCCAGCACTTATTTTACAGACTGTCTTTATGTCCACACAGCTAATCTAAATGTACTCTGAGGGTACCTTTTCTTAGATATTCTGAGTCCTGACTTGACTTCTGCATTTCACGAGAGTTCTTTAGTCAACAAGTACTGTAAGATGTGATTCATATGTGATTCTAGGAAATAAAATGGAAAAAACCTTCTAAGCCATCAAAGCACAGCAACAGATGCCTGGTTTAGGAGGGCTGGAGCATATTTCCCTTTCTTCCAGACAAAACAGATCTGCAAGAGAAGGCCTAAAACTGTAGTGATACTGGGATTGAAGACAAGAGCAGCAGAGTTGAAAGACCATGCCCATGTCTTGGGACACAGCAACAGCAAGAACCATTTTACTTAATGATGCCACTGCTATGAGGAGAATTACTTGCAGAATAAGCTCACATGAATAAATCAGGGTGACTTGGTCAACTGTCAGTGTTTTTTTAGAAGAAATTCCCAAAAGAACTGCAGCTCATTTTTTCCCAATCAGTCTAAGAAAATATAGCCTAAAACTAGATCAGACTAAAATAATTCTTTCAGATTTTACTGGAAGATAAGGAAAGAATAATCTAATATAAAATTTTTCAAAAATGATTGGAAGCATGTATCCATTTTACAAATGAGATAATTTCAATGGGATAAGCAGCTTAGCTATATTTAGGATTTATGACCATTTTCTAAACAAAGCTGCCAAGTAAGAATAAAATTTTACTTGGCAAATATAAGCATGTTTTGTTTCAAAACATATGGTGTAGAAATTTGGGAAGCTCATTTAATGATGCTTGAATTCTCTCCTTAACTTCCCTTTCCCATTGTATTGGCTTTGAGGTGCAGTGTATTTTATCAGCTGTTTCCCACAAACCAGCCTCTTGACATTCTGCTGCTTATTCTCAAACCTGCTGCACTGTTCTAGTCTCCCTCTGCCTTATAAAGAATCTGTAATTGGTAAGACCTAACAGAAATCCTTCTCTACCTCCTTTGATTTCATTCAGCTCCTTTTGCTACCTTTCTGCATTATTTTGTGTGTATTTTTCTCTGACTTGCTGCAATTGGATACTCTACAAATTTTTCTGCCTCCCACCCCTGATTCCCAAAATCCAATTCCCCTAACTGATGGAGTGTTAGAAAACTGACAGAAGAAAAGGCATCAACTTCATTATAGAGACCAAGCTGAATGTCAAAGTGGGATTACTTAAAACTCAATTATTATAGTTTTTCTTAATTTAGTGTGAAACTCTTCTAGAAAACTCTGAAAAAATCCCTTACACACACACTCTCATGTCAGTCCTTTAAATTTTGCTGTGCAAAGAGGTACTAATATCATTGTGGAAAACAGGGAATATTTATTCTTTGCGAAGAATCTTACCCCAATTTTGTCTTCAAATATATCCTTCAGTAATCAGAGGATGACTACTAGCTGTTTATATTTTCTGACATCATTGCCTACTGTTAGCATTAGTTTTAATTTCCATGCTTTAAATTGACACACAGTCGAGTTCATAGTGCTTTATGTTGTAATATGCTGTAATTTGATTTTGCAGCATTCTATAAATACCCACTTTGCAGAGCTCAGAAAATATCAGGTGCTAGAAATATCCTTGTTCCTTCCTTGTGTATGAGATTAGCTCTAGTTTCCTAATCAACACTGTGTTATTTACTTCTTGTTTATATTTTTATTTATTTTATCTATAATATGTATAATATATGGGGTATTCATGATACACAGGATATCAGAATTAAAAAAATATAAATCTGAAAGAATTCCTCATGTTGTTTAATATTAATGTCACACAAAAATTTATAGAGCCAGAGGGATTTTAGTGGTTTGGGGTTTTTTGTTTGGTTGCTTGGTTGTTTTTTGTCCAGATGGTTTGTTGGTTTTTTTATTTCTGAGAAGTCAATTTTAGTTCTGGTCCTGGCGTTAGCAAAATTCAATTTTTAAATAATTAAGAATTCATTGTCTTTGCTCTAATTCAGTGAATAGAACCACTAGATTCCATTGCTGGTGGTATCCTGGTACGACTTGGAACCTCCATGGAAGGTCCTTTGTGACCACTGAGCGGCAGTGGTTGATGATGAGGGGTGTCAGGGAGCACTAAGCTAAGTCTTGGGTGAAGCCATTTACACTTCAGATATATCTAAATGTTGCAAGGTTTGTTAGGAAGACATTTCAAAAAACAGCACTGCTGCTTAGCCATCTCTACATTTTCTTCTAATTTCTTATAAATTAAATTGTGGTTTTGTTCTGATGGGGGTTTTTGTTTGGTTTTTGGTTTATTTTTATTTTTGTTTTTTTTCCCCAAATGTTTAAATTTGTTTTTGTTCCATTAGAAATTGTCTCCCTCAAATTAAGATGTAAGAAATATGTGGCATTAATAAATATGTAAGTTTGACTATATAAAGATTCAAAGAAGGGGAATATAATTAACCTTTCCAGTCACTTTTAAGCCTTCTGTCATACTGCATTTCATCACAAAGCTGCTATTCCCAATAATATGGTTTCATTACTTGCTTTTATTCTGTTTACTACAATAATATAATTTATTCATTGTTAAATAGTGAAAGCAGAAAACAAAATATAATAAATGCTCTGTTATGTTTTTGTAAAGAAAAGCTATCAGAGCTGTTTCAGCAAACCAGTCTCTATGGTATATTGGGAGAGCAGTGAAGTAGGAAGCCAAGGTCACCCTTGGAAATGTGTGTGTGGGCATTGGCAGCCACATCCAAGCACAAAGCCTCAGCTGATTCTGCAGAGGCTGGGGGATTGGAGACGAAGCTCCCAGCAAAGAAGGCTTAAGGGTTGAACGTGCATTTCTAAGGTGTGGTAAAGGAACAGAGTGTCAATATCAATCATTCCTTCATGCTCCTGGTTTAGCATTTTCTATTTATTTATCTGTTCTTCCATTGTGTGTTCTTCCAAGCTGTGTTCATGTAAGAAGTGTGGGACCTTTTACATAGCTGAGGTTTATTAGTGAGCTAATTGACTAGTTCCCCTCTCCAACCCCTAAGTGTTCTCACATTTTAGGCAATCACTCCGTGTCTAACGTGTCCACTTTCCAAATCACTTTTCCAACTTTCTCTGATGAAGTCAATAGGTTGTGAGACCACCATGAGTGCCTGCTCTGAGAGCTTGGCACCGGGGGAGTGTTGTGTGTTGCAGCCCTGATAGCCTGGAGTAGCTATTAGTTCTAATTGTTGAATGGTTGAACGCTTTGAAGGACAAACGTATGTCCTAAGGCTGTGGCCCTGATGAATGCAAGGGTTTCTTTCACTTGTCATTAGTAATTGAGGGTAAATTAATATTTACTAAGCAGAGTTTCACAGGAAAGAATATGCATGAGAAATCTAAGGAAAAAAATGCCACAGAAGCAAATGTTGTTTCCTTTAACACTTTGAACTCAGTTGGTAGCAATTAAAAAACAGCTAGTGGAAACTTGAGATAAAATTAATAATTTTATTACTTTCCCCCCTTATTATAACAATGGTTTCCTCTTCCTTGATATATAAACATTATAAACATTCCAGATGCATAATTTATATTATTAGTGAGTGATACCCTGCTAACTAGAACTGTTGAATTTCAAAACTGTTGACTTGTACAAAACAGATTTCATTCACAATGTGTGAAAATTTATCATGGCTGTATGTGTGTTTACAGAGGAGCTAGAAAGGAGCTCATTCCTATGTAGCATTTGATTTATTTAATAAATTTGAAAATGCTACACAGATACAGCTTTTGGACCAAGCTGTAACTTTTAAACATCAGAGGTTCTTGTCATATGATATGTGGTATACATAGACATTCACACTTTTGTTTGATGTTTCCTTAAAGCATCATTAGAGCCCTGAAATCATCCATATGTTGACTGAATATAATGCTGAGTGAATTAAATATGGCATGGGCACTACTTGGTGGAACTCCTTCTCTCCAGCTCCATAAGATTTTTTTTTTAATGTTCAACTGTTCAGTAAAACCAAATGGAAGCATGGAACTAAAACTGGCAAGGTGTGCAACTCAGCAGAACAACAGACACAAAACAGTGCGTGAAATAGCAAAGAGGCATCTTTGAATGAAATCAAGTCCTGGATTGTTCTATGGGCTCAATGTCTTGATTTACTACCAAACCTCTCAGGTTTGCTGATGGAGCCAGGGCAGACACCCCTCACAGGGGCATGGTGGGGTTTCAGGAGAAGTTTTCTTCTGGTGGAACAACCTCTCCTAAAGCCAAACACCAGTCTGGATGCACTCTTTGGCTCAGGCTCCATCATACCAGCAGCTGGGCTGAAGACTGGTGATAGGGGATTTTCTGTATTCAGACACATCTATTTGCACAAACCCGATGCAAAACAAAGCAGGCTGCAATCTTATGATGAGGGGAAAGGAAACTTTAATGTAACCAGTAATTTGCCCCCGCCCTTCCACAGAGAAAAGCTGATATGCCCCAGCATGAACCATCAGCTCCTCTATCTAGCAGCTACCAATCCATACATTGAAATGTCTTTATGGTCACATCCTAGTATCCTGGATAAATAGAGCAGGAGTTAGTATTGCAGCTTTATGGAAGTAAAAGATGATTTCAGATGAAAAAGTCTACACTGGCCAGTTAAAACAGATTTAAGTCTGCTCTTGCTAAGAAAGCCACATGAAACGTTCTTACTGGAACTTAAAAGTCCTGAATTAAATATCATTATACAGCCCATACATTGGATTCATCTGTCTAAAGTTCCTTGGAATAAACCAAACCTCTTGTTTTTTTTGTTATATATATTTAAGAAGAAAATTTTTTTAGAAAGCTAGCATCATATTGACTCTTTAATGTGGAAACAGCTAAAGTCACTGGTGAGACTGTGTGAAATCTCATCTTAATCTTCATCAGCCATACAGATCTGTTCCTCATTTTGAGGCATCTATGTTTTCAAGTAAAATTCTTTCACAGGTAGCCATGATAGAACACCACTTCTACACACTTGCAGTAATGAAATATTCATCTTTTTCCTGAAATACAACACTCCTTGCATAAGACACTCCCTAGGTTTCTTTAGATTAGAAAGAAAAACACAAAACTGCCTAAAGTCCCAGTGCCAACTCATTAGACACCAATAAGTCATACTGTTTAGCAGAAACAACTGTTGTATCTGAAGCAGTGAAATCTGCACCTGGGCAGCTGCTGCACAGCTCTGTCGGTGATTTCCTCACCCACTGAACATCACGTCTGATTGCCCTATGCTGTATGTCTCTCTGTCCACAACAACTCAGCTGCTTTTTCCTTCGGAGGCTGCAAATCTTTTTCTTTGAAAGGGAAATATTTCCTAATTAATTTAGTATAGCAAGAAATAAGTCCAAAAGGAGGGGAAAAAAAACCAAACAACCAAGCAACAAACCTCTCATGTTAACTCCTGACACGGCACTATACAATTTCAAAGAAAGCATGTCTTACTATGGACTTTTAAGAGCTCAACTTCCCATTAACACCACTAATAAAAATGTAATTAGGATTGTAGTTTCGTTTTCTCCCTCCAGCAGAGCATTACTGCATTCCTCCCCTGCGCGGGCTCGGCGTTTCGGAGGTTGTAGTTAGCAGCCAGCAAGATGTGTCCTTCTGGAGGAACTTACCACTTTATGAAAGATGTGGTCAGGATCCCTAAGAACCGTATTGATGCCAGATGTAGTCTTGTCACTGAGTCTTAAAACAAGACTCTCATGAATCTTAAGTTTCCATTTTCTCTCTCTGCTCTATTACAAGGAAAAGAGTCTGAGTGAATTACTGTTGATGTCGCTAGCAGAAGTATTTTTTACTTGAAAATAGACGTCATCGTGGGAAAATGTTATACAAGAAACTATGTCGAAACAAGTTTTCACTAAATTAGGCAAGCTGACATTGTCATGTCTTAATTAAATGAATGCTTGCATAAATATGTTAGTACATCTAGTCAGAATCAGTAGTCCTCAAATTCAGTGCTGCATTGCCAATTTAGTTTTTAGACAATAAAGGCGTTGGCTTTTTAGCATTAGTGCTGTACGTGTTGCAAAACAAAACAGAAACAATTCTCATTGGTGAAGGATTTCAATAAACTTTAATAATATCCATATGTACAATAAATATTTCTGGGCCCTCAAGCACTTATATTTCCTTTTGAACTTGTGAACAGAAATTGATTCAAGGTGATAAATTTGTAATCCATTATGATGGATGGAGCTGCCTTTTAAAAAAAAAAGATAATGGTATATAATTTATATATTCTCTGTGAGTAGATTTGGGAAAAAAATATCTAAAAGGAAGCCAGATGTAATGAAGTAGAGTAAATAAAGTCAACTGTAATATTAGTTTTTACTGAAGCATGTGCCACATAATTAGGAGTTCAAAGAAATGCAAATGATGCAAATATATCTTTTGGCTACTACAGCTGACCTTGTAACAACTTGGTTTAAAACAATATATTTATTACATATCTAGCATTAATTAAGTAAAGTACGATATTTGAATTAAATTTTCAAGCTGGAAAAACAAGTGTCGTGAGATTAAGCAGAAACACGTGTGAATTTCTGAACACATTTGCAAAGTACAGCTTTGCCATTAAAAGCTCAGATGCTATAGTTTTGCATAACAGAAAACCACAGCTGCACGTGTGGTAAAATAGCAAATGTTGATTTCAAAATGGTATTTGGCACGATTGCATATTTATTCCCCATTGTCTTGTAGTTTCATTAAACACTCTTCTATTAAAATTCATAACATCACATTACCACATTCTGATGGTAGAGAAGATTGTACTCAGAGCTCATGGCCAGCGTGCACCCAACGTGATGCTGAAAGCCCTGCAATGAAAAAAGGACACACTGAAGATATCCACAGGGTGAGAGGCAAAGAGTTCCTTTCATCCTACCCCTCCCTTTTACCCTGCAGTGACTCTGAGTCCACACTGCCTTGGATAAAGAGAGGCAGTTTGGCCACAGGTTTCAGAGGAGACTGCCCTGGACTTATTTGTCCATAATGGAATAATAAAAAACCTGTGCTAAGGTGACACAAATGGATCCCTGTCAACACATCATGTTATTGGCCAAAGAACAGAGGAGACTATGGGAAAACCCACACAAATTCTAAGGTGTTTTTCCAGGTAAATGCTGCTGATTTGCTGAATGACTGTAAAGAGCAAACACAAAAAGGAGTTTTCATTTACCTGCCTTCTATAATGCAATATCAAAATAAAAAATTAAAATAATTGTCGACTGTGTTTTTAACTATATTATGAGAATGCCACACAGGGGACCTGCAGGAAATGTATTCTTCCCTCATTCTGAAAGGCTTTTACAGGTTTTTATATTAAATACAAGAGAAAGATGTAAAGCCACGAGTAATGTGTAGCTAGTAAGAGAACAGAAAAGCGTAGAAAAAGTATGCAATAAGTAGTCAGTGATATAAACCATTACAATGAGCCCTTCTTATATATCTGAAGCCAGATGTTGTTCCAAATTACATCACTGTAAATCCAGAATAGTTCCACTGAAACCAATGAATCTACTCCAGATGAGAGAAGAATTTTGTCTGCAATCTATTCACTTCAGATTGGTTTATATCCATATGTCCACAGTTTACTGTAGTATTTTTTTAAATTAAGAAAATACCTGACATAATCCAGTGATCTTCAGCATAGTGTTTGTCTGAAAGAACAAGCTTCCCTAACAGGTAAGTTTCTGCCTATCAAATCCCTGAAGTCCATTGACTAGAATCAACAAGGGTCATGTTGAAGGGTGAAGAATAGTAAATCATCTCTTCACATATATAGTGGCTGGCCTGAAACCAGAATTCAGAGTTCACTGCTTAGAGGGTGTCCTATTGACCATAGCTGTCATAGTACAGCAGAAATTAGAGAAGTCTGCAGCATGTCACAACCCTCTGTCTTGCAGCAGATCTACTCTTTAAGTACAGGTGCATGAATGATGGGCGATGGCAGGACTTTGTAAATGGCTCCCTTCCATGTCAATTTTGGGGCACAGCAGAAATTCATAATGCAGGCAACTGCAGAATTTATTTCATCTAGAGAAAGTAACAATAAATAGGGTACAGATTACAGAAAATCAACTACTTTTCGAGTGTATCTTGAACATTCCTGCTGGTGAGGGAAGGCCTGCTTGGTGTACGTGAACAAAATTATTTTATCCCTGATTTACTCACAGATAGACACCACATTGCAGAAAGTAATTTTCTTTGCACTAACCCAGCAGGTGTGACAGTTTAGTAGGAGCAGAGATATAGTAGGGAGATTTACAGTACCTTTCTCTCCTGCATGATTGATTAATAATCAGATGTCTCCAAAGGATTAAAGGCTTGTCAGTAGAATGCAAAAGCTGGGGTGGTGTTTCTTATCTCTTTTTTGAGGGAGTTCAGACTTCTGATTCAAGAGGATGTGTAGCTTTTATCAACTCAAAACTGCAGCTCATCTTGTGACTATAGGTATGTAACTGAGCAAGAGCCACCTTTTGTAAAACCCACACAGACTGGTAAATGTTGTTTTCACCTAAGAATGCAGGTATTTGCATGCATATTTGGATATGTGCCTGGAAAATGGAAATTGTGTAGTTTCTTACATCTCCAAAGGAAATTCGAATTCACAGAGACAAGTGACCATGCCAACCCGTGTTCATCTTCCCATTCCTGTTTAACATCAGGGTTGAAGACCTCTGCCTCCTTCATTGAGGGTGTTTTTAAATACCCCAAATTTAAGGCAGCTCTCACCAAACCAAGAGAAGACTAAGTGGGAATAGTTGTTTCCATAATAACATGGAAGAGGAACACCGTATATTTTGTCCTCTTGCCCTTGATCTTGGTCCTTTGGTGGTTTTCCAGTTGCTCTGCAATGCTGGCTACATTTTAGAGCTGTAAATGGGAATAGTCCTGGGAGCAGAGCCCAGTTCCATCTCTCCAGCTGAGTACCAAAGCCATGAGTCTGTGCAGCCCAATTCCCTTTAGCTTGCCCTCCTGCTGATGCTCTGACTTTTGCACACCAGAGAAAACAATGGTTTTTCTTCAGTAGGAGGGCCAACAGCAACTATCCTGCCACCCAGCCCAGGCAACCACCTGGGAGTTTGCCTCCTCCTGTCAAAAAATGGGCTTGGATTTCCTCAGGGTAAGAAGATTGTTGATTCTTTATTCATCAGTCCATGTGACAAATTTGAGTAAATTGTCCGTTTGGAGCTGTTTGGTAAAGGTAACCTTTTCTAGAGAGATTTCCAAGGGAACATGCCCACAGCTGTAACCTTTGGTACTGGTCTCAGTACTGGGTGCTTGTGAATTTTCTCAGGATCTGCCAAACCTCAGATCCCTTCCAGGACACAGGTCTTTATATAACAAGGCCCAGCAGCTTGAGTTCTGTGCCACCTCCCCATCTGTGGTCTGTAACACCTGCCTATACAGGTGTAACTCATGTTTCCACAGGGCCTGACCAGCTGAGGGACTTGCTGGTCTAACATGGAAGTGTCCAGCAAAGTTAAGCATTTCTGGGATTAAGAACTGCTAAAGATGATCAGCTTCTCTCTGAGGACCTGCATGGCACAGAAATGGTGCTGTGGTAGCCTCCAGGGTGCTCTTTCAAATGCTCCAGTGATTTGTGAGCTGCAAAACTCCATGTTCTTCCAGCTGACACTTTCTCTGAGCAGACACCAATCACCTCCTGCTCCCTGGTTTTCATGGGGAGAGAGTTAATAGCTACAGCCCAGGTTGGAACTTTGGTACACGTTGATCATCAAGAGTCAGAGAAGGAGGACTCCCATTCCATTTGATTTCTGAGTACTCAAACAGCAGCCAAAGAGAGTTACTGGGGGTTCATTTCCCCAGTGGTATTAAGTGGAGATTGTTCCTCTGATCTCTGAATGCCAAGATGATTGTGTGAGTGGAATTTTCTGCAAGACATCCATCTTTATTAAAACAGTACTATAATATGAGATGGAATTCACAGAGCATTTAGCACAACTGCAGATATTATCTTAAGCATGGGCTATTACTTTTCCTTTCCCTAGTTTTGTGGTTTGAAAGGCTCACGGTCAATTTATCTTCCTGCAGAGCACAGATAATTCCCTTTGATTTGAGGGGAGTTACACATGACATATACACGAGAACTGGAACTTCATATTTTCTTTTAAAAACAAGCAAATGAAGGCTGAACGAGGAGTTCAATTTTACACAGAAAATTAAATGAATTGTGGAGTTACTTACCAAAAAATCATACAACACTTCTAAAACCATGATGAACTATTCTTTTTAATGGTTCTATTATACTGAAAATGATAGGATTCTTGAAAATCCACATAAAAAAAAACATCCTGTGCATTTCTTTGCTTTGCTTTGCAAAGTTGTGCTGTTGAATTTCATCTTTCTGTCAGTACATGGCAACAACAACGTTCAGTGATAGAAAACAATATTGAAAGCTGCTGTTGAAACTGGATCTACTCACAGTGTTGACTCCAGCAGATATTATGATGGGGCTCTGCAACACTGTCACTGAGCAACCTCTCTCTGGGTAGATTTTCAGCAGTTTTACATGTTGTAAATTTCAGCTTCAAACTGATTCTCATCTCTGTTAGAAAAGTGATTTTTTTTTTACCTACAAGGTTAGTAACTAGAGGGAATGAAGATAAGTGAAATTCCCTCCTTCTAACTCTGTGAATGTCCTTTTAGAATAAACAAAAAGCATGAACATAATGCATGAGTCACACTGAGTCTGATGTAACTATCAGTGACAGCTGAAACACATATGCTTTATTACATGATGCTGTTAAATAGCAGAAGAAAGTTCCAAATTTTTAGGACTTATGAAAGTTAGAGAAACCAGAAAGTCCTTCAGGGAAGAACTTCTAGATATTTTAAGGGTGTGATAGAAATCAGAATGGGAAAAGAGAAAGCAAAAGAATGAGGCCACCATATTTTTGCAGCACATTGAAATTTCTCTTTCTCTTAAGGGATATTTATATTTTTTATTATTTTCTACCCATAAGCAATCTAGCACAGTGTTTGGTTGAATATTTCACTGCACATATACTTCAAAGTTACCTTTACCTATGTATTTTCTTCTTCATGAAAAAAACAACCATTGACCTTGTGGCTGAAGGCAAGGGTAAAAAACCCTTGCAGATTAAAAAATATCTAGCGCACTGAGGTCAAATATTTTAAGCAATTTATTCACATTTATTCACATAGAGCAAATCTGTTGTGTTTTCTTTCAGAAATTTATACATATCTTCTATATATAAATAATAAATATTAAATTTTAAACTAAATGTATATTGGCTTGAAATTAACGCCTTGGCTGTTTAACCAATGTGACCACAGTAAAGTATTTGATGGGGAAATAAGATCTTTTACCTGATCCTTGGCCACTTTTATTTTATATTTTTGCTTTTTACTCTCATAACTGAAACATATCTGAGATGCTTATGTTAAGTTCAATTTAAAGACAAGAACACTCATTGCCTTCAGTAAAGACCATGGATTTTTCTTTTCCTAAAGGAAATTTGTATGGATGACATCATGTGGATGGCAATCTTGGTTTTGGGTCTGATGGATGAGGAGTGTAACTGATGTGCACAGCTATGTGCATCTACTTCATGTGCTTTGAGTTTTACATCTCTTTGGAGAGTGTTGTGTCTGCTATCTCTGAGTGCTCATTCTCTCCCTCTTTCTCAAAACAATGTGAATTGTTAATAAACCAGCTGATAAATTGTGCTCAGTAATATGCAGAAAATATCCTAGGCAGGCAAGATCAAACTTTTGGAGGTGAACTGGATACAGTTTTCTATTATTGGTCTATTGGAGCAGATCTGGAGTGCTCAAACACAGGGAATTCCTGTCATTTCAGGCATGGAAGTTTCCAGTGGAGTAGGCTGGTTGCTCTTCAGAAGGACACGTGTTAGATAACACAAAGTATCCTGCGATGTTCTAGGTGGATGTGCTTGGTAAATCCTGCACTTAAGCCTCTTTAAGTCAGTCCTGACATGGACTAAGGCATGGAAAGTGGAATCAGATGGTGACTGGGAAGCTGTGCATCATCCCTTGCTGTGGGGACTTAGCCAGGTCAAGAGATGTGAACATAAAAGGCCCTTTTTCCCCATCCTTGATGAAAAATGATTGAGAATTTTCTCTTCTTATGTATGCCTTACTGCATGAAATGTTCAGTGATATAGATCAAAAAAGAATATCTCAGTCGGAAGAGACCTGAAATGACCATGTTCCACTGCTTGACCAATTCAGGGTTGACCTGAGGGCAAAGCATGTTGCTAAAGATTTTGTCCAAATGTCTCTTAAGCACAAACAGGCCTGAGGCATCGACTACCCCTCTAAGAAGCCTGTTCCAGAGTTTGGTCAGCCTCTCAGCATAGAAAGGCTTCCTAAAACCAGCCTAAACCTTCCCTGGTGCAGCTTTGAGCCACTGCCATGTGTCCTGTCACTGGATCCCAGGGAGAAGAGATTGGCACCTCCCTCTGCTTTCCCTGCTACAGAGAGAAATGAGGTCACCCTCCAAATTGTTAGCGTTTTTCTGGTGCTTGGCCCAGTAAACACGCTAGTGCAAAGAATCCGCCACAATCTTTTCTCACTAAGGATCTCCAAAAAGCATTGTATTGTGTTTTGGGAGTTTTCAATAAAAGGATTTCAAGTAAGGGAATGTAAACAGAATTTATCATGGAATGATAGCACCAAAGGGAATAGCTGTGAAGAGACTGGAGGAAAATTTATGTATGTGACATTGTCTGTGCATAACTGGCACATATTGTAATAATCATTATTTGAATTATTCTTTTCCTTTCTACTCGACAGGCCTATCCATTATGAAAATTGTTATTGTTTCAATGAGAATACAAGTTGTTCTGAGTTTTTGGAAGCAGATTATAACTATTGTTGCCAGTTCCTAAAATGCCTATTGGGCATTGCTATTTTATTCAGTAAATAAAGAATTTGAAACAATAATTGTTATTTGTTAGAATGAACATACTTGAATCAGTTCTTCTCCCTATAGTGCACGGCCTTTCAGTCAGCATTTTCTGCTTCTAACTGCTACCAACATTTTCCAGCTGAAAATGCTTCAGCAGCCAGGATATGGAAATGAAAGATGTCATAAATTAGTGATGAAGGAATATTTCATAGGACTCATAACAAACACAGAATGGTTTGGGTTGGTAGGGACCTGAGAGATGATCTAGTCCCAGCCCCCCGCCATGGGCAGGGACACCATCCACTAGACCAGGTTGCTGAAAGCACCAGAAGCAGTTTATTTTGAACTACTATTATTTTTGCCATCTGTAAGGAACAAATGGGGGATTTGTAACATCCAAAACCACCAGTACTGAAATTAAATACCAGATTCTTTAAAGCAGGCCAGGTTGCTCTGCAGCTGAGGCATACTGAGTTATTGGTAATGGATACTACTGAGGACAGTACTGTAGGTGGTATCAGCTGTTTTCACTCTAGATTATGTCCTGTGTGTACCCAGCTCTCCTTGATATAGGTGGGAACCAGGTAGCACAATATCTGTGAGTATTTTGGTTTTTAGGGCTTTCCACTTGAGCCAGAAATCTGTCTGGGCAGAGCTCTTGCCGTGGTCTAAGCTTCTCACATAGGAAGTGAGACTTGCCAGACCTTTGAAGTCTTTTTGTTTTTAAAGACAGCAAAACATTTATTATGTGAAGTTATTCAAGGAGGTTTCTGCCTTCTCTTCTCTTCTCTTCTCTTCTCTTCTCTTCTCTTCTCTTCTCTTCTCTTCTCTTCTCTTCTCTTCTCTTCTCTTCTCTTCTCTTCTCTTCTCTTCTCTTCTCTTCTCTTCTCTTCTCTTCTCTTCTCTTCTCTTCTCTTCTCTTCTCTTCTCTTCTCTTCTCTTCTCTTCTCTTCTCTTCTCTCCTCTTCTCTCCTCTTCTCCTTTTCTTTTTTCTTTCTTTCATGAATAAGTGAGCCATTCCAATAGAATTGAAGGGGATTAATTGCACATTGTGTTACACTGGAGGAGGCCAGCTCAAAGAATTTTCATTTTCATTTTGAAGAAACCAACCTTCCAATCACTGTAGCTGGAACTCACTGCACTTGAAGTTCAATTTCATAACTCTCTGATAATGCTCAATCTGAAAATTGATGAAGAGAAAGAAAAGGGAAACAGACTTTTCTCAGTGGTATCTAGTGTAGCAAGAGGCACAAATTGAAACCCATGAAATTCCATTTAAATGTAAAAAGATTGGTCGAATAGTGGCCACATGTTGCCCAGAGAGGTTTGGAGTCCCTCTCCTTGGGCATATTCAAAACCTGACTAGCCATGGTCCAGGACAACCTGCTGTAGTCCTGGCCTTGAGGAGGGGCCTGGGTCTAGATGATCTCCAGAGCTTCCTGACAAACTCAGTCATTCTGTGACTCAGTGTGCTGTGGAATACTTGAAATCCAACCTGGGATTAACCATAATTAATTTTTTTCTGCATGTATGCCACTATTTTTTCTCACTTTTCTTTCCTCCTGCAGGCAGTAGCAGCAAAACAACTGTGCTTGAAGTGAATCTTAGGGATGCAAAATGGATTTCTGGTTAATGGAAAATCTTCTAGGAGGAGGACAGAGCAAAAGTCATTCTGCAGAACTCCATTTCTCATGTAATGAGTCTATGCATGTCAAAAAGTATTTTACTGTATTTATAACTGTCATGCTATAACCAATCCTGAGGTATTTTTTTAAAAGAGCACCATCTCAAATATATCCATATGCATGTGGACACAGGTTTTTACCTATTCACACTTGTAGAGATCTACTTCATAAATGCTCCTTTTATCTAGCCAAAGAACAGTGGAATACTGTTTGTCAAGAGCAGGGATAACACACTTGGCTTGTATAACCACAATATTTCCTTGCATGTGTGTACTGCAACTTGTCTTTCATTTCTTGTTTTTCTTTTTGAGGCTTAGAGATTGTGAGTGATTTTCACATCCTGTATCTTTGGTGCAAATGTTTTCCACAGCCTTTTTAAAAATGTCTTGTACTGAAAATATAACAAATTTCTTTTCCTCAATATATTTTATTAGTTGCCAGTTAAGCATACTCACAACAACAACAAAAATACAAGGCTTGTCAACCACATAAACAAAAATGTGAAAATTAATGTATTTATCAATTTCTTTTAAAAGACTTCAACAGTACTTCTAAATCAACAGTTTTTTCTCCATGTACTTTGAAGTCAGAAAACTGTAGCTGTTAAAAATGGAAGCATCATAAAATCATAATAGGAAAAATGTTTTTCATAGAGAAAAAGTTATTTGAGTTTTTCAAATCAAATGGATGAAAGCAAGCAGCCAGGGATTTATGGTCTGGTATCACAATTATATCTGCTGGCTTTTTACTACTAAAAATAGGATATGTCTACTTTATAACTTGAGTTTAATTCCAGTGCACCATATCACTCTTAGAGCTTCCCACAGATTGCACTGAAGCAGGAACTGGAATAGAATATGTCAGGAAAATATCAGGGGAAATTCATTCCTTTGTTGTTATTGGTATCAGCTGCTGGCAGTGTGAAATCCTCAGGGGAAGATGTACCCTCAAGGTCTCATGCTGTATTATTATACACAACATACAGGTACATTAGTTACACTGTCTTCCCTCCACACACACCGTGTGGTACTGGAATTCCAATTAGCATTCTACATTAAACAGGGAGCATCCTGGGGCTGCCTGTATTTAATTATTTCCGTGTGCCATTCTGTTTGATTATGTGTCTAGCTGTTCAATTTACCTTGTGACATATTCTGTATGAGATGGTTTAGTGAAGGTGATCTTCAAATTAAACACCATCCCTGTGGGTAGCAGTGCTGTAGTGTGGATGACAGAAGCAGACATCATCATCTCCTACATGACCCTCCTCCTCCAGCAGCCGTGCTTCTGAGTGCTGACACTTTCCCTGTGTCATTTCTGTATTTCTCTGCTCAAGTCTCCTAACTGGGTATCTGCTCATTTGGAGTCCTCTGGTTTTACTTTTTCTGCTTTTGAAATCCAAATTCATGTAGCAATGGAGCCTTGTATTGATGCACCATGGCCAGCACCTCTCTTTGGAAAATCAGTTTAGTGCCTCTAAATCTTCACCACAGGCTTCAGATTTGGGATGATCAAATTCATTCCAGATAGCCTGGGTTACAGCAACTTCTGGTCTTGCCCTTGTGCTGGGGATGTAGAACTTGTGACACGTCTCAGGTATGTCAGAGCTACTGCTGCAGATGGGCATGAGGAGAAAATAACACTGAGAAAGGAAAAGAGGAAGGGTTTATGGAACAGAACCACAGAGAGATTGAATTATGCTTCTCCTGCTTAGAAGAAAGAAGTGTAATCTTTAATTAGAGATGATCGCCACATTAATCTAATAAATGTCTTTCCCTAATGAACATTTGCATACAGCTTGAAAAAATCCTCAACAGCCAGCGGGGGAAATGCCAGTGCTCAGTGGCACCTCTGCAAAATGGTCCTCAAGGGCATGTCTCCATCAATGTCAGACTTCCTGAGTCTGTGCTCAGAACCATCTGGTCTTGGTGCTGCTGCATCTTAGGCACAGCATCACCAGCCCACACTGTTGGGGGCTGAAGGGGATTACAGAGGCTGGGTCCATCCTGTCCTCCCCTGAGCCACCCAGACTCGCCTCTGGGGCTCAGGGGTGCTTTCCCATCAGAACATTTCTCCAGTTCATCCAAATATGTGGGAACATAGTAATTCTAACAAAACTTGCCTTAGTTACTTTCTGCCACCTTTCTGAAATCAGCCATCCTCTTCTTTCCCTGGCAGGGTGGTTATACAGCTAGGGAGTCCAAGTCCCAAATTTCTAAAGTCTGACAACCAAGAACATCAGAATGTGCATCCTATATTTCATGGGCAATGCAACCAGAAATATCATTGTCTAGATCCCATATTTCTGAGGGAATTCCTAAAGCCTGTTTAATAATTTTTAGTTTAGATTGAAACACTTATTGCAAGGAGAAATATTTTTATCTCTTTAAAAAATAATGTTAGAGAATATCATTGCCATAATAAAAAATAGTTTTTATTCCCTTATCCTCTTCATCACTCACACCTACACACAGAGTTTAGAAAGAATATTTTTTTTCATTCTTAAATGTGTTTGTAGAGGGAAAACTCTCTTCCCAGTCTATCCTCAAAGGAGGTAGACATAAATCTCAATACTGGGTCCTCTGTGCCTGGTTTGATGGTTCATACTGATTCTGTCCTGGAGGCAACATTAAAGCTCCTCTCAATGAGGCAGATGTGGGACATGCAGCAAATTTTCAGCATTGAATATATGGCTTAAGAAAGTGCATTCTGGCAGACTGAGAGCTGGGTGTGCACTCAGGTCTGCTGTTTTCTTCTGGCAAAACCTCTCCTTTACAGCCAAAGTAGACAATGAACAAACCAAACACTCATGCCATAGAGAATAATGCTGCAGTGGCAAACACCTCTGTTGGAAACCTAAAGAGCTCATGGTTAAAGGTAGATAAGGATGTTATGTCTTTAGCCAGCACTGTTGAAAAAGAATCAAGCACTGAGAAGGCCCCACAGACTAATCTTGACAAAGTAAATTTTGGTTTCCATTTCTTATAAAAGCAAAATTTTATTACTTAAAAATTGACAATATCATCAAAACTTCCTTTTGTCCCCCATCATATTGTCCCCTGCTGTTTCATTCACTTTTAATTTTTAGCATTTTTCCACAAAAGTGAATTTTTCGATGATAATTAAAAGAATCCTAATTGCTCTTTTCGGATTAAAATTATAGAAATAATAATAATAATAATAATTAATAATAATCTCACAAAAGAAACTAGACTCTTTTTAATTCTTTTGCAAAGCATAAATGTTTTCAAATATTTTCCCAAAATATTTTGCATACTTTGGCCTCTTTTAGTGAGGACAGTGAACTCTTTGTCAATAAGTCACCTAATTCAGGTTAAACCATTCACACAGATTTGTAGCGTCTCCTTGTTTTGTACAGCAGTAGAAAAGAGGGATAAAGGGATACAAATAGGGAATACAGTATAGCTGCAAATACTTGTTGGCAGCTCTTTGAGATACCTCTGGCCAGATACACAAAGCCTGGTGCAGCCTTCTCCAGCTGATGGCATTTACTTGTCCTATCAGGATTCATTTGGGGATCAGGCAATTCACCCTGAGCTCTACCTCAGCCCAAGCCTTCTGGCAATGTTTCTCACTACACCTGGAACATTACTAAAAAATTAGGCTGCCTTGAGCAGTTTCTGCCATTAATTTCTCATTTGCAGCCTTCTTGCTGCTCCTTGCCCACTTTGTCTGTATTTGTTTCTACTTCTGAGCCATTTTCTGCATGTTCTCTGTGGAAACACAAAATCCCAGCACAGCTTCAGCACATTTGAAACTGGGACTCAGCTTCCCTGGCTCCACAAGCTGAACTAAAACACAGAGCAGCAAGCAAAGTAATTCAGCAAAGAGCTCTGAGATTTGACACAAAGTCCTTTATCACCTTTTTGACTTTAAGCATTTCTATCTCCCTCAGTGCTTTCCCCATCTTGCCAGGGCATTTATATTTTAGAGGTTTTCCCACAGAGTTATTTACTGGGTAATGTCTTCACTAAGAACATTTAACTTTAAGTCATAAATGGTGACTTGTTATTTTTATTATTCTGTAAAAGCCTTTTGTCCACTTTGTTTAGCATCACGAGCCTTTGCCTACAGTGAATTCCACTAGCACTACAACCAAAGTATCACAGCCAACAACTCACATTATACATGAGCCTTGGATAAGGCTGTGGACTAAGCCATGCAAAGAATCAGTGAGTGGTGTTCTTTCCTCCCTTGCTTGCCAGCATTATTTAAAAGTGATGCCAGAGCATTTTTCACTTAAACCCTATAAATATAGCTCTTTGAACATGTTCTGTTGTTGATTTAAAATTTAAACATTTAATTTAGCTTCCCATTAAAACAAAATCTCACAGGCTCCTCTGAAATGTAACATGCTCTGAGGCAGCTTTCCATTGTGAGGGAGAGTAACAGCTAAATGAGATTTTTTTTCCTCCTAAATTGAGATTTGGAAATTATATTAAATGGCATTGTTTATTGTAGTGAATAAGAAAGAGCACTAAAAGGATGGTTCTGCATTCAATATAGTCTGGCAATTTCTGCTTTAAGGGCTTTATTTTCTGAATCACTGAAATGAAAGACAGGATTGCTACTGATTGAAAAATGAGTAGTACCATGCTCTAGGAGCCCATCTCAGATCCTGCTGAAACCACTGGAAAGCCTTAGACCAGCAGCCATGTAAAGAGAGACGTGCCTCCTCTGGGTCTGGTGGAAATACACCTGGAGAAGGGCGCTGAAATCCACTGGAAAAGTCTGCCAAAGGAATGAAGGTCTGCTCATCTCCACTAGTGCAGGAGGAGCCAGGCAAGTAGGAGATTTGGATCAAGGCCACAAGGCAAAGCAATGACCCCTGCCAGGTTTGCCTTCCTCCTGTGGTGTGCTCTTGTTGCCTTTTCCAGAGAGCTTTTGTTCACCTTCATGAAATATAAAAAAACTCCATTGAATAGACTGAGTTGTTCTTGTACTGCAACAATTCCAAATCCTGCATCTCCCCTTTTCCCTTTTGATACAGAGCCATTACAATTTGCACCCTACAACCTTAAAGTGAAAATAGGAATTTCTTAGATAGAGAAACCTCCTTTCCAAAATGGGTGTTCACTTATGGCTGGTATTATTTGCCTAATTTCCCAACTCCCAGAGCAACTTTAACATCTATCTTGTGTGCCAAGATACAGTGAATGAGCAACTGCTTATGCTTTAATGAGTACAAATGAAATTAAAAACCTACATGCTGCATCTTGTTTCAAATCATACCATGAGCAGAGACCATGTCTGTCTGTAATGGGAACCTTTCCACCAACTTGGATCCAGCTCTTAGGGAATTCAAAATTGCTGTGGTAGCAATGCAAGCAAGAAATTGTGAAGGAAAACCACTATTTGAAATAAGAATGTAAGACTGTATAACTTACCAAATAGGGCACTGTTTTCTTTAGTATGTAGCTCTTTAGCAAGTGCTGGTAAACAATGAAGCTATGCATTTCTATGGTTTTTGTTGAAAAAAAAATAGGATTTAGTACATTTCTGCTATATCTACAATTTTATTTTCAGTTACAATTCCAGAATGGAATTTGTTAAGATGAATTCAACTTGATTGGAGACATCTAAAAAGCTTCTATGTCAGCTACCATTTGTCACAGAAATGCTTCTTCCATCTGTCCTTCAAGAAGAGTTCTCAGAATAATGAAAAAAAATTTTTTTAAACTAATTGTAGAATTGTATGGCAAGTATTTCGTATGGCAAGTATTTTGGCAAGCCCTGTTTGGCAGCTTTAATCCAGAGAAATTGTGGAAAGCCTTTTGACAACATTTCCCACAGAAATGGGGTCAGGAAAATGATCACAATGACAGTAGTGAGAAAGCTCATCCACCCCAAAATGAATGGAAAACATTCAGTGCAAAACAGAAAGGCCCAACTTGGTTGCAAACTCAGCTGCAGGTTCAAGAACTCCTACAGTTAACTGCTCCCACACAATAGCTGCAAAGATAAACATGAACATTTTTCCATTTGTAATTGGCATGATGAGCTCAGAATCTTTAGGCAATTGTCAGGTTCTGCAGTTGAACCAGTGGGATGGACATATCTGCTCAGGCTCCTGAGAAGCTGAGCTCAATGCTAAAAGTTGCTTTGCACTATTTGATTAGAGGTCAAATTATTTTCATCTCTGAGTAAAGCAGGAGAGGGAGGAGGGAGGATGGGGGGGGGAATTGGTGGTAGACACCTTTGTGTTTTACAGTCTTTTCTTCTAATACAGACCAGGCTGGTGGTTATAGGAGCATGAAGTCTTGAGAGTTGCTGTTTGCATGTGTAATACTGAATAAATTGCCCAGATGGATTAAAAACATACAACTGTTTACAAATATTTATGTGCATCTGGTGTGTAAAACCAAACGTATTTTATCCCAAATATTTTGGAGCACACCACAGCTGTCATTAGCAGTGATATTTCTATTCATGCAAAATAATATGTAATTACCCAGCCAAACCTAACCTGCTCATCCTCATGTACAGTTTTCCCCTGCCAAAGAGCTAAAAACTAAATGATAGCTCCCCTATGCTCCAGAGCTGGAAGCACACTGTGTTTTTAAACCATCGCAGACCTGGTGAATCCCACTGCTCAAATTAGCAGAGCACATGACTGCTGTGCTGAATATGAGCACCCAGCGGAGGAAACCCTCATTTGAGAGCCAGTCATGGGCTGAGAATCCCCCCTTGGCAGGGTTGCTGCCGGGGTCACCGCAGGCGGCACGGGGCGATGGGCACACCTTTCCTGCTCCCCCAGCAGCTGTCATGGGAATGATCAGCTGCTGTTACATGCATGCATGCACTTCCCTGCCTCACAGCACACAGCCCTGCTCACAGGGAAAAATTTATATCCCTAGTTTGGCACACAAGGGCAGTACCCCCTTGCCAGGCAGCCCCTGCGACCGCCAGGCAATTAATTGAGTAATTTTCCCTGCTTTGTTGAGGGTAGTGGGGAGGGAAGGACAAAATCTGCACCATCGGTAGCAAATTTATTGCAGGATGAATTAAGCATAACCAGCCCTCAGGGATTACCATGTTCACATGAGCATCAAAAAACCAGGGTCCACCAGGCTCCCTAGTCATCCCAAGCAGTGGAGAAAAGCATTTTCTTCACAAGCTACTTCTTCAGAGTAGCAAAATTCTCCTATCTCTCTTCTTCTTTTTATCCCCTATGACCTCCTTAGCAGTAATTCATGCCATGTACAGAGGAGAGGGCCTTTTAGGAGTAGTGAGTGTTTTGTGAAGCAGAGCTGTTAGGAGGATGCAGTGTGCACAGAGTCCCCCAGTAATGAATTACAACCGAGAAAAGAAATGTTTTGAATGAGAACTGACTTGGAAAGCAGAGAAAGCAGAATATTCCTTTCCTCTGTGAACTGAGATATCCTGAGGGCCTACGAATCTCTGACAAAAAAAAAAAGCCTTTTACAAAGCAGTGCTGCCTAACTTAAATCAAAACCAGAGACTGGTGTACAGTAACACAGACCTGCCCTCTGAAGGACATGGCCTGAACACAAAAACAGGAGATCAAAGAAATCAGCTGGGCATCTCCAGTGGCAGGCACGGAGCCTGCCAGGTACTGCTGTCATGAAGTGTACTGGATGCTGACCATACATCATTGGTTAAGGCCCATAAACTATCTTTTGTGTAGGAAATTGAGCAGAACATGTTAAAACTGCAAAACCAGATGATATTAATGCTACTAGAAGCTCTGAGTCTAAGGGGGGTTTTTTGTTGATTTTTTGTTTGTTTGGTTTTGGGTTTTTTTTAAAGCAGATTCATCTTGTTGGCCTTTTAAGTATGTACCTGGCACTAACTGGCAGTAGAACTTTGATCTTATCAATGATGGGTAAAATAATTTGATTTACCATCCCTGTGTTCACCATTTTATTTAAATTGTTTATTTAAACACCAACCCCAGCACTGTTCATTATCTATTGACAGCCTTCTCTTTACATATGTAGTTTTAAAATCAGAGAAATCTTCCTGGGTCCTGCTCGTGTACTTCTATTGACTTCAGAAGAATGCTGATAATTTACCTTATCAGAGAACTGGTTTTCATGTCATTCTATAGCTCCAAAAAGCTGTGAGGCAAAGACAAAGCAAAATCTCATCAGGTCTGTACTTTGTCCTCATAGTTCATTCCCACAAGAGTGCACTTAGCATTGATACAACCTGTTTTTCCAGGGAAAATGAGAGAAATATATGCATGTTACATGACAGTTGCTAAAGATGTAAAGTGTAGCTTTAAATTCTAAGTTTAAGGTAATATCATGTTTGGTTTTTGGAGATGAAGTGCATAAATTATTGAGTGCCTGACTATTTTTGCACACACTTTTCTTAATGATTGAAATCCCAGTTCTGAAGATTACAGTGATTGTCAAGATCTCTGAGTTAGCAAAACATTATACTCCTCCACCAAAAGCACTCAAACCTGATGAGAAAGGAAAATTTGTGATCTTGGCTTCTCTTGATTTTTGCTGTTAGTCCAGAGCCAGAAGAATGAACAGGGAAGCAATCCTGGAGCCCAGAGAAACATGTGGTTTCTGTCTACCACAATAAGTGACAGACCATTCATGGCCTATTCTTATCACCTTTAAAATTTGAAGGTTTTGACTTTGGTTCAAATGAATCTGGATTTGTAGGAGGGTTTTATTCCTTTTTTCCCCCCCAATTGCTCAAAAGTAGTTGGCAAATCCTACTGTGTCTGCAAGGCAGTATGGGCCCAGATGTTTTGGGGTCAGACCTGGGATCCAGGAACTTAGCCAGGTGTTTGGAGTTATCATTTGTGTAACAGGCACTGCTGATGTGTGTGGTGGATTTTGATAAAACCTTAGCACTGCTGAGTTTTTTCCTTAGGAACCAAGTAGAGCTTTTTTTATGGGACCCCAGGAAGTTCTGGCCAGCTGCAAGTTTTTCTGAATCCCCCAGTTCTGTGTGCATTTCCAGAACCAGGGCAGGACACTCTCAGAGGGATCAATGGCCACAGTTATAAATGACCAGTCCACTCTTGGTGATTCCCCAGCTCACATCTTCTGGGTCTGCAGAATCTGGGGGCAAACTGAATGCAACCTGGCAAAGCAACGTCCCTCTGCCCAGGTGGGAATGGACAAAGTGGAAAACAGCAAGAAAAGAAGATTTTGGAGATCAGTTCCAGCCAGCGGTTTCTTGGTGCTCCCAGCACTCTCGTGCTCTGACTCAGAGAAAGGAAAACCAAGCAAACCCACAAACCCTCCCAAAGTATTCCGAGGAGGGACAATATCTCAGCATCCACAAGCCGTCTCTTGATGCATGGTGATCATTAAGGAGATAAATAATAGACAGACCATGGCTGCTTCTTGCTTGGTTTCCTACTTTTGCCCTCCCATGCACAGGGGCAAAGACACTAGCACAGCAAAACATTTTGGTTCCTGTTCCTGGTCTTGAAGAAATCACAGGTTCCCTTGAAGAAGAAGTTTTTTCTATAGAATATCCCCAAATGAAATCCAAGTGCCTGATGTCAAGGCACAGAAAAACTTGGAATATATTCAACTGAAATTCAGTCTGTATTACAATGCACTGGAAAATACTGATAAAAATATTAAAAATTATTTTGAAGACTGTTCAGCAGGAGAAAAACCCCATGACTTTTTAGGTTCTTTTTTTTTTTTCCCCAAATATTTTTTTTACATGTGGAGAAAGATACAGGCCTATTGTATTGCATTTTAAAAGATCCTTACCTAGCTTCAGCCCCAAAGAACCTCACAAGGCTACATTTATCCAGAGGGGTGTTGACTATGTTTATACAGACTTTTAAATTCTGCCAATGTGTCTAAACAAAATAATTAAGCAGTTTCCAAGTTTGGGTCCAGAGCTGCAGGTTTGAGGTCCCATGAATTGATCCCAGGCTGGAAAATGTAATTTGGGGCTTGGAGTAAGTGATACTAAAAAAGTAACTTATTACAGATTGCACCTGGAATTACAATATGGTTTTGAAATTGTCTATCTCTCTTTCTCCCATTTCTAAAATTTTTTTTAGAAAAGAAAAGGAGCTTATAATTTACAGTGGAATTTGGGAAGATTTGACCCCAGATGACCTTTGCCAGGAACTGTTAAAGAGCAAACAGGGCAGAAGGACAGAAATGGTTTGTTGCACAAAAATGGTGACTCTGTGCTAAGCTTCATAGATTGGAAAGAGCATTTTGAAAGTCCAGGCAAAAATGTGACAAGAAGCCAGTTTAAATAGGAGCACATAGGTGTGATGTGTTCTGAGGCACAGGTGTGACTTGGGAGCCTGGCAGCTTTGTGCACATTGCAACTTTGACATCAAGGATGAAGAGAGACAGGCCAACAAAGATTACTGATAATTAAGTCACGAAAAGGTATGGCTCACAGAGTTATTGCTTTTGTGAGACACAGCGAGCAAATGCACTGTGAAGGGTTACTTGTGTAAAAGGCAAGTGCATTGTTTGTGGCATAGCCACGAGCAGTTTACAAATGCACTTATTTTGTCTTGGTACATCTCTACTGGTAAGCATTTACCTTGTAATAACCAGCTCTGAATAATGCTCCATCCTCCTGCTTTTGTGTATGAGGAAGAGGTTAAAAGACAGAAAACAATAACCAGCTTTCTCCTCTTTTTCTGCAGTTGGTGGCTGCTGTTATAATTTGCTGAAGAGGTTTTAAGCACAAATACAACCTTCAGAATCATGAAGAAAAATACTCTTGTGTGAAAGTCTATGTGCCAGGCATCAATTTTTAAAACCCAGATCCTTTGTTTATAACCAGGCCAAGTGGTACTGACATTAGAAGGGCTCCACAGGCAGAAAACCAATGCAAATTCAGCTTTACAAATCCTCATTTTCTTTGCCAGTTGAAAAATGATTTATTATCCACCTTTGTTACTTCCCCGAAAAATAATCCCTGATGGGATAAGGGCATGAGAAGTTGAAGAGGATGTTCAACTCTACATCTTGAAGGAACATCTGTTTCTCATGGTTATATTTCCCACATAAAACACTACAAAAATTTTTACTGTGTATATGCATGTGTCCAGTGTGTGGGTTCTCACTTTCACTCCTAGTAGCCCTCCTCTGCTCATCTGTGTTCAAACAAACCCTTACAGTGCTGGGGAAGGTTGCCTTGCTTAGCCATTGGCTTGTAAAAGTTAGGTGTCAGACTGAAGAAAGCTCTTTAGGCTCTCTTTGCAGTCACTGGACCAAAAATAATTGCCTAGAAGATGGTGGAGGAATTGTCCTCTGCAGGTGATTTCAGTGAGGGCAGAGGGAGCTTAGGGAACCTGCAGTGTACATAGCAGTCAGCCAAAGACAGCAAAGTTGTGCTCAGAGAGGCCTGGCTGGTGTTCTGGTTTTACTTACAAATAATGCAGTGCAGGGGGAGCTGTTTGCTGCACCTCTTCCCTGTGCATGGAATGTGGCTTCAAAAAAGAACTAAAATTACTCTGAATATATTAAAATATTGGACCATGCTAGATCTCATTTTTGATGTCTACAGAGGAAAAAAAATCCTTCTTTAAATCATGAAAAGCTATTTAAAATGAACACATAAGAAAATATAATTAATTTTAATACACACTGCAGCATTTTTATTATAGGAAGTAGTCCAAAGTCCAGAATGTTGGAATGAGACTAAGAATATACACCTCTACCACTACATATAATTTCCAGTTCTTTTTGAGTGCATATTACACCTTCATAAATCAATATAGCATGACACATATATATGAAACTGAAAATGCATATCCTTATGCAAACAGTTGATTGGTCAAGCAGTATGCCCATCATGAGAAAATGGGTTCCAGAAGGTCACTGTGAGGTGCATTTCTAACAGGTCTGCGCTAAGGAAATAACACAGAGCTGTAAAATACCAACATGTTTGTGCTCTGTCCTGGTCTGTGCAACCCCTGTGAGGCTGCTGGACACTGCAGTGGGGCTGCATTTATGTCCAGGCAGTGGGATCAAAATGTGCAGTGTTTGTTTGGTGGGGCTGGGTCACTCAGGCAGGGTGAACAACCCCAGGTGTGCAGAAGAGGGCTCTAAGGTCTGCTCTCAGTGCTGCATTGGAGTGTCCCTGTTGATTGCAGAGCACAAAGTCAGGATCCAGGGTTGGGTTTGGAGCACAGGCTTTACAATTTGGGGTGAGTGTGTGCACCCAGGAGAAAGACCCCAACAACCCAGTGTGCTCAGTATAACTGTGTGTACTGGGCTTCTTTTGGCAGGCTGCTTTTTCATGCTTCAGGAATTCCTGTTCTTTATACATTCCATTCCATTTTACATGATCTTAAATTCCTTTTTGGCCATCTTCTTGTTTTTATAATGCAAAGCAACGTCGGGTGACTGTATGTTTCACATCACTAAGTATATTTCATTTGATACTTCTTTTTTTCTGCAGTTCCTTAGATGCCTTAACATGTTGCTTTCTCCCTCCTGGTGTTCTCTGCTTAATGCTCTTTTCTGCTCCTTCCTGGAGCTTCCTTAATTGATGCATTTGGCTATTTGTTGCATTAAAAAAAAAAGCTTTGACTTACCAGTTTAAAGCACTTCCATTGTCTCATGTTGTCAGATTTTTTCCACCGCTTTCTTTCCTCAAAGATAAAGAGAGTGAAATTAAAATGTGTCTCTTTTTCAGACACTAATGTGATTTTCTTAAGCATGGCTATTCTGCATAAACTTTCTCAGGGGTCACCACCAGCTTCAAAGGATTTTTTAATAAGGACAGGAAAAAAAATCCTGTCTGGGTTCAGTTCCTGTCATGCTGGAAAAAGATGTGACCAGTGTTGGATTCATGCAGCAATATTTGCTTTTAGATTAAAGATGTGTTTAGATTGGAAGCAATTTCTCTTCAACCCATGAATAGTGGGAAACAACCATCACTGTTACTGTGAGCTATTTGGAAGAGCTCTGAATTTGAGCAAAGTCTAGGGAAAAAGTACTCAGTTAATGACTGGATTCTTCCAAACATACCAATAATCAGCAATATTCATAATAAATGTTAATCCATTTTAAAAAAGGCAATAGTTTCCTCAAGCATCTGGAGAATGGCTCCCCCAGATAGACTGGAGTGGAGGGGCAGCAGATGGAAACTGGAGCCTGAGCCTGCTCTTCACCTACAAGCTTGAGATGTAGACAAGCAGTGGGAGTTTGCCCAAAAATGTGAATCAGCCATGGCCAAAATTCCTAGACAGGATTGCCTGTGCCTGGTGGGGACTCCACAGGCACGTGTCCCAGCCCCAGCAAGGAGCCCCATGGGGATGGGGAAGAGACACAGGGGAACAAAGTGCTGCAGTAAGCTCAGCCTTTTCATTTCCCTCAGCTGGTTTAGTGGAGGGAATATGGAAAACCCACAAAACCCAAACAAGCCCACCCTCATTCTCCTGAGCGGGTGTGCTGCTGTGGGTGGGCTGCTCCAGCACAGACAGGATGGAGCAGATTTGCCCCCAGCCCCAGTGAATTCTTCATCACAAGATGCAGCTACAGAACTGCCTGTGAGGCAGGATTCAGCCCTGGAACTCACAGAGGCTGGGGCAAAGCAGGTTTTGGGGAGCCCCAGATCAGTCCAGGCTCGGTGGGCTGGCAGCTGCATCCCAGGGGCTCAGGCAGAGCTGGGTCTGGGCACTGCTCCTCTCTCCTGGAGATGTTCAGACTTGAACACGCTCTTGAGTCGACAACAAGGCCAGGTTTTCCTCTGCAGCTGGCCCTAGAGAGCTGCAGAGATGGACTGAATTCCTGCATGGATTTCCTGCCTGCAGGGGCTGCATGTCCTGCATGGGCTGGGGATGCTGAGGATGCCCCGTGACACCCTGCAAGCAGAGGGGCTGGGATTGCCAAAGGACAGCACTGTGACAGCAGCAGCTCTTCCTGGGTGGGTTTGGGAGCTTTGCTGTCTGTGCTTTTGCCTGTTTTTCCTTCTACCCTATTGTTTACCATTGTATTTTCTTCGATATTATCCTCACCTTTCTGTTCCATGGGGCTGTGAAGCCATCAGGCAGAGCTGGTGCAGATGAGTGTACCCAGTAGCCAGAGGGACTGCACACACGAAAAATTACCAAATGGCTTCTCCCATGGCTGCTTTAGCTTGCAGAAATCCTCTACAAGATCCAAGAGTGCTTTGGGAAAAAAAAAAAAAAAACAGAAAAAAAATTTAAACCACAAGTTTTGCTCCTCAGTCCTGAGTTTTAATTGTACCCAGGTATCCATTTTAAGTCTTTCTGAACAAAAATCCCTTGTGAGTCACTTTTCTTTGCTTGGTCTTTAAGGGACTCAAAGATTTCTAAGTTCTTAGATAGGACTCAATACCTTATTCTATCTGCTCCTAAGATATCTTTCTGATTGCCTTTTCAGATCAACATGATTTAAGCAGCTTTTGGTAATGATATGTCAATACAGATTATTTTGCTTATAACATGAAGTAGGAATACAATACCCTGTCCCTATGTATGATACTGGGAGATCTTCATTCAAATTTGCTTGGCTTTTGGGACTGTACTTCCATTACTGTGATTTTTTGGTGTTTAAGGAGAGGAATAAACTCCATTTGCCCATTTACCTTTAAGGATAAGAAAAGAAAAGCTGTATTCATATGTCAAGTACTTCAGATGCAGAAAATATGGCTCTGAAATATGTTTGTATGATTTCATATGGGTTGCTTGAAAACATTAATACCCTGCATTTAAAAATATACATCTAAACTTCTGCAGTGTGAAATCATCCTCTAGAAAACTATAAGGCACTTGTTTCATGTTTACATGTTACATTTGATTTTAATCTCATTTCTAGTTTTTTCTAACATCAATATCAACCACATGTCACTTGTATAGTCCATTTATATTTTAATTTAGTGTCTGCATATCAAATGTATAATGTACAGCTGGACTCAGCACAACATTTTCTACGAAAGGCATAAGGAGCTATGAAATAATAAGAATATGAAGCTATGAAATAATAAGAAATACATCTGGCTTTGGTGTAGCAGAACGTTTTCAAAGATGGAGAAACTTCTGTGATAATTAAACTTGAGACTCAGAGAAGGACAGAATTCCAGCTGGAGATCTTGCTCAAAGACTGGGATCTTGGTGAGGGCAGTTTTTTTATGGGTAATAATATATTGTATATTACAAAAATATTTAAGAAAAGGTGCAGGCAATTATTTGCAGCTGTTACTCTGTGACTCTGTCCAGGTATTAGACAATCTCTTACACACCAGTTTAGGAATCTGTCATATTTTTGCTTACAGTCAACTGAGTCCTGAGCAGATGAACACGCTAAGCTGTCTGCCCTGGCGCTTCTGTACAAAAGGCTTTTAAATTAAAGTAAAAATTCATTTCAACAGTTAGGTTATGTTTTCCCTTGAGGTTTCTAACACTGTTCACTTTCATTGCCAAGGATGTTTCCTCCTTCATGGTAAAAGCTATTTTTTTTTTTAAATCCTTGCAGCCCTTGTTAGATGGGATAACCCAAGGTGCTGCTGCCTTTGTGTCGCTGAAGAGCCCGATCCCACAGCACCCAGCTGAAAGAGCTGGGGCTTGGAGGGGGCACAGGTAAAATGAGAGAGAACTAAATGGAAAAGACAAGCAGTTTATCTGTCTGCAGCTTGTTCGTTGTCACCTACAGCTTCCTCTTAGTGAATGGATGGCATTCCTTTCAAAGCAACAAAGGCTTCTCTGGAAAAACTAAAATACTTGCTGGGTTTTACTCACTAATTTAGTATGCAAGAAATGTTAGTTTCTCCTCTCAAACACCAGCAGACAGATGGTAGAAAAAATATAGTAGACTCTGGACTCCCACTGAAAGCTGACCTAGTCTCACCCCTGGCTTTATTGTTTTTCTTTCATAATTAGCTTTTGCTCAGCTTTGTCATTTTCATAAGCCTCGATATTCTTCAATTAACAAAACAGAACAAGAACAACAAGAGCTTAGGCAGCTCATGAGGTCACTTCTTGCAGGGGCTGGATTATGGCACCAAAAGAAGCCTGAAAAGCATGTATTGATCCAGTCTGACAGTTCCTGCCACATTAAGCCTCACCACAGCTGTGATATAAAGGCGCTTAGAGCTGTTATCATAAATACCATCCACTATCTTTAAAGATCATCAAAATTGCTTCACATTGTATAAGAGTTATTGTCATATAATTTGTTCAATGCATTTTAACAGCATAAATTGGTTTAGCATTTTAATACTAGCTTAAAGGTCAAATGCAGATAATTTAAACTAACATTTATCCTATGAAAGTTATCATATAAGCTCAATTTACTGAATGTGTGGAATGAAAATCAGTCATCTTTATTATTTTGTTCATTTATCCGAAATCTAAATACAGCAATTTTTTAAAATGTTAAGGCAATTCCATTTAAGCTGTGAAAGAACATATTGGAGATTATTTGTCAATGATTATAATATTTAGAACATGATCCCACAGCAAAATAATGTCTTCTGTTCTGTAGAAAGGGGATTGTAAGAGAAGAACATTTATTATAATAAAGAATGGAATAATATAGCTACAGCTTTCATGATGAACTGAAGACATTAGGAAGAAACATATCTACAGATCTCAACCCCACCCACTGCTGGGTGACTGCTCCTCTATAGTCCTGCTGTGCACAGAAAACTCCCTTCCAACTTGTGGCTCATTGAACCAAAAAAAGATGGAAGATAAATGGCTGTTTGAGAGACAGAAATAAATTAGTGATCATATGGGTGGGAGGCAATATAGTCAATAACACCAGCAAAGACAAATAGGCCAAGTCTTGTTGTAAAACACACTTTCCCAGGGGGGACTCCTGGAGTTTTTCTGCTGTAGGCAAGAATTGCAAGATACTGGTATGACCTACAATAAACTGTTCAATCAACAGAGCTGGAACAGCAATCAGGTCCCAGAGGAAACTTCTGTTCCCACCCAGAATGAGGCTGGGGAAGAGTCAGTGGCTGGCTGGTCACACTGGGTGGGATGGGATAGACCCAGACCACATCTCCTGAGATTGATCTGAAGCACAGTCAAGCTTAACACTTGTGCTGTCAGGGGCTTGCCTGAGATGTGATTTGTTCCAGTCTTTTTCAAACAGTTGTGTAAACAAGTGTTTGAAGGAGCAGGAACTGGAGCAGAGTTTTACAGGATGATAACAGACTTCTCTACTCATCAAGTAGCAGAGATAATTTCTCAAATGACTTGGCCATCTACATACTGAGGTTTTGTGCTTTGTGCTTGGGACAGAAGAGGGAAAATCAGTCAGGTAAAATCACATTTGTTAACTTTCATATACCTTCTGAAGCCAAGAGAGAATTTCCTGGATCATTCTGACTGTGTTTTGTTTGATCACAGTTTCTAGAGTCAAGATATCTGCCCAGTGCTTGTCCACAGTTGCAGTCCTTGTCCACATTTATTTTGCAGGACTAATGGAGAAATTTTTACTGGGGCATGAGCTGATATCCCCAGAGCTCCCCACAGCCTCATGGCACCCCTCTGTCCACCTCATCCTCACAGGGAGCCTGCCCCAGGCTGCAGGATTTGCCTCCTGGGGTCACTGCCAAGCTCCTGCCCTCTCACTCTTTGGTGGCTGTCAAGAAGCACGTGCAGCATTCAGAGCACTAACATCTATTGGTGGTGGGGTGGGGGAAACACCAAAACCAGACACTTAGAGAAGTGCAAGGAAACAGCAAAGCCAGTGATGATGCCCTGAACACTCAATCAGCATTGAGGGATTTGCAGCCAGGGACCTTTCCCAGCCAGAGGTGTTTCCCAGGCAGGTGACAAGGGTAAGGACACGAGTGCTGGGCACAGGCACCAGTGCATAGTTTGGAAGGCTCCCTTGCTTCCTGCTTTGTCTGGTTGGCCCTAATTTCATTCAACCTGCATGCAGATTTTAATTTTCATTCCAATCTTTTTCCTTCACTGTTTGAGCAGTCTAATCTGATGAGACAACTCCTAATCTAGTCTTAACTCTTCTGTTTTTCCAAGCCTGATGTTTGTGAGCATTTCTAACAAGCTTCTAACTGTACAAATTAGCTAGCTTAATAAGCATTATAAAGGAGCATAACTGTCTGCATTACCAGAGGTCTTGCTGGGTATGATATTGTGAGATGAAAGATTGAGTGCATGAATCATTTGTAATAACAAATTTGACTTATTATTCTATTCATGAATAGTCCAGAAAACAAGCTGGTTATGTCAAACAGTTGTATAATTAAAATTCTTTAGCCTTTTTTTCTGCCACTTTTTGGTATTTTTCCTCTGGAAACACAGGGGTGGAGGGAATCACTTTCTTTTTTGTTTGGGATTTTCCCTTTTATTAGAGAAAATGGAAACTCGAAAAATTGCAAAACCATTGTCACTTTAAATTTTGGTCTCAGTGACAAAACAATAACAAAAAATAGCCCTTTCACCTCTTTATCTCAAAGCAATAACAAAAGAATTGAGGAATTTTATCTCATTGGACAAATAATTGACAGTACTGTTCCTCTCTACTGTGCCTCTTTTTATTTTCAGTGGAAACTTCAGGTGTTGTTCCTTCAGTGGGATTCACAGTTAAAAGTAGTACATTGTAAAATTTGCTGATAAAACTCCATACTCCTGGCACAGCACACCTGCTCTCCTCCAGGCTATGCTTCATTTTAAGATGTGAAGGTGTCACACATGTGTCTGGGTCACTTGTTGGAGCAGAACCACAAGTGAGTCTCTGAACCACACATGAATTTCATTGTTTTGTTGCACTCCAGAAGGTGTGCTGGGAATGACCTAGCATGCACTAGGGTCACCATGATCACTTAATTTTTACCAACTGCTGACAGAAAAAACCACACCTGATATCTTGCAAAGTTAGAAATCGCAGGAAGCATCAGAGTTACTTTCTGGGGTTTTTTCAATTGCTTGTTTTGGGGGGTTTTGTTCAAACAATGTTATCATTTATATGAAAGGTAGAAATAACTTTTTATTACCATTTTTCCTCCTGTATCTCAGAAATGGTATCATACCTGATACCACCAGAATTATGCAAAGAGGATTATGAAACGCAGAGTGAGATGCCAAACCCTAGTTTCCTTTTCATCTGTACAAGCTTCTGTAAGAAGTTCATCAGTTTTAGTAGAGTTAATCTGATTCATTGAGATCTAAAAGAGCTCTGTCTTTAGATCACAAAGTCAGCCCTGTAAATAGCATATACTGAGAACAATTTGAAGTGGTTTCTGTGGTAACAGATACTATGCCTTTTATTTAGGAACACTACTTACTGGTCTAGATGTGTCACCATCACTGTATTGCCTTCATTGCTATAGTAATCCTATAAAGAATTTGTCTCATACAAAACCTCTAAGGAGTTTCGTTTTGCTCTGGTAGGATATGATCATATTATTTGCATTTCTAAACATGAGAAAATCAGAAGAAATGGCACACTGGAGAGGTGAATTTGCCCATGCCCTTACTTCCTCCTTCTCACTGGGTGTTCAGAACTGGAGCAGACTCAACCTGTTGAATTCACACCAATTCCAATGGTTACTCACACAAGCCTTACAATCTCAGCCAGAGTGCACCTTTACAGCTCACTGCCACATTGCTCCCAGAATTGCAGAGATTGGAAGGGATATCTGGAGGTCATCAGGTCCAACTGCTCTGCCCAAGCAGGAAACTAATCTAAACAATGAAATCATTGTTTGAAAATTTGGAAATCCTATGAATGTCAGCTACATAAATTACTGTTAGAAGTCAGGTGAAAACTTTCATGTGCAACCAGAGATTTAACAAAGCTAGTTTGTTATCTTTCCTTATAACACCTACAAGTGTAAAAACAAATCACCTTTCAGGTGTTTTCGCTCTCCCCACAGCTTGGAAATCCCTGTGTGTGTGCACACAAACCCATGCAGCAGTTCCCAGAGACAGAGCCCAGCTCTGAGCACCTACCACGTTCTCACCTACGCCACATGTGTTGCGCTGCCCGCCGCCCTCGGCACAGCCCGGCACGCGGGGATGGGAGCGAGACAGGGAATGCTTTGAAGATGCTCTGTCAGTGCTTGAGACTGAAGGATTATCCAACTGTTCTCAATAGTGCTACCAGCTGCAATGTATTCTCACTTAGACGTTCTTGAAAGCAAAGGGGTCTGGTCATCTGGCAAGGTGAAATATCCCATCATTTTGCTCGCTCGCTGAGGGGACAGTGAGACTGTGATTGAGATGAAAACACTCCCAAAAGAGACGTCCCAGATAATCTTTGTGGCTCACTTTTGGGCATGTTTTTATTTTTTCCCTCAGCTTTATTGACGAATGAATGCCAGTGTTTTGTAGCAAAGACCCCTACACAAATCAGTAATATTTCAGGGGTTATAGGCTACCATGGTTTGACAAGAAATATAAGATTTAGTTAATAATTTGTATGTTGTTGTTTTGTTATATTTATCATCTAAACTCTCCATGACAAATAGAAATGTTACCAATTTGATATGGAATTTATCTTCAGTTTTTTAAGAGTAAAAGGAACAGACCAGAGTGGGCTATTTACCCAAGAAAAAAATTATTGCAAAGGAAAGTGATTGTCATTTGAGATATTGTCACCTCAGGAAAGAAAAATACATCAGCATGACTAAATTTTTCTCTTTCTAGGGTTTGTGACAAGGTCAAAGTCATTTACCCAGAGTGTTTGGGATTAAAAGATACTATTTTAATACAGAAAAGGGAGATGACCCAGAGTGATGTTCAGAGTCATTGATCCCTCACACAAAAGACATCTCCAGGCTCTTCACTCCTCCTTCCTCTTGCAGTGCTTTCTTAAGCACTTCCCAAGCATTTCTTATGCTGCTTCCTTGAGCTATTTCAATATTTAATCTGTATCAGCCTTTGCTTTCTTCACATCCTCCTTCCTCCTTCCTCTGTCCAAATCTCTTTCTCAAGATCTTATAGTAAATAAATGATAAAAGGTTAAAAAAAATTAAAAAGATAAAGGAGCAGACACTGACTGCAAGCACCGGAGTCAATGTGATGTGTGTGTGTGTGTGTGTGTCACAAAATTGGTGACCTTGGGAAATGATTTTGTGTAATCCTTGACCTCTCCTTTGCTTTTACACTCATGCTCATTTCTCTCCTGGATATGAAATCATGACTGCCACCTACAAGCAGGGAAGACGTTTTAATTACTGGTTTTAGTTGTTCAGATTCCTTTATTGTGGCTCACATTTGCTGTGATGATAATGTCTCATTGCTCCCTCTGACACAAATACCCCATTCTGACACAAGTGTCTGTCCACAGAGCAGTAACCTAAGCCTGAGGCCCTGTAAATCAGCCTTGCAGGGAAGGAGAAAACAGTGACACCATGTCTGGGTATATTCTGAGTATAAATTGTTTTGTTTACATATATAAACCAGGCCTGGTGGTAGAAGTGGTAAAACAACACTTTGTTCCAGGCGATTATTTCTTTAAGGAATATTTGCTTAACAGCCATGCTTGACTGTTAGAGAATAATTATCCTAATAACAAATACTTAATCAGAGAGGAAAGGACATGGAATACACCAGTGTCCTCTAGCTTTTTTCAGACTCTTATGCTAAAAAGGCAATTTTACATGTCATCTCAAGTGAAAATTTTGCACACGTGCCAGGAACTTGAAAAGCTAAATTTAAAAGTAGCACTTAAAAACACTTGCCATAATAAAATTTTCTTTTTCAGCCAATATTCCAGTGCATTTCTTGCTTGTCATTACTTCAAACTATTGGACTTTGACCCTTCTTTGAAGTCTGTGGCATATGCTGAAAATTAAGCAAGTTCTTAAGTGTTTAAAGGATTGGTTTCACTTAGAAATAGTCAGTACATTTAACTTCCAGCACTAATTCTAAACTTCTGTCTTCAGCAAACTGTCTCTCTAGATGACACTAAGTGCACCCATGCTGTGTTTCTGTGACTTTTTACAGTCAGCTACATACTCTATGTTTTCCCAAATGCTTGTGGTGAAAGCACGTGGCTGTGCAAAGCCATAGCACAAAAGGTGATGCCACCTTGAGCTGCCAAGATTTTCAAGGAGCATGATGACCAGAGCATAAAACAAATTACAGATTTGGTCCGATAATAAATGCATGCCATTAGCCAAGAACTAATATATGTGGATTAAAATTTACAAGTTTTCTTACAAGTGACAGGATTCAAGATTTGTGATCCAAATTCTTGGCAGAATTGAAAATCTTAGCCCAAGAAAAGTGTGGTGGAGATTGGGATCATTTAGCAACTCATTATGTCAGAGTTTCTTTGGCAGAGTGATAAGGTCTGTTCCCCATCCCTTAACCCTCTCCAGCCCTGTGAGACCTCACACTGTTTTTGCAGGAGTTTTTCTTTACCTGCTGAGGCAGATGGGAGCTCACCTCCTTGCTATAATGCCTTTCCACTCAGCTGAGATCCTGCTGTAGAAATAATTGAGGGTATGGGGGCAGAGGGTGAAGCAGCACACAGTCTGCATGGTTACCTGCATGCATTTTCTCAGAGAGAAGCAGAAAGGATGGGTGATCGTTCCCATTAATGTCACTTCCATCTCTTTGGTACAGAAGATGGGTTGAGCTTAATGAAGGGACTTTGGTCAAATTGGCAGAAGAGGACTGGAGGCTCCCTTATTCCCTGTGCTCAGGGATTTTTTCCATACAAGGATATAATTGGAAATGGAAGACCTAAACTACAAACTGCAAACTTACTTTTCCAGTGTGAGGTATCCTCCTCCCTGGATTAACCCAACAACCATACAGAGACTTTGCAGTTGCCTTTAGCACCAGAGAGTTCAGTTTTCTGGAACCTGGGGGAAAGTCTGAAGTGTGTTGGTCCAAGTATAAGTTGGCATTCACACAGTATAAACACACAGGCCATAACACTCAAATCCTGCTCTACAGGTTGGTATATCCCATTTTAATGAAGCTGTTTTCCTCCATGAAGTCACATACCAGCTGAGGAAGACAGTGGGTCATAAATAGTGAGTTGCAGCTTAACATGCCAGGGTGTCTTAAGCAGAATACAATATTTGAGACAATACAATGGTTGCAAAATCCTTAAATCCTTTTCTAACATCAAGACTGTAATTGCCCCACAAACTTAATGGGACTACTGTCATAATTGATGTCAGACATGGTTCAATTATCTACATGAGCATCACTCAGAATCACGGAATCAATTAGGTGGAAAAGAGCTCTGAGATCAAGTCCAGCCTATGGACACATCACCACCTTGCCAACCAGGCCATGGCACTGAGTGCCACACTAAGTCTTTCCTTAAACACCCCCAGGATGTTTCCTTAAACATCACCCTTTCTGTGATGAATTTCATCCTAATGTCCAACCTAAATCTCTCCTGGTGCAGCTTAAGACTGTGTCTACTCATCCTGTTGCTGGTGGCCTGGCAGACAGCTAGACATAAAGCAGTTATTACTTCCCTTAAAAATGCACTGCAAATTTCTTGCTCTTGCTGTGTGGTAGGGTTTAAAGAAAACCCAAAACTGAACAAAAGTTTTTACTCACTTGAAAACCCTAAGTCAGCCTGAAGCCTCAAGTAACAATTCTGGATATAGATGTGAACTACCTGCTTATGGAGACAGGATGCACAGAGGAGCAGAGTGGTTGGTGCCACACCTCGAGACGTTTCACTTCATGTCCTGAGTGGCTGTAAATGACTTATGCTGAAGGTCGTGAAATGAAAAATGTCTTAGACAACAAAATCTCCTTTAGCTTTATTTACACTGAAGATACGGGGTTTTTCAGCACTGCAATATTGTCTTTCATTTCAGATGGGTTAATTTCTGTGGTTAAATCAGAAAAAAAACTGATTCATGTCAGAATCAAAATGGCTTTTGATTGCACACAGAGAAATAATGAACTGTGAACCAATAAAAGAATTAATTATGAACCATGAAATTGCTTTCTCAACCCAAGCCATCATTGGTTTCAGTTTTCTTTTTTATAAGTCTACGTGAAAGCTAAAAGAAAAAAACTTGAATTAAAAGATAATTTTAAGAATCTAGGAAATGAATATTTGGTCATGTTGACGTTAATGCCTCTGTGTTTTTGAGTTCTTACCTTTTTTTCTTGACTGAAACGAGTTTCAATGTTTTGCCATTTTAGTATGTTAATTAAGTGTTAATTTCTGCTGCCTGTCTCACTTCAAAATTCCATTTCTGGGAGGATATTACTTGCTAACAACCTCCTTGTCAGTTCTCAATAGGGAATGACATTTAAAAACTGGGGAAAGCACTCTGAAAATGATAGATTTCATATGAGTAGCTCAAACGTGTTTTTGTGAACTAGGCACTCTATCTTTTGAGTAATAGGTGAAGGGTAATTTTATTAAGTAACCTAAAACCTAAAATCAAGATGAAAATGAGGAGATTTAGAAGGTCCTCCATCCTTGACAGAACAGCCAAGTACCAGGACCTGACAGGTACGATAAAGAGCTTAGATGTTCTTCTAATATTGTTCTTGCCATAAGCCCCCAGGCTTTGTTCTACATGCTTAGTTAAACTGTTTTTATCTTACATAAATCCTGGTAAGCTACTTTAAGATCCATCAGACTACCTCAATTGCCATTTAAGTGTTTTTTTCTGCACTAACTGCTTCTTGTTAAATAGTTTGACATTTATGTGTCTAGACTTGGGTTGTTTTGATATTGATTTTGGAAAGAATGATAATGGAGTATAGTGGTAATATTACTTTTGCTGTCATACCTACTAGCAATATATCTCTTTGAACTTCTTGTGTTAGGAACAAAATCTACACATATGTAGGTCTAAATGTAGTTGGTTCCTCAAAATATTTTGCTTTCACTATTTTTCTGCTGCAGCTAACATTTCTTCCTCACATTGCTGAGAATTTTTGAGGAAAATATGTCAGAACACAAAGCTTCCAGGTCAGTGTCTGCACAGGAAAGCTGGTTATGCTATCAGCTAACCCCCTCCCTCCCTCCCTTCCTCCTCACTAATGATCTTACTGTGGGCATGGAAAGCTGCTTTCTGGGGATGCTTAAAGTGTACATAATAAGCCAATCACTTGTAGGATGTTTACTGCTATCTGTTAAATGAGATGAGCTTTAGGTTGACTTTCCACCTCATCCCCCCTCCCAATGTGTTTTGTTGTTTGCCTGTCTCAGATCAAAATACTGGAAAGAGTCCCAGAGCTTCTCTGCATTAAATGGAGTTGCCTAATGTACAACTAAGACAAAGCATTTTAGGCAGAAAATGAGGAAGTCACCAACTTTCAAATAAAACCCCTCCACCACAAGATAGGAAGTTCTGAACTATGAGATACACAGGCCATTAAAAGGAAAGTCAGCCATCAACACTTTAACACCAATATAGCTTTACTATATTCACTCACACCAAATATTGTACCAATTTTGTATGCTAAAATCTTCAAAGCCAAGCTGATGACAGAGCTGACCTTTAAAACTGCCCAGGTGCTTGCCTCAGCTTTAATTTCAAGCCTTTGATAGTGTAAGGACATGGAGATCATCTTTTGTGAGCAGAAGGAAAGAGATTTCACCTGGAAACAGCCGAGTTAGACGTTTTCACGCCTTTTTTTTCCCTCTGCCTCTTCCACAGCGGCTTCTGTTCCTCTGTTCTCATCCCCTTGCTTCCATACCCTGCTGCTAACTGGGGCAGTGGAAGTGTGTTGGGATGGGCACACGGGGATGGCACCTCAGCTGCTGCAGCTGGGACTCCTGATATGTCCTCAGCTGCACAGCTCTCCAAGGTGTTACAGCTCTGCTGTCCTGCCAACAATCAGATACGAGCAACTGCAAAAAGGGCATTTCTGGTCTAAGCAAATAGATCTTGAACTAGTCAGCAAAAAATACACCAATATTAAATACATAAGTTGAGAACATATAAGTAATTTCACGATTATAAGCCGCACCATTTTGACTAAAATTTTCGTCCTAACCCGGAGTGCGTCTTGTAATCAGGTGCGGCTTATATATGGACAAAGAATGAAAAGTTGCTGTTTTAGTTTGGAGGACAGGTGATTGCTGAGAAAAGCAGGAGCCTCTCTTTGAAATGGAGAATGTAAATCCCCTCCCTCCAAATTATTAGAATTTTGAAATCAAGGGGCTTTCAGGCAAAAATATGGGAATTAGGAATAACAGTTCTTTTCTAGGGAAATTAAAATAGAAATACAGTACTACAAAGAAACAAACTCCAAACCCTGACAAAGTCAGAGTACAACCTGACACCCTGTCAGGTAGGGTGTTGGTAGCAGTCCCATTAAATGGTGGCTGCATCCTCCTGCAGTGACAGATGTGGCTTAGTTGGAGCAGTGCTCCTGTACAAGGTGCAGTTTCCCTCCGGAGGTCCAGTGGTGATGTGGAGAAATCCGGTTTTCCTCTGGAGTCCAGTGGAGAAAGGGGCTACCTTAGTGTCCCAAAACCTTTGTTTTTATCTTGGTAAGAAATGTTGGGGTCTTCCCCCTGACTGGAGCAACTTCCAATGGGATGCAGTAATTTTATCAGTCCCACAGTGGGACTCAATGGCCATTAGCAGAAAATGACTGGCTGGAGGAAGGATGGGTTGTGAAAAGATAAAGAACAATGCCCTGCCTGGTTTCAATGGATGGGCCATTAGCAGAATATCTCCCACAGAGATAAGGATCACTGCCCCCACCCTCATCAGATGTTGATAGAATGGATATCTTTTATTGCACTCTGTATTGTAATCCAAGACAGTTGCCGACACCCGGACGTGCGGCTTATAATAGTGAAATTACTGCAGTAATTTCCTGTAATTTCCTGAAAGTGAAGAAAATTACATATAATCTGCCTTTTTCTATACTCCTGCAGTCTATATCTCTCTCCAATATTCTAATTCTTCTTGTTCAGTGCATGTGTATTACAGCTTTTTTTTTCTAAGCAAAATCAAATACTGGACAATGGTTGAGGTTCTTGCAGCAGTGATTCAGGATACTTCACATCCCTGGACACAGGGCAGCCATCTCACAGTGCAATGGACAGGAGGAAAATGGCCCCATGGAAACCCCACCTGTGATGACTTCAACAGGAGTTGCCAAACATCATACTAAAGAAATTGAATTAACTTTAGTTCAAAAGTAGTGAGCGCTGCTCAGCCGAGTATTTACACTCAGAGAATGGCTAAGCACTGCAAAACCCATGTTTTTCTCAGTGGGAAAATATAAACACCAGGCCATTTTTGTATTTATTTAAGGAATTGCCAGTAAGCCTTTGCTATTCCACTCCCCATGACGCTATCAATCTTAGTGGACAGGTATTGAATTTGTAAATTAGGTGTTTGTAAGTGAAAATAAAATCTCATGGGTATTTATTTCATTTCACAATGGTAATATATATCGTACAGTCTGTTCTAGGAAAAGCCAGCCTAAATAAGCAAATCAAACCCTTTAAACCCATGGACTAAGGCCAGACTCTCCTCTATTTGTGTCTCCATCTCTGTCAATGTGCTGAAATCTGTAATACATGTAGAACCGTAATACATGTAGAACTGTAATACATGTAGATCCAAGCCTAGCTTTCACCCTAGTGATGTAAAATGACTACCCCAATAACTTTCACAGCCACTGAGAATTTAGTTTCCCAGTAATTCTAACATTTCAGGGCTTAAGACCATTCAATTATTACTTTTCTTCACTCAAATATTTTGTGTAGTCTGACAGCCAAGTTAGCTGGGTATTTTTATATAGCTGTACTCTAGACAGAAGGCTCGACTTTTTCAAATAAATATTAGATTTTCAGGGAAATATATTTCTTCCAGGAGTTCTGGTGACTCCTTGTGTAAACTTGATGGGTTTGACTTAGTGCTGTAATTTCTTTTGCAGAGGGAAATGAACATTGTTTCTATCTTTGGCCCAGCAAAATTTATCTTTGTCCAGGACTGTCCAGTAATTCCTGTCCTATCTGGTTTCTTCTGAAATAAAAATTTCATGCCTGTTAACTCCAGTGCTAATTATGATTTCAAGATCACAAGATCATTCTTATGAAAAAAAGAGCAATATAGGTAGAAAACAGCACAATGTTTCTGTATGTCATGCTTGAGGGACATATTCAGACACTGATGCTAAAAAAGAGTTCTAAAATTTCACCCTAAACAGTGAACAACAGAACCCAGCTCCTCATCTACAGGGGAAGGGAGCCTCTCATCTATACACTGAATCCTACCTTTTTTGAGCCTTACCTGAAACTATGGAAAAAGCTTGGAGTGACAAATACACCCTAGATATCATGTTTTTCTCTAAATTATCTGAGTAGTAGAGCTGGTTGTCCAGCATGCACAATACTCAGCAAAAAGACATGGGAGCTTCTAGAGGTCTATTTCACTTAGCTGACAGTGGATGAATTACCCTCTGGAAACTCTTGGTTTAGATAGCTATTAAGAAAATTTGGAAAATTAATTTAGAATAAATGCCTACCAGCAAAAATAAAGCAAAAGGAAATAATTTGTCATGTAAAATATAAGGTACTGGGTGTTTCAGCAGTCTGGGCTCTGTGGAGTTTATTCAACGTGCCTAAATTTAGCCTTTCACTGTAAGTTTCCATTACAGCCAGTTTGGTCAAACAGACATTTCAAGGACCTTTTTCACCTGCTTTATCCATCTGTATTTAATTCCACCTAGCTCCAAAATGTAAGCCACCATTCCCACTACCATTTTACATAATTATTTGCTAATGAGAGAAAAAAATCAACAGCTGCTCAGTCTGCCTGACACGATGGGAGACTATACATTTAAATTTTAGTATTGGTATGACTCAGGACTCTACCCTTTCAGGCATTTGTCTGCAGCATGTCTGCAGTGGTGATGGACACTTTCCACATGTATGATGAGTGAATGTGAATGCTCCTCTTGGCCAACCAGTGAGTGCTGTACCTGAAACTTTAGTTCTCTTGGCAAAACACAGAGCCCACATCTTAAAAAAAATCAAAATAAGTGAGAAGCAGACTACAATTAATGGGATCTAGTCCTTAAGGGATGTAATTAATCATCTTGGAATCAGAATGAGCTCATGTGCAAAATAAATTCATGTTTGTTTGGGGACAAACATAGATATTTTTACTGTATAGATACTGGTCTATTATGAGGGAGTAGATGAATAAGGTTCATTCTCTTCCCTAATTCTGGGTGAAATCTTAGAGTGGTTGCTGCTTGTAATAATTGTGATATTTTATACAATTTTGTGATGAATTTGACCTGAAATTATTTCAGTGTTACATACTTCTGTTTTCATTGCATTATACATAGGTACTTTTCTATTTAGTTGCTTAAAGTAGTTAACAAAATAGATACAAATGGAAACCTTCATGGACCAGATGTTTCTTTCCTAGATTGCAAAGGCTTCAGGGTACATTAGAGACAACTTAATAAGCCAAATAACACAGCAGTGGTCCACAGAACTTGCCCATTTTAGATCTCATAAAGTCCCAGTAAAAGTTCTAGTCCCATAGGCTTCCCTGAAACACTGACGGGCACTTCTAGTCCATAAAATTGCTAAAATATTTTGGAACTTCAGAAGCTGGTTTGTAAACACTTGTGAAATCAGCTGAACACAGAAACTGGAACAGAGTAATTAAATTGAGTCAGACTGTCATTTTGGTGGCTGAAAATACAAGCCATGCTGTAACCTGTGAGATTTCTGCAGCATCTAGGGGTGAGATTACACTTTTCCATACAGGGAGTGACTTGGTATTGAGGCAGCCACACATTGCCAGCTGCTTTGGCAGAGCTGGAGCCTTGAGCCGTGATGAGTGCAGTACCAGGAAAGGGTGGACCAGTGAGGAGTGGCCTTTTTCCCAAGAACTGGTGGTGCTCACATGGAGAACTGAGGATTCCCACAGCCTGGGCTATCCTGGCATTGGGACACCTTACAGGTGCTCAGACTGTCCTCTGTCACTCAGCCAATGTGGTTTGTGACACCTCCAGCACACCTGAGTGTCATGGAGGCATCTATCCATCATCTGTCCATCATCTGTCCATCATCTGTCCATCATCTGTCCATCATCTATCCATCATCTATCCATCATCTGTCCATCATCTGCCCCAGACAGCAAAGGAATGAACCTGGGAGTGCTGTAGCCTGGGATCAGCTGGGGCCTTGAATATGTCTGGAACTGAATGAAAGTTTTGGAGAGGCAAGGACAGCTTGAGGGGAAGAGATACTTGATGGTAGGACACCGGATAGAGGAAGAAGAGAAGGCAGGCAGGAGACAGAGATATCAGCTAGGGGATGCATCAGGAAGGGACCAGCAGACAGAAATGCTGCATGAAGATGTACCTATTGTGAAATAAAAATGAACATGTCATGGGAAGGTAAAAATTTTTACAAAGGATGTAGATAGATGTCCAAAACAAAAAAAGGACATACATGATAGAGAAGGCCAAGAAAAAATGGTTTTGTTCAGGTCAGTGCTAATCAGAGTCAGCAAAGGCAATAGAGCCTTGTTCAGAGAGAACTGAGTGATGGCTATTTATCTTCAAAGGAGAATTTGGATTCTAGCCGCCCTTGCTGTTTGAATAATCCTACACTGTCTAAGTGAGACATATGAGTGTGCCAGGGAGATTTTACAACCCAGAAATTGGACAACTATTCCTGCTTTTTAATGTGATAGCAATAAACAAGTATCAAGTGTGGGAACAATTATATAATAATAAAAAGGAGATGAAGAATGTACATGTTCCCTTTTCACATCCAAAAAAATAACCCTCTTTGTTGGAAATTAGACTTTTTTTCCAGCAGACTGCAATGATAAATAGGAATGGGTGTAGTTAAAATAAAAATCACTCTAAGAATAGCAATTCTGGTTCTTTGTAGTCCAGTTGGAAACCACTCTAATTTGAAAACTGGACACATGACAATGGCAAAAGACTCTAACTTGATAACTCGCAGGCTCTACAGGTGGACCAAGTATGGAGTTATGAGACCCAATAAAAATAATGGTTGGACAGATATTGAGTCCATAAAATGATGGCAGCCAGGCACGGAGTATAATACGATACAGATGTAGGTGTATCGCTCTGAATAGTTTGCACTCTGTTTCAACAATAAAAATGTGTGATGTTTCCAGTACCCGCCACCAACCATATGAGGAAATAAGTTTTTCATCTGGTTTCAATATAAAACACACCATCCTAAAATCAATTGATATTTCATACTCTTTGTATTCTTCTTTCCTGCACATGCAGGAAGTATTAATGGTGACATGATTGTATGTTACTGCAGTTTAACAAAATGATCAGGAAGACAAGCTATGTTAGCAACATTATTCAGACATTTAATAGCATTTATCCTTTTAACTTCATTATAGCGAATGCCCCAAGGCCCAAAGAGAGTTATTTTTAACATGACTTCAGACAGAATGGAGTAACTTCTCATATGAACATGCACTGGCCTCTATACAGAGATTTATTACCAAGGCTCCAGGATACAAAAATGAGGGGCTGCCACCCCTTATTTTATTCTGTCTCCCCTCTGCCCTCGCTCTTCCTTGCAACCACCCCATGTGGTCAGTACTCTCCGGTTTCTCCCTAAGGTCAGAAACAAAAGTCTCAGCCTTGAGGCCTTCACAGCTGTTACCACTCTCCAGATGTCAGCACTCGTCTGTCCCTTGTCCCTCTTTCCCCCTCCTCCAAAAAAAACCCTAAATCTGTTTAAGCTTGCATCTTTTCCCATGTCTCCCTTCTGAAAGTAGCACAAGCTTCTCCAAGAAACTGAGCCAGTGTGCGCGTGTATCTGCATGTGCATGAAAAATTATCTTTTTCTCAGTGTCCCCACCCACAAGGGGAGGAGCAGGGAGGGAGAGAAGGAAGGAGAGACCTTGTCCTGCCTTGAACACAGCAGAGTCCTTGGATGCCATCAGATCCCATGAGTGCCCACATGGCCGAGCACTGCTGTCACTCCCCAGGTAATTAACCCCACCTTCACCATTCCTCACATGGAATGACAGCAAAGCTGCCAGACAGTGATGTAACCACTCTGTAGCAAGCCACTGACAATTTTAAACCATGTTTATGGATCCGATTGTACACTGTCTTGCTCTATTTTTGTTTCTCATCTCCCCTTTAATTTAATTTGGTATGCTCATTCCCTTCTGTTTCCTTTACAATTCTTCATTACCCTTAGATTTCTCCACTCCTAACCCCTCAGTTCCTGTTTGTCCCTGTTTTCCTTTACTGAAGTACTTTTAGGCCTCAGCTATATTTTTTTTCTTCCTGGTTTGTTTTTCTTCATCCCTAATATTTGTTTATTTATGTGGTGCTGTCAGGTTGGCTGATGACATTTCTGAAATTATAGGAACTAGTCCAAGCAGTTATTCTTTGGTTCTTGCAACGTTTCCTATCTTTTAACTTCTTTTGCTCTTGAAATATGAGTTTCAGTGATACATTTGTCGACCTCTTGTGTGAGATGGAAAAGAGATGTTTCTCTGCTCTCAAAAGACTCATTTTCTGTTCTCTCCTTTGTCTCTATAAAAAGATTCACTTTTGTTGGACTGTTCTTTTAGCAATGCAAAGGATGAAGAAAGAGTGAAGGCAATCTCAGGATTGCCTTTCATGGATGGTTTTCTCCCTTGGTCTTTGTTTCAAGAGTCTCCCCATGCAAAGAACTGCATTTCCATGGCTGTGAAGCACTGCGCATGTTGCTCACAAACCTGTCTCCTCCTATGAATCTCCTATGTGGGCTTCTCATCTATTTCCTGTATTGGACTTTGTCAGATCTGTAATTTTAATCCTTTCACTCAAGGGATGCTCCCTGTTCCTGGCTTTGTCCATCTTCTCCCATAGTTCTTCCATGGGCTTGACCGGTCTCATATCCAGTGAAACCCTTTATAGGTAACTGTGTTTCCCTTAACATCTAGGCTAGCATTCAGTGCACATCAGATAAAACACAATTTTTCCATATGGCCTTGCTCAGGTCACCCTCATGTCTTCCCCAGCTTCTGTCAGGTTAAGGTTCATCCCCCTATTATTCAACACAAAAGGCAGTGGTTGTTTTTTTTCCCCAAAAGGATCTCATCCTTTATAAAGCCATATGTAAATCGTCTTCTAAAATAAAAACGAAACTACCCAGTACCACACAATCCTTCTAATCCTGCAACACACAGTCTGTTGGCTACTGTACCATTCTATTTATATATTCCACATAGAACACTTCCCTATTCTTCCAGTTATGCACAAAGATTTTTAAAAGAAGTTACCCTTGACACTGAAAGCTATTCACGTGTGTGTTCTTACCAAGTTCACATTTCTGCCAGCTGATCTCAATGCAAAAAACCCCACAATTTTTATTGCAATACTGCCACAGTATTATTTCAAAAATCACTGTGCTGAACTGATGAGCCAGGGAAGAAGGAAATCCCTGGAAGGTCAGGATGCTGACCTCTTCCACTGACTAGGACTGGCCTTTCTCAGGTCACTCCACTAAGGTCAGCTCTGGGAGGGCTGCTGAGGGAGGGCAGCACCTTTCTGTGCAGGCCAGCCATCAGCCAGATCTGTACTGCAGGAGCTCTGTCTCACAGAGTCAAGAATCCAGCTCTATCACTTTTTGTCTTCTTGGTTTCCCTTTGGCTATGAGTAATGACCCCTTCTTACCTGCTTCTATTGAAACATAAATGCTTCAAATTCCTTGATGTGTCTTGGTTGGGATACACCACGCCGAATTCTGGCCATGTAAAAATATGTATTATTTGTTCATCAAAATCACAGAATTACAGACTATGCTGAGTCAAAGAAGCCCACAAGGATCATTGAGTCCAGATCCCAGTCCTGCACAGAACCATACCCAAGAGTCATACCACATGCCCAAGAGTGTATTGCATTGTGTATAAATATAGATATTGTGCTAGAGTGAACACTACAAAAATGTTAAAAATTCCAAAAAGTTCATTTTAACTATTCAAAAAATACATATTTTAACCCTCCAAATTTGCCTATGACACTATATGTTTTCATGTTCATATCAGGAAATGACTTTGAGAGGAAATTATAAATGCGTGAGAACAAAGGAATAAGAAAGGTCATTCAGCTGATTTACATGCAACAGCAAACAACAAAGGCAACAAATATGGTGGGAAAAATATGCCAAGTTGGCAGAATTTCACTGCTAAGTGTCCAAAAAGAGAAGGTGGGGTTTTTCCTGCTCTGCTTCTCTTCTGTTCTAACTGGGTGGTCACGTTTCCTGACCCTGACAGCTGACACTGCTAGTTTTGGTGAGGGCATTGCTGAGTGCTGTCCTTGGGCTTCTGCTGCACATCCATTCCCAGCTGAGACAGATTGTGGTAGGAGCTCCCTGCACAGCTCTGCCCTTTCCCTCACAGCTGAATCACAGAAGCAAATGCATCACTCATGCTGAGGAGAACAGCACAAGGGTTGGTGAAGGAAGGGGGAAGTGAGGAGGAAGACTGAGGACCTTATACAGAGCACCAAGGAAAATTTCTGTAACAGGCATCAGGGACCACCATACCACTGTGGAGCAGAATAACACCAAGGAAATGAGAGGATGAAATGTAACTCATGAGTGGGAAGCAGCAGATGTTCTTCCTCAAGGGCATAAGCAGAACTATAATTACAGAAAGCAAAGACATCCTATCAAGCAGAAGAGCATTAGCTATGCAGCTGAGAAAACCACAGATAAATTGACAAGTATTATTATTTGCCTCTACATAAAGGAAGTAAAGAAAAATGACACAGGGTCATCCCCAGGCACAAAGAAATGCGCATAGGGCAGACAGAAAGGGCTAAGAGCACAAAAGGAGACATTTTATTTCCAGTGATATTAGACCTTCCATAGCGTATCAATAGCAAAATTGTATGCATTATACTGTAAGAAGAAAACTTCATGCACCCTTCTTCAGAGCCCAGTGAATTAGTCAGAGTTTACCCAGATCATATTTTATGTGAAAGTAACCACCAGGTCACAGACATGTCAGTGCAACCTCGCTCCATTCAGAGGAAACATGCCTGTATGAAAGGCTATTTGGAGATATTTTTAAAGGATTAGTCTCCAAGGCTACAGGTCTGCAATGTATTCAAGCACCTACACCCATCTCATCTAACCAAGCCAAAATCCCTCTGTGATAAATTAACCTGATGTAAAACTGTGGAGTATAATTTTTTATCATTATGAAGAAAATAACTCAAAAGGTACTCATTCACTGAGATTCATTATATCTATAAACGTTAAAAGGCATATTATTTATTTATTTATTTTTTATCAGAGGCCCCTTTTGGTATCAAAATACTGAGACCAAAGTGGTTCAATTCAGAATGAAGATGACCTCACCCTATTTAGCCCCACTACAAGTTTGGTGTAGAGAGACCAGAGAGGGGCTCAAGACCGAAGTGCTCAAGGTAGTCCCTGCTAGATCAATAGGCAGAAATATCTGCATTTCCTACTCTAAAGCTTATTCAGTTGAAAAAAATGAAATATTTTATTAATTATCATCTACAGAACTACTTTGTGAATTCAAATCAATAACAAAGGTGTTATCCTACTAAATACAATGGATGTCTGTGCCACAGAAGGTATGACTGAAATGAGTAGAGTTACATAGGTAACTCTTCTACTTGTACAGCTCCCTTTTCTGATAATATTTACTGATACTATTTACTGATATTATAACTTTTTTGTGGAAAAAAAGTATCTTAGTCTTCAGAGCTGTCTTTGTTTGCAAGGTGAACATTACATTTTACCTGCAAAACAAGAACATTTTATATGGCGTCATTGAAGTCAAAAGAAAAAAAAAATTTACATTCAGATCCAGGAGGAAAACTGATTATTTTTCTACAAAAGGCATCAACTAACTCAATAGCTCTCTCTCTTCAGTGCATTTGGTGTCATATCCACAAAACTCTGCAGGAGCAGCTTGTTTTATTTATGCTTTATTCTTTGACTCATTGCAGGCTCAGCTTAGTGGCAAGAGGGGAAATGACAATTTCACCCACCTTGCAAGTCATAAACCTCATGATAAGCTAAAAGGGTGGCCAGAAGACAAATGGGGACAAGTATACTGTGTCTGAGCAGCTGCTGCTGCTCCAGGAAAGCTGTGCCATTGGTGAGGGGTGGGAAGTTACGATGGCTGGGCTGGGGGAGCCTGAGGACACCAAACCAGTATGAAGCTCCACAGACTGGTCAGCCCAGCATGGTCAGGACACTCACAGCTTGGGTGCAGGGTCTCAGGTGGCATGGACATCAGCTCATGCTCGCAAAAACTTTGTGAGTGTATAAAACAGACAATACCAAGTGGATAGAAATGTGGCAAAATGATGGACTTGGGAATGGAAAATGATATAAGAATTTCTAAGCAAATGTGTAGTCTTTAAATATCATCAAGTGGTAAGCACATTATGCTGTGTTACAGTTAAACTTCAGAAAAGACTTTTTTGACTATAGGATACAAAACCAGGTAGTAACACTGCAGTCAGTTGTATTGAAGCATTGACCAAATGTCCTTAAGAAGTGATGCAGTCCATCACTGTGCTCCGTTAACCTTCATGTACAAAAACATCCCCCAACAGCCTAAAGAGAAAAACAAACCTGGAGCTGTTGTTTACATTTCATTTCTCTCTCTATTCACCCTATTTTGATGTGCAATTGACAAGTGCATCCCCCCACCCCCAAAAAAATATCCATTCAGACAAAAAAATCTCCAGTTCCATAAAGTATTAAATCGGCAAAGATTATCAAAACAATATCCTAAGGGAAAGGGAAATTTTCACTGGCATACTGTCAGCTGTCAGTCATACACTTTTATTATCCTTGTCTGGCCTCTACAGTTTGCCCTCTGTGTGGGTTAGGGGAGAAACTTTACTCTTTTTCCTTCCTTTTGTGTTTTATTTGTAAAATGGAGATATTGCTGTCAGCATGTGATGGTCCCTATGCACCTGAATTGTGGCAGCACAGAATGCACTAGGACAGAAAAAGAAAGCATCCAAAAACTGGAATGCTTCTAAGATACAAGTACACTCAAAAGGTTCAGAAATGTCCTGTGCTCCATGCTTGCTCCTTGTTTTTCTTCAGAAACCCATATCCACTGATTTCTAAACTCTAAAAATTGATATTATATTGCAGAGGAATGTAAGGAAAGAATTGAAGAAGAACCCACCACCTTTGCTTGAAGAGATTTGGTTTGGAGCTGTTAAAATGGCATTTGGAAACAAAGTAGCTAGAAAATAATTTGAAAATATGAGGGATTATCTGAATGGTGCATTCATTGTCTTATTTGTAGTCTGAATGTCAGTCTTGGCCAATGCTACCTTCACAATGTCAAGACAAAACTGTTTCTCAACTTGAAAGTATTATCATGAACTACATTGGAAATTTCTGTCTTCTCTGGCTTTAATGAAACTGTAAAGCTGATGAGTATTTTCCACACATAATGGGGAAATATATTATTTTATATATTGCATAGGTCTGGAGAATATAGCAAAAATAACATGGAAAAACAGTGTAAAAATCTGTTCATAATATATTTCCTGCATGTTAGCCAAAAGCCTCTGCCAAGATTTAGTACTTTTTGTTTTAAATAAGTGTTTTAAAAGAAAATAGATATATAAATTGTGGATTGCTTTTTACCAAATTATATTTTTAAAAGCAGAGTTGGCAGTTTATGTTGCCTCTAGACACTTTGCCTCTTATGTTTGCTTGTTATTAAAAAGCATTTAGCACCTTATTCTTGGTCTTCAGTTGTCAACATTACAAAGTCATCACACATTCTCAAACTACTGCAGTCCATGGTTAAAAGGAGCAGAGAAAGGAAAGTTCAGAGTTGTTCTTATCACAGGTCACGTCAGACATGGCAGAGACTGGCACAGAATGAGAGACTGCACAACGTCTGCTCACATTTTGTGTTCCTCAAGTTGGAGTTACTGGTTTTGCTCTTTAATGAGCCCTGAATTCACCCACTAAAAGGACAAAAGTACAGCTTAGGGAAACTAAAAGAAGGATGGCTTTCCTTTATTCTACGATGAGCATGACTTCCTACTGTGTGCTGATTCACCACAAATTCATCTTTTGATGACCATCTCAGTGCTTTCAAGGTCTCCAAGCTGTCCATAATGCTTGTTCTGCTGCTCTTGGTTCTTCCCACCCTCACCTCTTCCACCGTGCTGGCATGGGAAGGGCTTTTCCTTTCCTTTCCCCTTCAGCCTGTTTTTCCTGCCATTCTGCAATTTTTCACCCCAGTAACCTGCTATCTGCCTATTTCATGTCTGCCTCCCTACCCTGGGGAGGACACCTACAGCTTCCCTCCACTTCACAAATGTATTTGCTTAATCCTGTGCTTCCATCCTCCCTACAAACACAATCCTATCCACAGGATTTAATTATCCAATTAATTCCTCTCCTTGTTTTCTGTGCATATCTGTCAAGCAGTCCTGATTCACAAACTTAGTTGGAACCACTCAAAACTCTGATGGCAAAAAGTGTTTAACAGGTTGGATTGGACAACTGATGTAAATTCCACCAGAACAGTGTTTTATTACAGTGTACCCAAAGAATCAAGACTGTGTGGTGGAGCCATGCCATGTTGGAGATTAACACTTTGTCTTGGTTATTTATCATCACATGCATTTTCAGCCAGGATTCAGTAGCAGGCTGCCTTCTGTAAAATGTGTTTTTAACTGTATGTTAATATGAGCTGTATGTTCTGGGGAACAGAGACAGTTTGTCTGATAGTTGCAAATTACATTATGAGACCCAGACAAGTTTCTCACTTTTCTCCAGGTAAAGATCTGCCAGAATTACTGTCAAACATCTAGTTTGCCAAAGACAAAATAGTTATTTCCAAAACACTGAGAAAATTTATTAACACAGAAGTTCAGAACTATCTTCCAAACTGAAGTCAAATAATCTAAGGAATAAAAACTGAAAAGAGATAAAATATGATCATTCATGAACCCTCTGACAAACCAAAGAGCCTTTCTTATAAATGCCATCTGAATTGTGCACAACAAAACTGCCTGGTTATCTGGGAGCACTACACCTATGCAGCTGGTTATGGAGAGGAAAACAGATCTCCCTGACTTGATCTTGTAGGTAAATATGATTTTATTTTCTGTCAAGCTTAGTAATACTGTTGTGGATTTCATAAATAAATAGTCTTAACTAGGCTCAAACTAATGACAGTAGGTTAACATTAGAGAATTTCATTAATAACATGGTGTCCCAAAATAATTTTCTAAAGTGCCCAAAAGGTGAGAAAGGTTATTTCCACAAAAGTGTGGAGCTAGCTTTGAAGTTAGTAGCATTCAGATCAGTATGGAATAAACATCTTCTAGTCAACAAAGAGACAGAGAAAAGCTGCCAGGTATGCAGCAGGACATTCCAATGTACTGAAGTGAATTTACAATCACTTCACACACCTCTTAAAAAAAAAATTAAATAAAAGTCAGTTCTGGAAATGGGCATGAATGAACACCATCTCACTGAACCTTTTCATAAGCACAAGGTGCTGAGAAGTGCTTATTAAAACGGCAAGTGCTTGAAGCATGCTGGGATATCCTCTGCCAGATGTATGTGTCCCTTACATCCTCTAGTCTTCCATCAGGGCTTTTTTTGTTTGTTTATTTACAAGTCATCCATATGGCAACACCATTAAGCACGTCATAAAAAAATTACTCAAGTGCTTGTCTTGTTGCTCTAATGAAATTACATGTTTTGTAAAACCTTGCCATTCCAACTGCCATGTGTTATGAAAACTGAAGCCTACTGGGATGCCATTTCATGTAAAGTTTAAGTGCCTCACCGGTGAATATAATTAACCATAATAGCATTTTATTAGCCTTAGTTACGGCTGCAAGTGAAGTAACACATTGCAAGTCATGCCAGCACACATAAAAGAGGGAGCAAGTACAATGCATCAGCTGGGAAGGAGACAGCTGCTCCTAGCAATTGCCCTCCTGTCTGGCCTAGCCAGCAGGGGTAGAGGATAATCCTTAAAAATCTCTGCTATAGGGCATAACCACTGCCATCAGGAGGAGAGCGAGGCAGGGGGTGATGGCTGAGGAGTGCTGGGGGGAGCCAAAAGCCAGACTCAGCTGCAGGAGGAACGTGCTGGAGAGCTACAGAGACAGAGAGAGCTATGGCTGCTATATGCTGAAAAAGGGTTCTCTGGCCAATTTTGTAGGCTTGGCTTCTTACCTCTGGAAGAAGATGCGGTGCACACACCAGATGCTCAGTTGGCACAGGGAGGATGTGATGTTCAGAAGGATGTCTGTGACATGCAGCTGCAGACAGCAGCCCCTCCAAATGGCAGAGCTGGAGCAATCCCTGCTATTAAACTGAACAAAGTTAGATTTTCCAGTATACACCTTCATCTTTGCTTTGCCAATATAATCTGACCGTCCTAATCCATCTGATTCTCTGAATTCGGTCCAGATCACAGCTGGCAGAAGACTCAAGAGCAAGGGACAGTAATACAGAGGAGAAGAGGGTAGAAAAAAGTGGTCAAGGTAGAACAAATAGAGGAAAAGTAAAATGCATAGACATAAAGAGCTACAGCAGAGGAGAGCAAACATACAGGGGAAAAAAAAAAAGCTTTTAAACGCTGTGTGCTACTACTGACGTCCACAGGTCCGTGCTGAGGCTGCTGAAGCTGGTTACACATTTTGTGCATGCAGGAACCAACCACAAGACTATATCTAAATGATATTCCTCCTGCCAAGGAAGGAGTTTAAATACCCTGGAATGGATCCCATTACACTGTTCTAAACCTGGGAATACTCCAGAAAAGAGCAGTTTGGCCATATCTGCCCACTTCCTCTTCCTTCTTTACGACTTTCTCACCTTTTGCAGTACCCACTGTCACATATTCCTGTCATCACAGGTCTGTTTCTGCTTAGCTGCTTACTACCAGAGAAAACCAACAAAAACAACAATCAAAACTGCTTGAAGCACTAGATATAGACTGCACATGGCAAAAGGAAGCAAGATTGTCACTGAAATCAGCCCTCAGCTCTTTCAAAATGCCCTTTTAACAAAATAGTGAATACTTTGATGAAATATAAATATAACCAAGGAAAAAAATGTACTTCTATGATTGCTTTAAATAAGCAGGTTTCTATTTTTCATCATGATGACGAGTACTATTCACCTAAATTATTCTTAACATTTCTTTAGGGTGGTGCATGTAGTGTAAGAACTTGATGTTACCTTTGGTCAAGTTAATTATCAAGGTAGGGCTTTATATATGTTCAAAACACAGAAAAAGAAAATGAAGATATTGATCTTTTAAAATTTATTTTCAGTATTAGAGTGTTGCATTTAAATAGAACCCTGATGTTAGAGGTCTGACAGTAGACAAAAATATTTTGCTACAAAGCAATTAAAAGGCAAGTGAGGGAGCACTAGCCATTTGGATGGATGAGGATCTGAGACATTTGCAATTCATTCAGTATTACAGCAGACTTGGGAACTGAAGCCAGAAGTCTTGATTTCAGATCTCAGGATGGAAACATGTGCTGTATTTTGCATCTGTTTATCTCTTTTAATAAGTTTTTCTGTCACCATAATGTTCCTGAGAAATAACAGAAATCACATCTATGTGATGTTGTCCCAGAGCTGGAAGTTTCTATGAAATTTTTTGTGCATTGACTTTGAGATTCATGGTGGATATTACAGTGTCATGTTTTCTATGTACCAGGGTGACTGAAAAGCCCAGAGTGTGCATGGCACCACTTCTCACCTCATCTCCATGTGACACAAACTTACATGAGAGCTTTGGTCTGCTCAACTTTTCTTCACTTTTCCTGCTGCTCTCTTCCTGTGGCTTACTGGGATATTTTAAAATGAGCCACTCTGTACTGAAATGCAATCTTATGTGGGCTGGCTGCTATCAGCACGTCTCAGTGAAGTGCAACAAATTTGGTAGAGTTAATATTTCAAAGACTTCATTTGATCTCAAGTTTGATGCCTGATAAATCAAATAAAACTTTATTTGACTCTCCCAAAGTCATTCAGCTACCCATCCAAGACAGGAGTCTGCACCACAGTAACAGCTCTGACCTTTTTGGCTGTGCTTTGCCCACTGTGATTATTTTTTTCTTTGAATTAGCTTAAGCAGAATCAGCTGACACGGATGCTGATGAAAAGAAGGGATACAGTAGGCACATCAATATGCATATTTCAAAAATAGTATTAATAAGGAATAGTTTTTTGAAAATATAATTTTTGGCATTGCTTGTTAATTTAATTTTCCATGATAAAAAATAAATTTTTAAATATACATTGCAAAAATGTGCTATTCTCTTCTCCCTGGACTCTATGGCTTTTCATCAACCGTGTAGAAAATCACTGCAGAATCTCTGTAAGACTTCCAAACTGAGTCTGATATTTACATTTACATCTGACACTTTAAAAACTCCTTGTATATTCAGACTTTTTAAATTGCTAAGTAGTTACATTCATGAAATCCTTGTCACCTATACTAAATTTTCAAATCTTCCTCTAATTGTTACTCCTGACATTTCTCCTAGAAATATTTCTCTCTGTAACACATGTTTCTTTGAAACATATTCTTAAAAGCATACTGAATTTCACACATGGCATAAGGGGGTTTTCCATTAAATAAATGGTGGTGGTGTTAAACTTATACATTTGCATTTGGAATGTCACATTACTTTGTTTCCTTGTTTTGGTTTGGTGTTCCAAATATTATTAATATAAACCTGGATTGCAGTTTCTCTCTTTTATAGGAAATAACTTTAAATAAAGAACTAAAAAATGTTCCTACATTAAATATATTTTACAGTAGGTATCAGTATTACCTTCAATATTTAATTCATGCATAAGAGGATATATAATTAATGTAATAAAGATTTTGTTTAACATAGGTTAATGTAACAGGTAGAAAGTATGTCTTCTGTCTAATTTCAAACATTTAAATTTGATGTGTACTTGTTTCTATATTTTAGGGTCTGTGCTCCTCAAAAACACATCTCAAGTTAATGTACTTTCTCTTTTCTTCCTTTGGATTTCTTCCTCCTCCCTCCAATCCTTTTTCTCCTCATCTTCAGCCAATTCTCACCCATTCTCCTTCTCTGCAACAATCTGCCTGCTCTGACTTTAATCCAAGTGAGCAATGAGCTGTAAAATCTCCTCTGCAAGCCCTGTTTTTCCAGAAATCTTTTCCCAGCCATTCTACTCCCTAGTGTTCCATGCAGTACTCTTCCTGAAATCTATGGAAGATTTTGAAATGCCTTTTGATAGCGGGGATTGAAACCCAAAATTGTTTCTAAAGAGGGACAAATCTGCGCAAAATGGGGTCAAAACACTGTAAACATCGTCCTTACATTTCCTTCCTCTCTTATCAATAATCCAATATTCAGGGTATCTATTATATTATACAGCTCAATGGCTGTAGACATTGCAATTTGGACAATTATAAACCCAGCACTCCTAAAAACTCTATTGAATATCATACCCTTACCTTTCTGAGTATTGTCTATGCTTGGAATTTTTTTTCTTCTATGAAAATGATTGCATTTTCCTAGCCACAGATTAGGTAAGAGGTGACAAGTCCATTTATTTCAACTTGTAAATTCACTTCTCTTATTAAACTCCCAGTGACTGCATTAAATCCTCAAAAAGATTATCCAGTTAAGGTTTTCTTAATAGTGAAATTCTTTTGGGTAGAAAATGAAATGGAATTAAGTGAAAAGTAATTGCTGCCCTATTCAACTTCACATGGCAAGTGGCAACAAAAATGCCAAAAAGGGAAAAAATTGGAACATTTCTAGTGCATCTTTATGTTAAATAACAGTCTTTATAGTGACATCAAGATGCTTTTGAAAAAACCTATGGTGTAGCAAATGTTACTCCAGATATGCCAACGTCTGTGCTGCGTAGCATGACTTGCTGTGTGATCGGGATGTTCCAACCCTATTGTCCAGATTTCAAAGTGCCAGTCCTTGTTCTTAGCTGTTTGCTCCATGGAAAGCAGACTTCCAGTAAGCACATCACACAGGAAGTTATGAGCACCACATATTTATTTTGTGAAACATTTAACAGACACTGCCTTTCACCCTAAAGGTAAATTAACTGTAAGAGCAAAAGAAGAAGAAAATGAGTGTAAATCAAGACTAAAATAATCTGTTATGTTTTGTGATTTTTTTTTAGTTTAAAAAAACAAACAAAACCAGCAGACAAACAAACAAAAACCACCAAAAAAACCCCCATCCCCAAACCAAAACCAACAAACCACCCATAAAAAAAAAAAACCCCAAAAGAACCCACAGCAACTGTAAATATATATCATAGAAGTGAACATGAAATAAGATATTCACAAACTAAGACAGGGCTGCTCTTGCCCTTCTCTGTACTCAAAGGGGCTCGCTTAATTTCCTAGAAAATTTCTTCACTTTTGTGAACATTTCCAAACACAAATGTACTCATTTTCTAGGGAAAGCTAAAGGATGTGTAATAAAACCCAGACGTATTTCTGAAAGGAAACTGGCTTGTTTATAGACTGAAAATATGCCTTGCATTAGGGAAGTGTGATCACTCTCAAGTTTGTGACTTCCACAAAGCAAAAACTCCAAACTCCCAAATCCTATTTGTGAAATGGAAAGAATGGGACTTTCCATACTGGATCAAACCAGAATCCTGGGTAGTTCAATATCCTGTTTGTCAATATCCAAGAGAGCAGCCTCAAAAGAAAGCAGGAGAACTCCCCCAGGGAGCACGTTTCACACAATCTATCCACCCTCCGTGAATTTCTAAGGATAATTCTAACTTCTAAAGTTGGAACTTGAAAACAAGCTCTTAAGAGCTTTTGTGTATGATTCAGAATTTTTATTATATTTGCAAGACTTATACTGAAGGTATTTTTTATATTTCTGCTACCATAAAATTGTAAGTCACTCTCAATTTGTTAGTAGTGAAGTGTGTGAAGACACGTACGTTATTTTAAGTTTTGTAAGAAGAAGTTGCCACAAATTACTCTGATCATCTCTATATCTGCAACCAATTAAAGCACTTCACTCATTTTTATTGATGGCTCTGAAATATTCAGAGAGGGGAAGAGGGAAAAAAAAAGAGAGAAAAAATTTAAAAAGGGCAGAAAAATGTTTCCTGGTCAGCAGTTAAGCAATTAAAACAACCACCATGTGGTGGGGTTGCAGCTTTGTGATGCACAAACGTGTGGGGATGGGGAGCTGTGCCGCAGGGCAGGCACCAAGCGGGACAGGGAGATGGTTTGTCACTGCCACAGCGACTGAGAGCTGAAAAACACCCCTGACCGGCAGTGAAGCATTAAGAGCCACAGCCTACCTGCAAGTGGCCTGAAGCTAATGTGAAATGGCAGCTGAGAGCAGCTCCATACAACTTTCTCAGCCTCCCTAAGTAATTGGTAACCTCTGAACCCCGCTCACATGAGTAGCTGGGGGGAGCTGCTCCCAGATAGGCAGAGAGGTCAAGCCAAAGCCTGATTGTCTGGACCTTCAAACATGTGACCTTCTTCCTCAAAACTTTTTTTCTCACACCTCAAGATCATGCCACTGGCCTCCAGAACTGCACTTTGATCGGGGCTCGGAGTGCTTTGTTTACCTTGTGTATTGAGCCCAATCAAATGTCCTTGAACTGTACAGTATCGACTTTTCCCAGGTCCTTTTAATTTGGGCAAAGAGAAACTAGCCCGTCTTAGCAAACTTCTACTTTACTTAGTGCTGATCTTGGACTTTTGCAAAACTGACAGTATCACTAATCTAATCCTGATGTCTGCAGTGAGGTTTAACACTTGAAACATCCAAGTGAAGTTTAACCGGAGCTATTTGCTGAGCTTTTCGGTCCAACATTTTTCTGGGGCATATCCAGCTTTTAAATTGAATATGACAGAATGTCCTGATTAGCCCAGTGTTGTGAAAAGTGGAATCAAAGCCTCATTTCAGGCTGCTACCAGGTACTACAGCATTCCTAATCACACATAGCATTTGATCATGCACGCACTAAAATTTTGCCAGGCCTTTTGAGATGCCAAACCAAGTCTTTGTTTTTTAAAAACAAGAGTGAAAGAAAGGATGTCAATAGCCATTTATTTTTGTGAGATTTAAATTATTTTATTTGGACAAATATGCAAATACTGTAGTTGCAGAACATGTTGATTATTTCTTTTATGTTTGCACTACCAGCATTTTCTGGAAATACACCTCAGTGTCTGATAATGGTCCTATTTTCCAGATAAACCTCTGTTACTTGTTTTTCTCTGCTATAAACTGTATTGTTGCCTAACATCCCTGACTGGATCATGTTAAATATCTCATTTCCCCTTAATAAATAAGATGATGGCTTGGAGGCAATTATTCCTCCAAGAATAGAATTACCTATTAATCTGCTCTACTATCAGTTTATTTTACTGCATTTTGATTTCTCTTTTGGTGGAAATAATTTTCAAAACAGGCCGCTAATAAACTGGCAAAGGGCCTGCTCACAGTGCTATTAAGAATTACTATTCTGGCATCCTCTGATATTAAATTTCACATAGCAATCACTGGCAAGCCCTAAAATTGTTGCAAGTTTTACCAGTACGAAAGGACATCCCAGTACTCCAAAAATTTGGTACTCACTTAACCTAGTCAAATTCTTTTACAGTTTAGAAAGCCAGCTGCCTTGCAGTGACCGTCAATTTTATTGTACAAATCAATTTGTCTCCACTGACGGAAAATAATTGCAAAGCAAACAAATTATCCATGCTACATTGAACCCTATTCACTCTGGGGACGCTGAGCTTACAGCTTGAGAAGATTTTCCTCTGCCTGTCTCAGAAGTAGAGCTTGCTTTAAAAAATCCCCAACAAAACATTAAAGAATTGCTCTGCTTTTACTCTTACTGCTGCCGGAGATTTCCAGTATATTAATATTGCATTTTTCTAGGCATTAAGATGCCATTATGTGGAACTTTTCTGAGTATATTTAAACCCCAGTATATGATATGGCTTTATATACTAAATTTTCAGTACAAAGAGCACTGTTGTTGAAAGTGGAGGATTTGGAAGTGCTTGTAGGCTTACAAAGTCACTTAGGATCTTATGTAAAAGCACAGTCCAGCGGCTCTCTATATAGGCCAATATCCACAGAGGGATTTAAATCCCTGAATAGACTGGAGGGTTGGAGTGCATTTGCTCAAATTTCACTCTTCAAAACCACCACGCTCTTTTCATCTGCCACTGGAAACATTTACATTCTGTCAGCATGTCTAATGCCCCGTGAGCTCTGCTCCAGCCAAGCCCAGAGCCCCTCTCCTCAGGGTGAGGGTCTGGCAGTCCTGCTGGGAAGATGGAGAACATGAGCCTGGGCTCTGCAGGTGTCATTTCCCAACAAACACCTCCCAGTAGCTGGGCTTCCCCAGGAAGGGTGGACAGCCCCTGGAGCAGGTCCCAGCTTGTCCGTACTCGAGAAATGCCATGTTCTTTATTTCTCTCTCTGGCATAACAGATATTTAAGGACTTCCATGAAAAGTAGATCAAACTGAACCCTGCCTCAGGAAGATTCTCACACATAGGTTTCACCCACTCCTTCATATCCCTGTGAAGCTTCCCTGGGGACAGGGTAGTGCTCAATGCAGCAGATTCACTCAGCTCCAGGAGTTTAGGTAAGGCCAACACCAAATCCCAGTAAAACTGAAAACAGAGGGACTGGCCTGTAAGGAAAGGTCTGCTTGTAAGCCATAAGGAAAGGGAGGCACTTCATCCACCTGGGAAAATCATGGAGCTTCTGGAAGAAGTATCTTGTGCCTTCATCATTCCCTAAGGAGTTGGAAGTGTCCATGATTAAAACTTCCTTACTTTTGGCAACTGAGGTCATAGAATCTACAGAACATGGATGCCAGGTCAGTTTGAAAGGACAATAGCATCACTTTGCCTACTTTTGACTAACAATGAGCTGTGTATAAGCAAGACTTATATTTTCAATTATACCAGTCTGTCCAAAGGATCACCTGGGCAGTAACTTTTTGGCCTAGTTAACCAGCTTTTGAGACTGCATTTCATTTCAAAGGTAACTATTTAATTTCACTGCCTCAGCATGTCAAAAAGAAGAGATGCAGCAGTTAAGTTACACTTTTTTTTTCCCAAAGATGGCATTTAATGCAGTATTTGATGAAATATATCCCATAAAGCTCCTTTTTTTAAAGGTGTGTTTCTGAGAAATGGGTCCTGTCATTCTAAGTGAATATTACAGCTATTGTACTTTCTATTTTTCTTTATCATTTATTGGAATAATTTAGCAAAATGTACTTGTAACTTGATGTAAATTTGTCAGGGGAAGGTTGGAAGAGATCTCAAATTTTCTAAATTTTAGAAATAGGCATTCATTATTAGAAAAAAAATGCATACATTTACCTCCACTGAGGAATTAGTTATGGTAAACCCCTACTCCTTTTTGACTCCATCAAACCTACAGGAAAGACAAGCCTTAGGAAAGCTCTAAATGCACAAAATGTGGCATGGACTGGGTTAGAGCTTCCTTCTTCTTATGTGTTAAAGCCAAAAAACCTTTAGACAAACAGCAGTGAGAAGCCAGACTTCCTCAGTTCTAATGTTCATCAACCACCTCAAGCTCCTTACCAGACATGAAAGAAATAAAGGGGCCAAGAAGTCAGTGAAGGGGGTTACAAAATACTTGGTAGCACACGGCCTAAATTCTTTAATGACATTTTTAGTAAATGTTCTTTCTGCCAAATGTAGTTTTCTTCACCATCAGATCTGTCTCCATTAATAATGTATAACGGCACTTCAAAATTATTCTTGTAAAGAACTTTCTTAATAGCAGACATCAGCTTGGTTCATTGCTACAGAAGTCTGCAGAACTCAGTTTTTTGTGAATGTATGGAGTTCTTTATCTGAATATTTGCAGTTTAAAACATCACTAGGAAATACAAGAATTCCTGCCAGAAATCCATCCCAAGAAGCTAAAGTCAGATCACTGGAGACACATTTCCATGATCCTGACCTAGGAAGAACATTATCCAATCTAGTCTGTGATGAGAAAATATTTGAAACAGGGACAAATTTCTCATTGACCTCCTCTTCCCCCACTAAGCTCACATTCTTCACCTCCACTTCATAACTTTGCATGGAACCAGAAGAACGAGTATTTTCTCCATATGTTTCTGCTCAAACTCTAGTTCCATTTGTGGAGAGGTTAACTTTCCACATAAGAAGGGGCAAGAGTATAAGCTCCACATTTGTGTAAGAAATAACAGGCAAGAGCATAAGCATTCAGATGCTTGCAGGAGTAGAAGGTCTGAAAAAAACAGATACATTTTCTAGAACACACATTTCAGGAGATTCTTCAGCTCCTGAAATAAAATGAATTATTTTTGGTTATACTGAAATGTGTCACTTTATTCTACTTCCTAATGAAATTTTGGGAAGTCTTGGAAGTAAACATCTGGGAGGAAAAATCTATGTGGGAGGGGAAAAAGAACAGCCAAAAATGTTTCTTTCATCCATGCATTAACATCCCAGTAAAGGTTCATAAACCAAATTTACTATAACTGTAAGTTAATTCTAAACATTAAAAATGACTGGTTATAGATTAAATAGAATGGAATAAATCTGGGCTTCTACTGAGAACTTGAGAAGAATTTCCAAGCATCAGATATTTCTCTCTCTTTTTTAATCTCATTTATCTGCTAAATACTGAAATCATGATCATAACATGATTATGTAAAAGGAACCAAGATGAGCACTACACTCAATCATGTATAAAATAAACAAACCACAACCAGGCAGATGGCACACTTGAGACCTGGCGCTGCCCTGTGAAGCTGTTTGCTGTTTTGAAACTGAAAGAGCAATGTCTGCATGTTCTTTGTCACCAGTTTAGCACAAGCATTTTAAAACTACCTTTCTGCTCAAACAGGTACAAGCCTGTTTGTTGTGGTCATTCTTCCCAGGCTCTGTACATAAATTTATGGAGCACGACATTCAGATCTGCACTGATTTAACATTCAGGTAACTTCTTCACCTTTAACGTGTTTCCTCCCAGTTCCCACCTTCTGCTCTAAGGGATAAGGAATCCCATTGCACTCATTTAATATTTCATTGATTGCACTTTAAACCTGCAGTACAGCCGTGCACTGCTACCAGGAGGACAAAAGGAAACACTGTATAAAGATAATATTGATTCAGTTAACCAGAATAAAATGAAGAAAAGGTCAAACTGGGGCAAAACCAGTGCGAGGAAATGCATCCCTGGCAGTAAACTGTTGTGATTCAGCTTCCAACAACTGCAGAAAGGGCATGGAAAGAGATTCTCCAGTGTTCACTAAATGTGCCATTACTGTGGAGTCATCAGACTGCCTCGAGTTGTGTTTTGTCCCCTAGGCAATCATCACAATTAATTGGGCATGCAATTTATCATAGACTAATTAAGTGGCTTCTACTGCATTTATCACTGCTTGTAAAGTGAAGGAGCTCATCCTGACTTTTTATTTGTAACACTGGCAGTGCAGTTTAAAACACATGATTCATCACTTCTAGATGGGTTTAAATTCCTAGCAACTGAGCATCCTTGAGCCCAGGAGGGAGCAATAGTCCATCCCAGTATTGTGGGGCAGATGTGTTTGCACTTCCAAGAGTATTAGGTTGGTTTCTGCAGTAAAAGTGCTTGATGCACATGGATTTTTGGGAGTTTGTGTGTGCATATGTGTTCATGCTATTATCTCTACTTGCCACTTTTGGTCAATGGCAATCAAATTTTGAGAGATACAGAAAGATCTCAAAAGAAAAAAGTCCTGCTAAGGGTCCTACTGAGAAGGTGACTTCACAGTAAATTTGTCCCTGCTTGGACATGGGGGATCACCATGGGAATTCTACCAGGAGTCACAAACTAATGGGACATCAGGCATCCTTGGTTCTTATGCTCTTATTTATGTGTACCCACCACTGCTCCTCTGAGCTGTTACAACTTTCTGCTGCCACCAGGATATTTGCTTTGCTCATGCTGATCTGTGAGTCCTTTTACATTTTTAATTTGCATTTAGCTTAAAGAAGATAGCAATTTTAAAGGAAACCTCTTTTGAAAGAGACTTCATATTTAGAGCTGTATCACTTTTAAAGACAGGGCAGAGCAGGGGTACCTGTGTAGTCATGGTGGGGTATCGTTCCTTTAATCTTTAAAGCAGGCTCTCTCCTGGCTTATTCCTACTGATGTTGCTAGTTAAGCCAAGAGAATTCACATTTGGACACCCTTTCTGGTGTAACATATCCAACAGCGTTGAGCCAGGGTAGACATCCCAGCTCACCATCATTGCCTAAGGAAATAGGAACTGACCCAATATCTTGACCCACCACTCCAAGGTCAATGTTGGTGTAGACAATCAGATACTTGAAAAGCTCCAAGAACACGTGTAGAATATCTTTTAATATTCCAGAGCTTATCTATGTGAAATTGTCTACAGAGAAATGAAATGTGTAAAGTGATGAAGGATGGAGGAATTTGAATCCAAATGATTACAATAAAATACCTGCTCAGTGTTGTTTCTGTAAATGACATAAGAAACCAATCTATTCTCCAGCAAGACAAGGCAGCTTAGCTACTTCATTTGATTATTAGGGCATCTTAGCAAATACTCCTGAGTCCACAAAATGACTACTCCCATATGCTCCTAAGGGTTGTGTGGTCTCTTCTGTCAGTCTGCACACTGCAAGGTTAGCTTTACACACAGAAAATCAAGATTGCAAAAGCATTCCTCAACAAGGAGATATTTCCCATTTGGTCCTCAGCTCCTCATTGTATGTCCCACCCACTTAACCACAACATTCATTTTTGTAAACCAGACTGTCGAGATCATGCTTGCACCACCCTTTTGCATTTTTAGCATGGATTAAATAGAAGAAAACTGCCTTGTGCTATGCCAGCTTCAAATCTCTGCATTTACATCTCTATTCAAATATATTATCAGTCATGGTTGAGGGTGGAGGATGTATTTAATGGCATAGTTCTACTCGACATTACTATGCCAAGTGCTGATGAGTTACCCAAACTACCTTTAAGCCCAAGTATGTGTGGACACTGGAAAATGTCTAGCAAAACTGCACTGTGTTCTTCAGTGTTTGCATTCCCCTTCACTTTTTGACATGCCACAGATTTCTGAATTTTGCAGCAGCAGAAGAGATGAATGTATAGCAGCAGCAGCAGGAGGAAAGCAGAGGAATCCCTGACCTTTACTCAAGATGCGTCTTTAAAGAAATGTAAGACTTGAAGTTATCACATAGTCTAGTGCAGCCTGAAAGCTTTCTCACAGTCTCAAGGCCAAGATGCCATACCTACTTTGTGTCCACCTTTTGCCAAAAGTGCCCATCCCTACTCAAGAAAGCATTCAAACTGACATTCAGTGAGGGGCAAATGGCCAGTTCCCACAGAGAGATTTGTGCACCAGAGTTTCTGAAAGCCATCCCTAGACTCAGCAGCAGAGCTTAGCTTTATTTAGGTAGTAAATTACAACATCATCTTAAAAAAGCTAAGAACATTAAAATATCTGCAAACTATGAAAATCATTCCCTCAGGGTAGAATTGAAGCAAAGTACTTGACAAGAGTTTAACATGAAAATTGACATTAAATAAGTCATGAAGACACCCACTGCTATATAATATCTTTGAGGGGTTATTTTACAGGAGACACTAGTTTTTGTGCATCAGAACCATACGCCTCTACATAAGATCACAAGTTGAGATTTCCACCAGTATCCTCAAACTGCATTTCTTTGCATAATGGAGAATTTTTGAGAAATCCCTGAGCAGACAGGTCTTTCAAAGGAATGACTGTGTGGTGTTATGCTGCTGTTGTTTCCCATCAATGAAGTGGGCAGAATCTGAATGAAGGGAGGGGGGAGGGAGAAGAAGCAGTGTAGACCTGCCAAGCAGTGTGGACCAGCCTGGGAGAATGTGGGGGTGACATTACCGGACAGCAACCTTTAAGGAAGTTTTTCCTCTTTCTTTAACCATATTCAAGCAGCAGTAAGATACACTGGGAATTGGACTGCTGGGTTATGTACAAAGTTACATAGGTGTCTGTGATTGCACACAAACTTAAAGTCTAAGATTTTCTACAGAGCAGATATTTTAGGTCAGATTATTGTCCCTGTATCTAACAGATTCACTTATCTATCTGATTTTTCAGTCTACAGTGGTAATATTTGTGGGAGGAAAGCTTCATATCATGAAGTTTTTATCATGATCATATCATGATTGTATTTGTGTGAAGAAAAGATTTGAAAGCAATGCAATTGAAAGATTGATTTTCACAGCTCCTTCCCTGTGTCATTGGAACATTTCTATCTGTCAAATGCTTTTCCAAACAGTTCTTTAGGGTCTTCATGAGACATTTGAAGACATGTTTCCTGATTTGTAAAATTTTCAGGATTCAGATTAAGTACCAGTCAAAAAATATCACTGTTAAGTTACAGAGACCTAGGTCCATTCTCTTATTCTTTTTTTGATTGAACATAAACCAGATGGAGCTGTGCTCTTTTACGTGTGCTTGCAAGCTTCATACTGGCAATAGGGTTTTGGCAGAAGTTTTATAAATAAACATATATTTCTACATGACAAAGTGATATGAAAAGGGTTTGAAGTGGTCCTTGGTAGAATTTCCTATTACCTTTAAAGGATGAGATCCTCAAAATTCACCTCTGTGTATGTAAAGACTAAAGATTTATCCATTTTGTCAGCGAATTTCTCCAATTAGCTACACTCATGTTTCTGTGTGCGCCAAGAATTGTGACAAAAATTGCCACTATGTTGGAAACTTGGGGCCTGACTAAAGTTGGTATGAAAATGTTTGCATCTAAGACAGTGCATCATTATCTGCATTAACTACTGATCTTAGAGCTAATATGTCAGTTGTGTATATTTACATTAAAGTTTAATGAGCTGATGCCTTCCACAGGTGTCCTCACATATGTATGATAAATGTATTTAATACACTTCAGTAGTTCTAAGAAACCCCTGAAAACAGGGAGAATAACTGTGGCACAATTTTTAATATATTTTCTTAATTTTAACTTTAGAAATGGAAGTGGTCAAGGCCAGGTTGAATGGGGCTTTGAGGAACCTGTTCTAGTGGAATTTGTCTGTGCCTAGGGCAGGGGTTTGGAACAAGATGGACTTTAAGGTCCTGTCCAACCCAAACCATTCTAGGATTCTCTGATACTATGATTCATGAAAAAAAATCAACTTAAGAAATATCAAGTAGCTTACCCAGAAGGGCTTAATCACTAGAAAATAGCCCAATAAGAGGGAATATGTGCTTCCAAAGCCCTTTTTATGGCTGAAGAGCTGAGGATGTATCAGCTATACTTTCAACAGAGGGATATTGAAGGCTCTGCCTACTCTGGCTGGGTTTTAAATGCAAGTTGACGCAGCTACTGCAGTATTTTGGATGAGCAACACAAGTGCTGACTGGACCAAGCGTTTCAGGGGAGGAACTCAGAGGAAAATCCAATTTGTGAGTCGCAGCAGAGAATGAAAGAGGAGCTGTACCCCCAAGCATGCCATGACTGATGATTTTGAGCAAGCCGACAAGCAAATATTTGAGTGTTATTAACATCAGAAAAAAGGTATCCTGCATTCTTTTGGTGCACAAATTGGAGTAGCTGAGCAAGGGCGCTGAGATTTTAAAATTTGGGTTTGTCCAGTTATTTTGCCTAAAATGAAATAACCTTCTGGTGAGAAATGGGTTTTCATGTGTCCTCTACACAAATGGGACAAATGTTTTGTTAGTGATTTCAACTGACTGCAATGATTTATTTCCTAGAGACAGATGGGTCTGCATTCAGTTTTTAAACTAAGTTTGTCTGTTCTCCATTCATCTCTTAACACAAGCGAAGAAATAAAAATTTTATCAAAACAACCTTCTAACTTCCTGGTTACCTAGTGGAAGGCAGAAGAGTAGCCTTGAGCACTGCATTAGTCACAAAACAATGTTGTTTTAGCTGCCATGTCTCTCCTTTTGTTTGCTTCCTGGTAGCCCTAACCACTAAGCTTACTGCTGCTTTAACTTGCTCAGATCTTGCCTTTTATTTCATTAGTAATTCTGTTACTGAAGGCTTGCACCTTGTGAACTGCCTAAGTCTGGTATTTCACATTAAAAACAGAAGAACTAAATAAATCACTTGCATTAATGTATTAGTGCTAATTTTTGGCAGAAAACTTACATTTTTATATTTTGGTGACATCAACATTTCATTCACTTTAGCTGATAAAAAAATAATGAAGAAAAATACCTTAGTTTCTGTGACTCATCTGCTTGTGAAGATTAATTTTGAAGATATTGTTTGATTTGAAATAATTTGTTAAGTCTTCAGAAATAATAACTAAGTCAAATAAAGACAATATTACTTTTTTATTCCTAATGGCTCAAATATCTGATTACAATGCAAAATAATAAGCAGTATTTGACATAACTTATAATCCATTGTTGTTTATATGTGCATTCTATAAAAATATACCTCCATATATGAGCACATTCATGTGTGTGTATATATATGAATGCATGAGTGTGTGCGTATAAATTAAGGTATTTTCCAAATGAAAACTCTAATTTTTGGAGTTCTGGTTGGTGACATTTCAAATTTAATACATATAAACACCCTTTTCAAATTTTTAGTTCATTTAGAGGATTGTCTGCACAAGTGAAAAAAGAGTAAACTGTATTGTGGGTTAATAAAGGCTCATGGCATTTCTTAAAGACCCAGCAGAATTTGCATCATGGGCACAGGGATGCAGAGACATGGGGGGACCTCCCTCAGTGCTACCCCAGCCCTGGTACAGGACATGATGACATCCCAGAACCAAACTTTGGCAAGAAGTTACTATATTCAGTTGACACAGACATAACCACTGGCTTCAGTCTACTTTGCAAAAAGAGCTCATGATATATCAGCTTTATTTAATAAACATCTTTGCTTGGGGAAAATGGCTGAGGCTTTGTTCAGAAGCATTTGCAGCACTGGAAATGTGAACCAAATGCATCTACATCACACAACTTTTTCTGCCTAAAGTTTCTAATGTCTAAAAAACCCCTCCTATAAAGGCAGAGGCTCCCTGGCCATGCCTTGTGCCACCTGTCTGGGGAGGATTAGCTGCCAGCCTCAGGGAGCAGTGCATGGAGGTGGCCACTGATCTGATCCAGACCAGAACTGCCTGCACTCCTCTCTGCTACTCTGACTGTCTCAGCCAAAGGTACAATTTGCAGTTAGTCCACCAAGGATTTACCTGTGAAAACAGTCCTATAATCTCAGAAGCGCATTTTTTCTTCTTCCTCCAGGTAAATAGTTATGTTAGTGCTTGGGCTAGTTTGTTCACTTCCTTTGGGTGGCAGCTGTGCCAGCAAATTCCTCAGCACCCTCCTGCCCTCAAGACCACCATGTTCCTGATTTCCTGATGACCTACCCAGACTTCTTATGGTCAACGTGAGCCAGTCTGGGGAACAAGTTTGTGCCAACTTGGTTCTTGCAAGAGAGGCTGACGAAAAGGGATAATAAAACCATGATGCAACTATTCATGTCTGATCATCCTCATTAGATGGATTTACCTCTCCACAAAACAATCTCTTATCTTTTCCAGCAGCTTTTGCTGATAGGACTGCCAGCAGCTCCTTAGGAGATACCTCACACCTGCTTATGAAATAGACAAAAAAATTTTGTCCTCATCATTACAATATCTTTTTATTGAAGACTCTTGTGCTTAGGGAAATTCAAACCCCACTTATTGTTTTAGGAAAAACAGACTTGACCTGATGAAGATTTTATTGTTAATCAAAAACAGAGTATCATAGTGAGTAGGCAATCCAAACTAAAACCACCATCCCCACCACACTCCTTTTTTCATGCTCTAACACTCTGATGTAAACAGACCTGGGTCTCCAAAGGGCTACTTCAGTGAGAAGCCCTTCTAGTGTCCCCTAAGCATGAGGGATGGCTGGAGGCAGAACATCTCCTCACAGAGGTCTGGTTGCCCCAACAAGGAGGTCAATGAGAAGCCCCTTGCCTGCACAACTTGAGACTACATGATGTCAGAAAAGAGAAATGTCAAAGGAGATCTCTCCTCCAAGGTGCTGTGAAGACAAAGACAGCAGGGGAAGTATAATGCAACCTCCCCATCCTTTACTCTGTGAAAGCCTCAAAAGGCACACATTACAGTGAAGGAAAACAGCATGAGAGTACCTCTGACATGAGCTTTGTGAAGAGGTGTATCAGCTTCAGCTCACATTTCCATCCAAGACACTCCAACAGCTCCGATCCCTCTTGTTCCTCCTCTCCTAAAGGTTGAATCTCCAGTGTTTGACTGCTTGGGGTGAATGCCCACTCATGACAGAGATCTCCCAGCCTGTCTGCAAGCATCACCTCAGAGACACACAGACTTGTCTCATTTTGATGGCTGCTCTTGTAACCACTAAAGACATCTCTGGCTTGTTTTTGAATTGCAGTGCAATACTAGAGTGATGGACACAGAAATGGCACTGGCTTGGCAAACTCTGATTGACAGCTGGTTTCCAGTAGCTCAGAACGGACTGCAATATTGTTTTGGAGTGCTTCCCTTTAGCTGCTAAACCAAGGCATGAAAGGGAGAAAAACTGCATAAACATTGTGAAAAATGATAGCAGAAAGAGCTTCTATTTCTCAGGGATTTTGACACTTTAAGTTCTGTTTTCAGCAGTTAGCTTAGGACACCTTTCTCTTCTTTCTTGCCTTTAGGAAAACAAAGATGCTCTTTGCTATATGTGGGAGGCCTAAGATTGGAAGACAATTTTGCTACAGGAGACGAAGATGTAAACAGCTGCAAACTTTTATGCTTTGGTTTATTATTGCTATTTTTTATCTCAAAAGTTTTTATGAATGGAACGAACAGACCCAAATCTTCTTTTGTATAATTAATGCACACAGCTTGTAATTTAACTGTTGATTTTTTAAAATGTGTTCTTGGCTTTTTTTTGGCATGTGAGTGGAAGAGAAATTGCACATGTTACATAAGCAGAGCTTTCTCTTCACTCTTTATGCTTGTAATGCTGTTAGCTAGATTTGCATGCTTTGACTTGGGAAGATTCATTGCTGGCAGAGCAATGAGGTCTGGACAGTTGGCAGGTCAAAACATTTGTTAGTGTGATTGTGCAGAAAAGTTTGGCTCCACAGTAGAGAAGATCCCTCTGAAATAAATATGGAGACTGAGAAATTAATTATTAAGGAGGATGTTGCAAAAACATACATCAATACTGTTCAATATGTGGTTGGAAGGTAATTGAAAAAAATTATGTAGACTCTGACTTAAAAGGAGAGGGAGTCTGATGAGCACACACTATAATTTCTGACAGCACCGTCTGGCTGCTGAACCTGTCACCATCCAAAGTAGCACGGGAAAAAGGCCAAGTCCAGTCTCCATGGCAGGGTTCAAGTATGACAGAGACTGCCAGAGAACTTTGGTTATTTCTCACTTCTTCCTATGTTACTTTCACTTCACTTGTAGGAAGGCATGTTTCATTGAAGCATTTTAATCCCTCTTGCTATTTAAAAAGTATTTAATATTCTCCTAAATTAATGTTCCATTAAACTCTATATATGAGCATCTTACAGAGGTAGGTGCATGAGACAGCTGATCACTATGTTCATTTCCATGTATTACTTACAGAGTTGCTTACAGCTGCTGCTTAAATTTCACCACCTTTTAAAAATCCTTTGAACCATATTATAGTCATGGGGTGGGTTATTTTGGGTTATATATATATTTTAACAAAGCTGTCTAATATTAACCACACATTGCTTGATTTAAATAAACATTGGAGAAGATTAATGTAATCCAGTTCAGGATACACATCCAAGCCAATACTTTCTCTCACATATATATATATATATATATATATATATATATATATATATAAATCTATATTAATCTCAAATAAAAATAGAATGGTGATACTAATTTTAGTTACATTGTTATTTGGCTGGCTTTGACCAATTCTTTCTTTCCTTTTCTTTCTTTCTTTCCTTTTCATTCTTTCCTTTCTTCCCTTTTCTTTATTTCCTTTCTTCTTTCCTTTTCATTCTGAAAGCACCAATAAATATGTCCTAAATCTCATCTAAAATAAAATGCATTTTTGGGAGCTAGTTAGTCTTTCTACCAGTCTTTTCCACCTCCAAGATAACTGAAATCTGAAGAATTCCTCTTATGAAAAAGATCAAATAGTTCCAAAAGACTGAAGCACACCTTTTCCCAAGAGCCTCACAGTTATTTCGATGCAGTTTAATATATCTCTTCTATACAGGCTGTTGAGGGTGAACCTGCAGCAGGTTCTGATCTTAACTTTTTCTCTGCTGGACACCTCTTTTTATGACTGAGGTGGGGAGAGAGGCTATTCTTGCTCTCTCATACCATTTTCACATAAGTGGTATAGTAGTACAGCAGACTACTTTTTCTAACTGTGTCAAACATAAGATGTCTTTACAACCTACTCACAAATCGTATTTCCTAAGTCTTGACTCTCATCTGCTATTTCAACTCAGGACTGCAGGAAAGAAGAGGATGTTCTGCACAGTCATTCTGTTTTGCATTTCAGTGGGCTTGGGTTTACTGTGATCACCTGAAAAAATTTCTAAATAGCTCTGTGAGAATCTAGGAAATACTTAGAGAAAACATCTTTCTAAGCATGCAGCACATTATGCACTGAGTAAGTGCAGCTAATACTTAGCAATTCGGCATACTGTTCTGATTTTGTTAGCTTCATCACTGTTTTCACAGGAAACTAGCTTTGAAAAAAATTACCACAGAAAACAGTAGTAATACCTATTACTGGAAATAAAGTCTGGAGGTGTATCTCCTGCTCAATTTTCTTTGGCATATTTAGAGTTTGGCAAGCCTGGGCAAGGAACACTTATCCATGTGCATGCAGTACATTCACTCCCATATAATTACTTTTTGTTAATGCTCTGAAAAAATTTTCTTTCATTTTAACACAGTCTCCAGTCCTGCAGACGTCCAAGCACATGAATAACAGACTCCTAACTTCAATCAGATTACAACTGGGAATAAAGTACTTAGCCATGTGCAGCATCTGGTTGCAGAATTAAGATCATTCATCTCTTGGGTCTTCCTAGGAAGCTGTACTATGAGATATGTGGGGTTCATGCAATGGGGCTGCTTTACCTAAGATGAGTAAAATAATTTTTAGAATTCATAGGGCAATCCACACAGGTAATCCAGCAGCCCCTGCAGAAAGTATATCTGCTCCAACAATCACACTATTCACACACTGTGGCATTTGGAGGGGGAAACACAGTCTGTATCAGGAGTTCATTAACAGTTCAGGCTAAAAGGAAGTGTGAGCCCATGTGTTTCATCAAAATCAAGGACTTCTTTATATATATAAATATATATATCTATATATCACCTTAAAAAATACATTGCTTCTGATATTTGAGAGAGGACAGCATCTTGCAAGACCACTATTCACTGAGCTTTACTCAACTGTCTTGAAAAGAAGTTTGATTTCTTTGATGTCTGCAAGTTTCTTTTCATCAACACGTACATAGGCTCAGAACAGTGCATGATGTTAAAAACTTTACTGTGTGTCACACTTTAACCTAAATGCCTCATGAATTATCTCATCTATTTTTCTATGTCCACAGACATTTATAGGATGTGTGCATTTCCAGCAGAAAAGGCATTTTCCAGTATTTTGCTAAATACATTAAAAGCCTATTTTTAAATTTATAAAAACATTTAAAATTAAAAAAAGACCCTACATTTTGAGCTGTTATTACAAGAGGTAATGAACTTAATATGCTAATATAAAAAGGGAAAATAGAAGAGTTTGCTGAGTGTTTCTGAATGTTGTTTTTAGCATGTTATCATTAATGTATTAAAACATGTACAAAAATGCATTAAAGGATCAGGAATATTTTCCTGCAGGTACTTAGAACCTAATAAATAATGAATGTGATGATTAACTACATGGGCAGAAGTACAGAGCATTACCAAGAAAAAAAAAACTGCATAAAATCTGGCCTTTGAATGGATATGCACCATTGTCTTTAATACTTAAAAACCCACTTGAATATACTCAGTTGTGTGTGAAGAGAAAACAAAAGAAGCAAGCGTGCTTGAATTAATATTATATTTTCAAATGAAACATTTAAATATGGCCGAGTGCAGCGAGGGCGTCTGGAGTGGAGTGGCAGGGCACCGGAGCGAGCTGAGCCGAGCGCGGTCATGCTCCTCAGCGCTGCTTGAGCAGCCACAGAGGTTTGTGCAGGTCTAGAGAGCTGAAGTACGACCACCACCAGGGCTTCTCCCTGCCCGGGGACCCTCCCCGAGCCTCGGGCTGCCTGTGCTGGGCGTGAGGGTCGAACAGTTCCAGCGGGTCGTGAGGGTCGTGGGCGTCCTCCATGGAGCGGCGCAGGAGCTTGCTGGGCCAGGCCTCGGCGGGCCGCAGCACAAAATCCACGCGCCCGGCCTGCTTCATCCCGGCAGGGATGGTCACCCTCTTCATCACCCGGCTGTAGCCCGGCGCCTGGGCGCTGATGATGAACGTCCCTGTAGGCAGGAGTCGCCAGTAGTCTCCATCGGCAGCTTGGGGAAGGTAAAGCACAGCAAAGCTCAGGTTTAGCCTCGCGGCCTCCGTGGCTGCACGCGCGCCTGTGGGCACACGCTCGGCTCAAACAGCTGAGGGGTGGGCCGCGGGAGCAGCTCACATTTTGGAAAATATTTGAAGGTGAACTCTAGATGATGAGAAGAGGCTTTGCCTGTGAAAACCTGGCCTTTGGGAGCTAATGGAGTAAAATTCACACACAAAATGGCAGTAACTGCTGTTCTTGTATCACAGGAAAGAGATGCCTTCCTTCATGCTGCTTTTCCCAAGGGTACAAGGAATAACTCCCAAAGAAATTAATTTAAAACTATGTGAAACTTAAGAAAGTGAAATCAGAATCCAGGCTGCAATATATATACATATATATATAGAATGTCTAAGGAGCTAAGAAATCCTTCTTTTTATTAAATTACATTCAATTACTTTGCAGACATTCTCGCATGTAAGACCATGGAGCTGGAACTGCAGCTGGTATAAATTGCCATTAGTGTAAAATGGGTGCAAATTTCCTCCAGCTGAAGGTTAGACCCTGCAGGCAAAAGCAGGGAGCTTTAAAACTGAAAAATTTATTCATCATTTTATATTTCCTTTTATTTTGAATGGCAAGTCTCTTAGCTCAGTAAGTGTTGCATTAATACTATTTTCTCGTGGAATTTCTTAGTTCTCTTTAACACTAAAATCAAAAAACTTTTTAACCATATGACATTTTTAACCCCACCTAACTCAGAACAAATACTCTTTCCTGCGGTTGTAAACATATTTTTATTTAATTCTTACTTCTTTAAAGGTCCACTGCCAATGGGAAGCCACTGGCTGGGAAAAGTTTGAAAAAGACCCTAATTCATGCCAGAGTCTCCCACCAGCCTCAAGAATCTACATCATCTCCACTATTGTATCCCTCTAGTGCTAATTTTTTTGAAAGCTGGAAAACATCCACTACATTATAAGCCATTCTGGCTTTCTAAATTGATTCAACAACCATCATTAGAGCAAAATGTAACCATTCATATCTTCTAGTTTGCACTTCTATGGCCTACCCTGTTCTCACTGAAATCAATAATAAAAAGAAAGCATTGATTTCAGTGACAGCCTAAGAGCTCAGAACTTTATGACTGTGAAAAGTAACAGTTGTATATGCCCCAATATGTGTTTATCAGTTGGTGACTGGTATAAAGTGGACATAATTTAATATTCTAATAAGAATTGTCCAAAAATTGCACAACTTTATGCATTTCCACATGAACAAGAAAGGTTGTGGACCCTTCCATTTCTGCAACTATTCTGGTTGTGAAAATCAGAGAGGATCCTACAGTACTACATACACCATGTTCACAATATCTCAACTAACTTATTCCATCAAGGCTCCACATCTCCACATGCTGGGTTACAGCCTCTGAGCAGAGCTTGCCATATTTCCCCAAACACTGGCTTTGGTGGGCAGCAGATTATTCCAGGTGAAATTTTGCACATCAAGAAATCCATCATTCCAGAGACAGCACAGATTTAGCAGCCAGTTTGACACATCTCTCTTCTTCTTCTAGAAGAGAACCCTCACCTGAGCCTGAGTTTTCCATTAAGGTGCCATTTCTACCAACCATGGCAATACTTTTGCAGGTTAAGCTCTCAGTACTTTCACTCTGCCCCAGGAAAAATCTTAAATTAATAATCTTACCTGTGGTGACATCATGCTGAATGCCCCTGACTGAAATACGAGCATTTTTGATTGGGTTGCCAAACTTATCGGACACAATTCCTTTTATCCCCCGATGAACCTGGCAAAACAAAGCCAAGTTAGATGGGAGTCACTTATTACAATACCACCTTCTCATCACAAGGAAACCTTTGTAGAGAGCAAAAAATTGTCAAAAAGTTCAGAGTCAATCATCCAGAGGCTCTCAGGAGATAATTCCCCTTCAGATCACATTCCCTATTTAGAGAGGTCTAAGGTGACTGAGGGAAAGGGATAATGGAACCAGAGCTTTTTTGGGATAGGTATGTGGCTCTGCATTGAGAGACCCTTCTCTGCACAAATCACTGGCACCTCATGGTCTGACCACAGTATTTAAGGACTGTTTCTGAATGTCTGTCCTGGACACAGAACCACAAAGAAATGAAAAGTTAAAGCTTTCAAAACCAATGTGATGCTCTGGACACAATGAGAAGGCATCACTTCAGGTACTTGTGACTCATCATCACTCTGCTGCCTACACTTCACTGCCTGTCAGAATGTCATGACAGCAGTGTGTATGATACCCATTTCCCCTTCTCTACAAGCACAGAACTGAGCTGCTTGAGCTGTTGAGAAATGTGCTCGGTGACAAACTAAAGAGCAATGTGAATTCTGTCATACAAGGAGGAGCACAAACAACTTATTGGAATAAAATAAAACAAAACAGAAAAAAGTTCCAAGTATTTAAACATCAAATCTCTTAAGGTTTTCTTTTTACAGTGTTTCAAATTTAAAATATTTTATATCAGAAAATCTATATGACAAATAATTTCATTTTGATTTTTTCTCTGAACATCTACAACCAACTTGACTTGTTTACTTCATTTCCCCACCTTCTTTTTTCTCTTCCTCTCAGTCTCCCTTCTCCTTGTCACAAAAGAGGAAAAGAAAAAACCCACGAAGCATCAAAACAATGGGAAAAACATATTTTCTTTTCAGTTGGAATATAAAGATGTTTAAAAATAACCATTAAAGTATCCAAATTTACAGTAATTGATAATACAAAGCTTGAAAAAAAAAAGTCTACACTAGTGAGAGCAGTTTTTAATTTGAGACTGTGTTGTCACAGCTCTTGCTAAGCAGCTGTTCCATACTGAGTGAAGCTATTCATTGGAAGGTTTAGGAACAGCTCAATATAAGGATTTGAGAACTATCCCTTATAATGAAGCATTGCAATTTGCTTTGCAGCATGAACTTGGGGATTTATCATATGGATATAGAGTAAATATGGTCAGAAGAGTCATCTCAGACTCAAATTCAATTTACAGTGTAGACATACTCAAAATCGTATGACCTCATCCAGCTTCAATAATAATTTTGCAATTATAACATGACAGGATAAAAATTACAAAACTGAAATTTCTTTGACAATTTTGCTTTGGTTTGCTTTGGTAAATGTACTATATTTCATTTATCCTCAAGTTGGTGTCATGAGTTTGGCGGGGTGTTTTGATATTGCTTCTGATGGGGGGAACAGATCAGTGTTTAGGAAAATGAATTCTATTTCTGTGTGTTAAGGCAAGTAGATTTGTACAAACACCAAACAGCCTGGTATATATCAGAATAAGAAAAGTTTGAATTGGTTATGGCAGACTTAATCCTTATCGGGGATAATTCAGTCATCCTTATCTGCAAAGTTGTTTTGCTTACTGTCCTGCATTTACTCAAAAAGCTTTTCCGGCACAGACTTCTACAGTATCTCACACTATAAAATCTTTACATCTTGAAGACTTCAATTGTAATATATATGGATTTAACCCAGCTCCATTTGGATTCACTAAAACTCATTTTCATCAGACAGCTGTAAAACGAAATGAGTTTGGTGGTCTGTACTGTAGACTTTATTGAATGATAATACTTACCACAAGTAGCAAGAGGTTGCTTAGAAGAGCCATAAAAACACTCCTAACAATTTTAAATTACTGCATACTCTATCAAAATAAGGCATGACAGAAAGCTAATCTACTAATGGCTGAGAGAAAGATGAGCAACTTCTGTTTCTGTGCTCACTTACTTATTGTCAATGAGGTATTTGTTTTTGCTGAGTTTAAAACTATTATTAAAAATGACATTTAAATGGTATGTTTTAATGCTCAGAGACACACAGTTCTTTAGAAGATTTGGTTTCAAATATTTAATAACTACTTTCATAAAGAAATCAAGATGGAAAGTGTGTAAATGGAATTTCTAGCAAGATTTTAGCTGAATCTATATTTCTTGCAGTGGGACAGTAGGGTTTGGAACACAAACATGGAAAATGGAAAGGAAAATTTCATGAAGCTCTCTGGAGAGCAGGTCTTGTTGCTTTAGTCTTCAAGTAGAAGGTTGATTCATACTTTTCTGAATATTCAGGTTTTCTCTAGTGTTAAATATTTGACAGTTGATGAAAAATACTGCCCAAAGTATTCACAGATAATTCCCTTTCTCACTATTTTCAAGGCCTTTGCAGTTCTCAGTCTCAATCCCCTCTGCAGCATAGACAAAATACCACCAGTGTGTCCTGCTAGACAAACTGAAGCACTGGGGCCCCTGGAGGAGTGTGGTGATTGATTCAGCATCATCTAACCAGGAAAACAGCAAAGAAATTACTTTTGACAAAGAAAGAAAAAGAAAAACAGACAGCAAAAAGGTCTGTAAAAGCAGAGCAGTACCATTTCCATGTAATTCAGAAGGGCACCTTTGTTTTCATGCCAGATTGTAAACAGTTCTTCCTCCAAAGGAAACTTTTCACATCCTACCTCTATGGTAACTTCAAAGCAATTTGTGTGAAGGTAATTAAAATCTGCCATACCTGTAGGTTCAAAAAGAAAGAGGAGAGCTCATGATCAGCCATGTAGTTTTTAACTGGAGCTTTTCTGTCGCAGTCAGCTGAATGCTGTCCCCATGGGTGTGGATTATTACACTGTAAAAAGTGCTTGCTAATATATAAAAAGTGCTCAACAAATTCAGAATTCTACAACTTGTTTCAACTATAAATTAACTAATAACAATGACACTCCTTTCAGGCAAAAAAGCATAATTTTACATTGTTATTCACCTGGCCAAGAAGCAGCAATAGAGCAATAAAGATTGGTTAATCACAGTAATTGTATAATCGGCTGTATCAGAGGGGATTGCCAAGGGTCACCAGAACAGAAATGACCTTTTGCCATTACCATGTTCAAAACTGTTTCTGTACAAAAGATATTTCATATAATTTTGGGAAGAATGTAAGCCAAAGAGATCTAAACCTAATTCTCACGCATGCCCCAAAGCTTTCCAAATGTCTAGTTTCAACATAATTATTTGGGGATCATGCTGAGTCCTATTGGAAAATACAACTGAAGCACTGTTGAAAATTTATGAACACTGATATTTTATCCTTGCCAGTATTGAAGGAATTCTAAAGAAAACAAAATACTATTATTGGGGAAATCAAATTAACAACGGAAGCGCAAATGAATTGGGTGTTTGTATCTGTTGTAGTCTTCCCTGAAAAAAATATAAAATTATTTAAACACATGAGAAAGCAGCACATTCATAATCTACAAGAGGATTCAGACTCATGCTGCTAAGGAATGAGAGCATAGCACTAAGCATATATTTCTACATGTCAGACTTGAAAATAAAAATATTATATAACAAATTTGACCCTTGCATAACTTGTTAATTTTCCTCAAGTCCCATTTGGGTTGAATGCATCCCATGTTATCTGCATAAAAACATTACCAACATAGATTTTACTACTTAAATCCCCTACAAATTATGTTTTGCAGGGTAGGACTTTAACCAAACTGAAATGAATAAAATAATTTTGTTCAAACCCTGGTGTCTTATATAGGTCACATAGAGGTTTTACCTCACTTGATATGATGGTAAAGTGGTTTTACCTCCAGTGAAGCTGTACCACTCTGCACCATTTATAATACCTCCACGTTTTACAAAATTCCCACCACAGCGAAGTTCGGACCGGTCTGAGATGACGGGGTGTGCATCTGCATAGGCTTTAGCCAGCATTTTGAACACCTGTAACAGAGAGGATCGAAATATGTTTGCTTTTACAAACTGAAAACTTTGCCATTGCTGTTATTAACTATTGCTGTTGTGAGTCCAGACAATGAGCCACCCTGCATCCTCGAGACTGAAGGAGATGATGAATTGCTCTGCAAGGAAGTTTCATTTGTCACCAAGAAATTTTGATTTGTCCTCTTCTCTAGGGTTCTTCACTGCAATCAAATATATTCATCCAGGGACACCATATTAAATACCAGTGGATTTTTTTATACTTGTCTTCAATCTACCTGGGGTGGGAGCAGAGGACATTTTTGGTTGTCCCAGTTTTTCAAGTTTTAAAGCTGAAATTCAGGCCTCCTTTAGGTTTTGTTTTAGTTTTTGATATTTTTTACCCCTTAAAAAATACCTATATTACCTTCAGCCCAACTAAATCTTCACACTGAGTGTTGCTGCTTAAAATAGTCAGTGTCAATTTGCTTTGCACTTATCACTCACACAGGAAAACCTGCCAGTTTGATCTCAGAGACAGCTGCTTATGTGTGGGGCAGAAACCATTCCTAAAAAGTGAAGGCTAGGATGTGGTGATGTAGGATGTCACCACTGATTTCCAAAGAGTGTTGTCACTGATGAAGAGCAGAGCAGTCACCACACAGAAAGGAGCAGTGGCAGAACTTGTAGTGAAGACAGAAGAAAGAGCAGTTATCTGAAGAAACCATTTATTTGAATCATGTTCCTGTCCTTCTTCTCCCATGGTTATTCCAACTTTGCACAAAAATCCTCCCTCTCCTTTTTGTTTATTTGAACCTCATCTGCTAAGGCAAGACTCTTGATTTCAACATTGAAATTACAGCAATTATCAGATGCTACTTGATCCTACTGTCCATTACCATGAGTTTTATTACATATTGCTTAAGACAACGTGTGCAAGAAGTTTGGTGGCTAAAATCCTAGTTTTAGAAGTGATTCTAAAATTTTATCTTAGTGTTCTCCTTGAGATAAAGACCAAAATGACAAGGCACACAACATTGATTGATATTTGTGATTGTTTCTAATAATCACATGGCTGAGCCAATTATGGGATCAGATAGGTGACCAAGGAAAGGTGGAAAGAGAGTTTAATGTAAGTGTAAAGACACTTTACTGAAACACTTCTGATGACCAGACACTAAAAATCCAGGCTTAATACAAAATGCTTTTGCAACCCCCTTAAATTTCTATGTGTCTAAATATTGCTCAGATCAGAAAATTAGGTGTCCTTCAAAGTTGTCCTTCAAATAGATATTAGTAAAATGTGCTAAGAAGAATTTTCCCTGCCAATAGTTCAGTGCCAGGCTCAATATCCTTAATTTCTACAGGAATTTGGGTTCCAGTTCTGAACCTCCATGGAAGGTATTTCATATAAACTTTAGAAGGTGCCTATGGGAATTAGGAGTATGATCCTCACCTTTTACAAAGACATCTGCAGATGTCCTATTTCCAGTGACCAAGCCTCCTCTTGTTTCACACCAAGAGGCATAAGGTTTTTGCCTGGCCACTAATTCAAGTGAAAGAAGACAAGTGGTAGTGAGAAGAGAAAGTGAGAATTCCAAAAGCAAGTGAAATCTATTACAAAACACCAAAAAAACCCAAAAAACAAACAAACAAAAAAAAAAAAACCCAAACAAAAACCCAAACAAAAAAACCCCAAAACAAACCCCAAAGAGTTATACTTTAAAAAAAAATTAAATAATTAAAAATTCCTGGATAACAAAACATTTGTTGCCAATTAGAAACTAATGTATGACCAGTCATGGACATCAAGGAAACTTAGATTTTTAGGTATAATATATAGAAACAAAAAGGAGAAAACAGAGGAATCCTCGTGTCTGGCAGTGTGAGGTTTCACTCAGTTAAGTGAGGTCAGTGCTGTTACCTCAGCCAGCACTTTTACCCCACTGACCATCCCAGGTTGGCTTATCAGTGGGAGGGAGTGTTTAAAGTCACCAAAGAGAGTGAACTTGGTGTGGATATTTCTGCTCTGGTGAGCAGAACTCAATTTCTTGTGTAACACAAAGCATTAAAACATCCACTCCATCAACCCCAAAATATGGGAAAGTTTTTAATTTGGTGGGCTGAACCAGATGCAAGAATGTGAGTGTAAGGACATGGTATAGCTCTGAGACTCCTTCTCTCAGCCAGTACTGGTCCAGGTTATGGGGCAGGCCAAAAAGAGATTGGAAACCTGCAGCGTCTTGAAGCTGAGGAAAGAGAGGATCCTTGTGCTTCCACACATGCACCATGATGGACACAGGGATGTGGAAGCACAGATGCATTTTGATATAGAGAAATGTGATTTGAATACATTTCTCAAAATTTGATTTTTTAATATCTGGCTATCATCTGCTCTGCAACATTTCACCTTGGTCTGCAGGTTTCCTCTTGCACGGCAAATGTAGCAGGAGAGCATTCAGAGCAATGGTTATGGCCAATGTATGGCAAACAACCAAACTGCTGAATTTTGGCATGCAGGCTCCCTACAGGCAGCTGTAGATCACATTACTTAAATTCAGGTCACTTCACACGTTCATGTTTTATATCTTTCTGTGCAAAGTTTAAAGTGACACCAGCAGTGCTGTTAAGGTTCCTGTGATGAGTCATTTGCAAAATCAGTTTTTCATTGAGGACATACCCAACCTCCCCTGTATGTTCTAAATTTCCAGATTTGTAGCCAAATTCCCAGACTTTGCAGTCACTGACTATGCAGTAGTCACCTCTGTAGGGTTCCCTGTCTTACTGTGTTGCAAGCCAGGAGTGCCATTAGGGTTTGTCCAGATGTGCACTGCACTGGGATGAAGCTCTTTGTCTGAATCCTCTCACTCAAAATACTCACACTGTCCCTGAGTGGAAATGATGGAAGTACTGCTCTACTTCCATTCCAGGGGTGAACTGCGTGATAAAGCACACATGGCCATATTCCTTCACCACCTATGCACAGGATAACCCTAGCCCAGGCAATGAGATGTAAAAGCACAATTTTATGATTTCCCCCAGTGCTCAGCAAGAGGTCTTGCAGCTTGCATTAGCACCCACCAGATATTTCTTACACAGGCTTTTTGCTGTGCAGGGCCTGGTTAATTTTACTGTTAAATCATTTTCATACACACATAGTCAGCAGGCATTGTACAGCTCAGAAGAAATGGATTGATACAGAAAATGTTTAACAGTCATACATCTTTAAATATTTAATATGTGTTAGTGAGAACTGTCGTTTCAGAAGAAGTCAGCCTAGAGATATGCTCTAAGATAAAGGATGCTTCAAGTCAAAGATCAACTTCTGACTATTTTCAACTGCTCTTTGTTTATATAAAGAACCACTGTTCTTAAGAGGCCACAGACATTTTTAGCACACGCTAGAAGGCTGAATAGCTGGCTGTTCTCCTGGTGGGCATGTCGGCAATGAATACTAGATTGAGGAAACCAAAGGGAAATAGGAAAGATGGCAAAAAATTTCACAGAAGATTTACAGTGAGTCCCAAATGAGAAACTTTCCAGGGACGAGAGGGGGAAACCGATCCCATTCCTCTGACCTGGAATAAATGTTACAAGGCTGCCACCATATGGCAATGAATCTTTTTTCCCCCTACTCCTTATAGATTCCACAGGAAAATAACACTGCTGGTCAGGCTTGTTCCTTCTCTTCTGGAAACCACTGGTAAAAATAACACAGTCTATTCCCTTTAAAAATTAAAACTTGCATTTTCTTAACCTGTGCTTTATGAAACCATATTTGGCATCCCAAAAGATAGGTAAATCTTTCCAGACCAAGTTGACAGTGTGTGAACAATCCTATATTTTAAAGTACATTAAGTAAGGGTATGTCAGAGTCACATAATATTCTGAGTTGGAAGGAATCCACAAGGATCATCAAGTATAGCTTTTAAGTGAAAGGCCTCTGTGGGGATTGAACACTTGATCTTGGCATTATTAGCATCAGCTCTACCCAAATGAGATGATATCATGTTATATATATAGACTTGCATTATCTATATGCATATGTTATTTATTAAATATTTAATACATACATGCATACACATAAACACATGTATATGATCTAAATTAATCAAAGTTTGTTATTTATTAGAAGTAAATGTTTCCATAGTTCCACAAATGGAACCACATCCTAACCCTGCAAAAACAATATTACCTTCTCATCAGGTGTAGGGGAGAACATTTTTTCTTCCATAGGATGCCTTGAATAGTCATAGGGATAGGTCACAACCAGCTCGCCCCCATGAAGGCTGGCAGAGAGCACAAATGGGATAGATCTCAACCACTTCATGACTGCTTTTGTCTCAGGGGCCACCTGAAATCCAGGAGAAAAAAAAAGCTGTGACTTAAATGAATCCAAAGAGATTTCATCCTGGACAGGATGAAGCCCAGTGGAGAAGAGACTTTTGAAAGGACCATGTTGAAGCTCTTTAGTTCTTCCACCCCAAAAGTTCCTTGGGGCAGAAAATCAGTTTTCTCCAGGGAATGGATGATACACATTGTCCACTCTGGAAAAACTGAAAAAAAAAAAAAAAAGAAAAAAGAAAAAAAAAAAAAAAGAGAAAATTTGACAGAAGAAGTAACTTTTCATTACAGGGACATTTTCCTGATGATGGCAGTACTTTATGGTGGAAAACTTGTGGCATTTTAACACTACTTACCTAACTCCCTATCTAGTTTCATTTCTGAATCAGCAGGATTGACTTTGAATGGATAAACTGGAATTGGGGGATAATTCTCATCACTTGTTGAAGATACATTTGCTACCCTTAGGTCCAGGTTAATCTGTAAATAAATGAAAACTAATGCATATAAAGCACAGCACTGCCTGTGGTTTGCCTGCAGGGAATCGTGGCAAATAAGTCACCAAATTTAGAGGTTTTTGACATTCCCTCCTCAGTAACAGCGGCCAAGGGAGAGAGCAGCAGACTCCAGGAGATGTTCAAGCCATGCAGGAAGCTCCTTCAGCCCGTTTCTGAGTACTTTGTGGGACCAGCTCCGGTGTTAGTTCATTCTTAGGGATAACAGTGGCATCTGGCGGCCGGTCCCTGCAAGCCCAGACTCACACCAGTGCCCCTGGAGAGCTGAGATTCTTTTCCTTGCAGCTGAGGAAAGTTACCTGGGAAAAACCTGAGGAGGGCAGAGGCTGCTCATCTGAATCCTGCACAACTGCAGCTAAGCAGGTTTTATAAAAATAAGAAATATCTCTTGTGATGAACTTAGTCCAGCATCTATTTATGGCTGCTTTAGGGATTGCTCATCACCCCTTGCTTTGACTCCATCAGCTGTCAGAAAACCAGACAGCCAGGGATCCTGAGTGCTTAGTGGCTAACAGTGTGCAGGGAAAAATCATCCAGAACAAACAAGATAAAAACTATCAAGCCATCCAAATAAAGCCCCTAAAGACCTACATATTTGTGTTACAACAATAGTAATTCCTGTTTTCTTTGGATCAGACCCTAATCTGCTATTGTTAAAAAAACCTTTGGAGATCCACAAACCCAGGTGTGGAGCAGAGAAAAACACTGTGAAGGTGCACCATGGGTGTATTACAACTCCACCAATGAGGCAGAAAGCCAAGGAAAAAGCCATGTTTAAACATAGTTTTACCTGGAATGATTTATGAAGATATTGCCCTGTCTACTCCTGACCTAAGCAGGAGACTACCTACCTACAGATAACATAGTTTTTAACTGAGTCCTTCTAGGTTTTGGGTTTCCTTAAAATGCCCTTCTTCAGCTATTGACCTGAACTGGTGCCTTTAGTGAGTGCAAATGTGAAAGGCTGTACCCTGTACTAGGGAAGAAATGGGATCCTGAGTTTCCCACAGCGGCAAGGTGAATCATTAAATCAGTGGTTTGTGATTAGTATGTGAACACAAACCAGTTTGGGCCACTGATCCCCAAGAGAAACAGGTCAGGTTCATTTTGTCTATCAGCCTGAGTCTCTGTGCCATAACCCTTTCAACTTTGGCATTATAAAGAGGCAACTTAAAAAATGGGGTGTAACAGGTGAAGTCATCAACTAAGGAACACACAGAATGCACTTTGCACACCAGAAACCTAATCAAGGGATTTTTTGCATAATAGGGAAGATTAAATGGAGAGTTTCCAGGAAGGTCATGGTGTTGAAAAAAACAATTTTAAAAGGCAGACAAAGGGCATTCCAAAAGGAAAGGACTTTTTCGGTCTCACACACCCACTTACACAATGCAGAAGCAGAAGCAAGCAGACCTCAAGCTTCCTGACAAGAAACATCAAAGTGTCCAAAGAATGCTATCTACACCAAAGTATTTGTTTTTCTGGCCTTTTTACAGTGTCCTGGGATAATCTGATTATGATCTTTATCCCCGAAGTGCTTGGGACTGAACCAGCCACTTCCACCTGCACCCTGGAAGTTCATCCTTTGAGCCCATCTCTTCTGAAGAGAAGACTCCAGGTGACTTATAAGGGGCTGTAAGTGTCAGTGCTACCCCATGGATTGGGCAGTTTGGGAGTTTCTCAGGCTGGCTAAGCACTGGAACAAGCTCACACCATCCAAGTCCATAGCACCAGCACTTCTGAGGAGGTTGCTGCCCCAAAATCCCATCAGCTCCCTGCCCTGCTGCAGCTGCCCCAGCTCCTGCCGCCCAGCCAGAGACAGCATCAGCTCTGCTTTCAGCAGCCCTGGGCCTTGGTAAGATTTTAAAGTTGCTTCTGCAATTTCGTGGACAAGAATAAAATACACAATTTTATTTGAGAGCTCCTGATTTCACTCCTTCATCCTGATCAGCCAACTGGCAGATACCTTGTCTTGGGTTACAATACAGGATGTGATAAAAGGTATCTATTCTATCACCATTTCTTGAGGGTGGGGGCAGTGATCCTTATCTCCGTGGGAGATATTCTGCTAATGGGCCATCCACTGAAACCAGGCAGGGCATTGTTCTTTATCTTTTCACAACCCATCCTTCCTCCAGGGAGTCATTTTCTGCTCATGGCCATTGAGTCCCACTGTGGGACTGATAAAATTACTGCATCCCATTGGGAGTTGCTCCAGCCAGAGGGAAGAGCCCAACATTTCTTACCAAGATAAAAACAGAGGTTTTGGGACACTAAGGGAGCCCCCTTCTCCACTGGACTCCAGAGGAAAACCGGATTTCTCCACATCACCACTGGACCTCCGGAGGGAAACTGCACCTTGTACAGGAGCACTGCTCCAACTGAGCCACATCTGTCACTGCAGGAGGATGCAGCCACCATTTAATGGGACTGCTACCAACACCCTGCCTGACAGGGTGTCAGGGTGTACTCTGACTTTGTCAGGGCTTGGGGTTTGTTTCTTTGTAGTACTGTATTTCTATTTTAATTTCCCTAGTAAAGAACTGTTATTCCTAATTCCCATATCTTTGCCTGAAAGCCCCTTGATTTCAAAATTATAATAATTTGGAGGGAGGGGGTTTACATTCTCCATTTCAAAGAGAAGCTCCTGCCTTTCTTAGTAGACACTTGTCCTCCAAACTAGGACATACCTGCATAAGCCCCAAGACAGTGCTGTCACACAGAGGCAATGTCTGAAATGAATGTTGTGAAAAAACAGGAGTTTTAATGTCGCTATTTTTATCCTAATAACATTTCAGTGACATCAGTGATTAAGGCTCTGAAATGAGCATATTCTGGTTCAGCTCCAGCAGATGATAGCAGATGTTATCTATGCCACTCTGGCTTTTGACTTTTCCTTTAATGTGGATTTTGTGGAGTTAATTTTTTTTTCACCAGGGCTTTTGCTTTTAAGTTAGATGAGATCAATTTTAAAGTACCCATCTCACAAGAACAATTCAGAGCACAACTAGAAAACAGCTAAATTATTTCTGCATGAGTACAGAGAAGGGCCAGTACCCTTTTTAAACCTGAATCTCATTTCTGTCAATTATAGTGCAATTAGTCACTGTCTCCATGGCTTTCAAAGATTTCTTTTTTCCCTTTTAAAAGCAGTCAGACTAATTTTCCTAAAGAGTATGCCAGCCTCCACTGGCATAGACTTCCGAATTCTGTTTGAACCAAGACAATTGAACTGACTATATTTCAGATGAAGTCTGAAGTCAGTCAGTCTGAGCCCTCAGACCACTTATTACAATAATTCATAAAAGTGGGAACAAAACATGCTGTAGGAAGCCAGGCTTTCAGGGAGCAGGAGCTCTGGCTGAGAGCTGCTTTCTGCCTCCTGATCTTTATATAATGCCCTGCAACACTCAGGTAATTACTTTAATAAGGCAGATAAAAAACACTGTTGAGTAAATGAAAGGGGAGAGGCTGGTGTTGAAAGATTCAACCTAATGCTCCTACAAGCACAAAGAAACACTGTAAGAGCCATGGGTTTATTTGTGTGACAAAACTGAGGCTCATTAAGGGACAGCTGTGGTACCATCAGCAGAGGAGACACAAGACTGTGAGACCACTTGCAGCCAACTTTGTGAACCACAGGAAATTACAGTTAGGAAGGAGATTTTGTGGTGCCACCAAGGCCACAGGCCCACTGGTTCTCTCATTTGCTCAGTAAAGCATATGGATTTAGAGATTTTTGGAGTATTGTTTATGTGAGGACCAGCTTTGGGGCCAGCAGAACACCTGGAAGTTCCCTAAGCTTTGATGCTCTGTATAGTACCTTGGATGGCCATCTTATTTATTTTTTTAAAAAAAGAAAAGGTCTGCAGGGGAAGTGATGTATTTGTAACCTCAGGTCTGCACCCACTGAGGCAGAGCTCAGGTGGGGAGGGGTGGTTGTGGTCCCTTGTCTGTGACAGATAACCCAGGGTGATGCTGCAGCCGGGGCAGAGCTGTGGTGGGAGCTGTGAGAGAAATGTTAGGCTGTCTCCACCCATCCCTCTATAAACTGCTGTGATGTTACACAGCCTTTAAGAAAGCTAAATATATGGTTGTAAAAATGACTGCTGAAAGTGGTTGCCTGCTGTTGGAACCCAGAGGCCTGGGAGGTTTGAATTTTCTGTGCTTTCGGACACTGGTCTCCAGAAGAGCACTCCTTTTAACTTGGGACCTTGGAAAGGGCTTCCAAATTTGAGTAGTGGAGTTAAGAGGCACCGGTATGTGGTTAGAATAAAAATATGTAATTTTACATGGTAAAAGGTTTTGAATATGATGTTTTTAAAATATAGTAATAGGTATGGGACAAGATGAAGATTCTTAGTCGTTACCTCTTTCTTCCTTCTTCATGCTTTTAGGTACTAGTTTTTTATTAGATAGTGCTGCACTGTGAGTCACAGGTGTTTGGTGATTAAGTCAAAACTATAAATAATATAGGTGTTGGTTCTTTATTGGGTTGTTTAGCTTTAAAATACCTTGTAAATAGCTAGATTTATCTCCATTTTGCTAGTTTTTAGCTGGTAGCTAGAAATGTTGCAGAACTCTCAGCACTTTAGATAAGATTTAATAAACAACCAAGTCTGAACACGAGAAAATTAATCTCATTTGTGTTTTTAATCCTAACTCTGAGTGAAAAAAAAAAATAAAGACAAGCCACTAATTAAGTAGTGCAGTTAACCCATTACAGCCTGCCACTGACCATCTCTCTCACAGGTCAGCAGGAGAACCAGGGCAGAAGCAGGACTTGGAGAGGGAGGAGGTTAGAGCCAGGAAATCCAGAGTTACAGGGTCTCTGGGCTGCACAGTGTAGACAAGCTCACAGTTTGCACCAGGCACTGCCACAAAAATGGAGGTCAAAGACATATTTGTCCTTCCTCAGTGTTGCCTGGGTGCTCAACCCTGCACCTCTGGACAGAGAGGGAGAGTGAGCACATGGCTGGAGGGAGATCTCCATCCTTTCCTTCCCATGTTGGAGCAGGGGAAGGGTCTGAGGAGCCCTCCCCCTCTGATGGAAGGAGCAATGTGTGATGAACTGACCACAGCCCCCATTCTCAGTCCCTCTGCACCACAGGGGTGAATGCAGGTATAGAATTCAGGTGCAAAATTAAGCCTGGGAAGAAGGCAGAAGTGGGGGGAAAGTGTTTTTGAAGATTTGTCATTAGTCTACTCTGATTCGATTCATAATAAATAAAATAGACACAAATAACTTTCCTCAAGTGGAATCTAGTTTGCTTCTGATGTTAAATAATGACCAAACTCTCCCTGTCTTTTTCTCAACCCAGGAGCTTTTAGTCGTATTTTCTGTCCCCTGTCCAGCTGAGAGGGGAGTGATAGACTGGCTTTGGTGGGCACCTGGCACCCAGCTAGGGAAACTCACCACAAGGGTGAATCAAAATCTCTCTGATTTTTCTCCTAAAATCAATTTTTTCCCTCACAGCTATTTTCATTTGGCCTCACCTCTGCTCCACAGCTCTCAACCCTTCTTTACCATTGAACTCCACTCACATTTACCAGCTTGCTGTTATGTGTCATTATTCAGTCAAAAGTTGAAAGCTTCTAAGCTTATGACCTTATAACCATGCAGAAATTCAGTGCCAGGGGTTGGGATCTGTGATTACTGCAAAAATAGACTAAACTACCTGACTTTAGTTATGGCAGGAATTAGTGGTCTAATACACTGTGCATTACTGAGCCTCTTAGTGCTTTGTGTACTCATATGCACATTATCCTGAGGAAGTGAGGTGCTTTTATCTACATTTTACTGCTGTATGATGGGGTACTAGAACACTGGGGCAGCACGAGGGGTGCCTTTGGGATTTAGACCTGGCTTTGCATAAGATCAGCTGCAGCAGAGTAGGAACCTGAGGTATGATCTCTAAAATCTTCTGCTAACACAGATGCTGAAACAATCCTGCTCCTCACCTGTCTGAGGCTTTGTGCCTGCAATAAATATTGAATCAGAATATAATTAGCTTAAAAGTAGAAGAAAAGCAGGGCTCCCAATATCTGAACTACTGATTCAACTTCCTGTAATTACTCTTTGAAGGGCAGCTAAGTCCACTTAGAGTTGTGCTGGGGGCTGCTGGGCTGCCAGCAGCACAGGTAGGGCTGAGCTTTGCATTCCTGACATAAAATTAAGCAGAGTTTAGTGATGATAAGTGTGAGGACCTGGAGTGCTGCCTCCATCCTGCACCCATCCTGCAGCAACAACTTTCCCTACCACACTTCTGCAACTCGACAGGCTGTTTCCACTGCTCTCTATGGTTACAGTCATTTATTAACATCCTCTCTTAATGGAAGATGACACCCCACAGCTTTACATGCAGCCTTTGTGCATTTCCCATGGCAGAATCTCCTACTGCATCCAACCAGTGCAGGGCTTGGTGCAATGACAACCAAATCCATAAAGGCTTTAACAGGCCCCAGAGTTTAAAGCACTAATGACAAATCATTACACACTTGTGACCCCCTTGTAACAGTCATTATTCTTAATCTCAACCAGCAAAGTTCATATCATGCACACATTTTCCAAATGATTTGTGACACCTGCCTCTTTGGCCAGACCTACACCATGATTTTAATGCTAATTCTGAGCCTCTCCACTTCAGCCCTACTTATAAAATCTGACTACAAGCAAATAGCTTCAGAACAAGCAATCTCGGTCTCTTAATTCCTGAGCTGCTCTGTAGTATATATGATTTATAAAATGTGTAATTCATACCTTACCCCACCAGTAGGACTGTGGAATGGGGATGTGGTCCAGACGAGCCCCACGAATCCCAGCTCTTCTGTAAGCCTCGGATGTCAGATCTGGGAAATTTCTGTTCAGGTCCAAGTTCTGAGCTGTCTGTCGTCCAATGACCCATCCATTGTAACCAGCCCCCTATTTTGTCACACAGAAGCCAATTTCAGAATAGCTCCCTGCCTTAAAATAGCACTTTGTGAAAACTGATTAGTCAAAGGGAAGTTTTAAAAGAAGTAAACTGAAAATGTCTGTACTGTTAAAAACCCACACTTATTAATTAATCACATTTTGTCCCCATGAATATTAATGCACTAACTAGCATTCAGGAAGTGTTTCACTCACCAGTGATGTGACTCATGAGAGGAACACAGGAGCCTCTTGCTCAGAGTAGCATGCAGAGTGGGTTAGAGGAAAAAAAGAAAATACAGCTGATGGCCCAAGACAGGATGAGGCAGAGTGCAATAACCCCAGACTCATACAATGGACAGAGCTTACCACACAAGAAAAAACAGAGAAAGAAAGGTCTAGTTTCACATTAGTGGTGGTAGAGAAAACAGAGAGGGGAAAATAAGAATGCAAGGTAACACATAACAGGTCTCCATCAGACATGAGTTGATCTCTGAAAACTGCTATCCATTACAAAACTTTGACAGTACAGATAATATTCACATTTCATTATCCTTACAATTTTAAAAAGGGGGAACATTATCATATTTTTAAACTGCATTTCCTTACAAAATAATGTAAATCGTTATAGTGAGTCAGGCATGTTGTTCTAGAACTGATAGCAGAGAGTGCTAAGTGGGTGAAAAAATCACAGTCATTCTCACATCATCACATACAGGCAGCAAAACTGACAAATATGGCTCTGATTTCCTCTTAGCTCTGTTCACACCATCTTTGGAAAGCAATGCACCACCAAACCTACTTGGGATTCTGGCAGTCAATTATTAGCTCTCCCCCACTTTACCTGACACTCCTCACCCAGTTTGTTCTTCCCCATGGGGAATTATAGAAACATGAAGGCCTGAACACCTCCTTATAATAAAACTTTTACCTCTTCTGCAGCCAGTTCATACCCATCAGGATTGAGTGAAGGCAGGAGATGGATTCTGGTGTTGTTAATCAAGGTCTGGATGCGAGGGTTCCCTAGAAGATATTCTGAACACAGATACTGTGCGAGGTATATCAGCAGTTCCTTCCCCACCACTTCATTTCCGTGCATGTTGCCAATGTACTTAAATTCTGGCTTGACTGTGGAATGTGAAATAATGAGATGCTTTATTTGATTATATCTGAGTGGCTTCCAAAATCAGACTAACCCAAGTTGCTTACTTATGAGTCAAAGCTTTGTTTATGCTAATTTAATGCACACATTCCTCCAAATATCACAGCAGTTCTACTTCTCTCCATTAAACACCAGTTCAGCAACAGTTTAAATAGTGTGAAATAAAGTTAAGCCCAAACTATTAGGATTCCAAACCATAAGAAGTGATCACTGCTCTGAGGTTTTGCTAGAATCATCATTAATTGTGAGCAAAAGATGCTGAAAACAAAAACACGAAGCCATCACTGGGAAAGAACAAAATACAACCCTGGCACCCTGACCTATCTCGGGGGGCTTCAATGCCTTATTTTGTCACAGATCCTAGAAATGACCTGCAGATGTGTAATATATTACCCCTCTGTTCAAAAAAGAAGTTGAGTTATGCATAAAAAGGGGCTTTCAAGCTAAATAACCCTGGAATAGGCCCATTAAGAAAGCATATCTTTGCAATTCCCCGTAGTTATTCTCTCAATTTCCATCCTTCCTTAGAGACTAATGGAAAGTAGAAAATAGGTGCACTTTGGAGACACCTTTCCTGTCTACCCCTTCATCTTTCCCTTTGATCCTGGCCAGCCTTGAGCTCTAGACACTGGAGGGGGCCTGGCACAGAGCTATTATGCCACTTGCTCAGGCTGGCAAAATCTCCAGCTCTGGACCTATTTCTGCCTCCTTTTATGTGGTCCTGAGCAGCATGAAGCAACAGATTTAGAGAAAAATGCTAGGAAATGCATTTATCATGCCATATCACCATTTTCGTTTAAAAACCTGATTCATAGGTTTTGTGTTTTCCTGGCGACTGGAGTACAAGCTCAAAAACACACCTGGAACTTATTTTCTTTGAAAATGAGACAAAGGGTGGTAGGCCAGGAAAATGCAAAGTAGATCTTTGCTCTGTGAATGACATCTACTGGGACCTGATTAATTTTAAAGGAACCCCAAAATACCTCTAGACCATGCAAGGCAGCACAGCTGAGAGTAAACAAAGTGACCAGTCCTTGCTGTCCTCTCTGAGTCCCCTGCAGCACAGCACACAGAGGACACAGCAGCCTGACCTGAGATCATAATCTCAATTAAGTGTTAGGTCAGATGCAGTCCAGTTCTGCCACACTGCTGATGCTGGAGCTCTTCCAGTGAAAATCAATCTGAGCCTCTCAGCAATTGAATGGCCATAGCAATCCACCATGTCTAGACAAGGATAACTTTTGACCTGGGAACTGGTAACTGGAAAACAACACCTAATTCTGGCCTAGGAAGTTACCTGCTTTGTGAAGAATTTAAAGCAATTAAAAAACTGGCTCTTGCTGTCTTAGTGATGAAACTACAAAATAGAGATTTGTACAGTTCCCCTCTGCACAAAATTTGTGAGGACTCATATCCTAATGTATATATTAGCACCTGTATATATATAATAACATCTATTCAGGGGCTCTGATAAAATAAATTCCTGGTATCATCCACCTGTTACCCTGACAGGTATAGCACTGACATGAATCTCTGTTCAGGAGGATTGTTTTCTGTGCTGAATCATCTATTTTAGTGTCAATGTCCTCTATCTGAGGCCTTCTCAGAAGATTGGTATATTTTAGGATGTGAAGGACAGTGAAAAAGTGGTAGATGACAGGGAGGGCAAGTCAGCAACAGAAAAGTATTCCAAATTTGTACATTGGGCACAAGTAAATAACAGCAATATCACTGCAACCAAATACAGGGTAATACAATGAGCAGCATTACCAAGCATGGTCATGCACAGAGCTCATAACAGTAAGAAATTGCTGCTGGGTTGGAATTTCTACAAGGAATCATCAACTATCACTGTAACTCAGGAACACAAGGGAGGAGAAATGTTTTGGAGGCAATTCTTTTTACAATTTAAGTGATGTCCCAGTAAAAGGGCCTGTTTTCTCTTGGATAATCTGGTCTCCTGATCAGCACTATATAACTCACGCAGTTCATGGTGTCCAGGCTTGGTTGAAAACTCAATCACAAAAAGATCCTTCCCTTCAAAACTGCGACCTATGCTGTAAGTTGTTGCAATGTGGGAGCACTTAGAAGCAGTCTTCTTCAGCGTGCTCACCATTTGGGAATACGAATGGTGCTTGAACTGAATAAAAGTTGCTGGCAAGTCTGAAGGCAAATCTTCCTCAGCATCTACTTCTCCTGCAATGAAAAATCATAACCCAGTGTTTAAAACCATAGTGCTCAGAGGATTGTATGAAAACCTGCACTTTTTTCCAATAATCTTTATAAGTAGAAGAATTATAGAAAATAAAGCTGCAATCAAAACCTTAAATGTATGTAGTACATCTCACACTTTATTGTGGCATGTTTTGTTTGCAAAATCCTACTGATGCATATGGACACTAACAAATATTTGTGCAATCTCTTGTTAAATTTGACTTTTGGCATGCTAGCTCATTTCAGCAACAAATTGTACAGATTTTTCCCTTTAAATATGGTGAATCATATTTTTTTTATGAGATTCATCTGCCTTCAGCTATCTGGATCTTCTTCATCCAAACAAAAATCTATGACAATAATTAATGAGAATACTTTAATGAGCTGTTAAGCTTGACAGGCAGTCACAGTTTTATAAATGCACAAAAGTTTCAGTTTTTAAATAAAATATTTCAAATATGTAGACAGCTATCATACAGGACAGGGTTTATCTAAACACATCCAAATATCTTGCTCTGAGCTGCCTGTCTTGATGCTCTTTTTAAATGAAGGAGAGATATAGATACTTCTTGAGCAGAGTTTAATTGCAGTAATTTCACGACTATAAAGCGCACCGGATTATAAGGCGCACTTCCAGGTGTCAGCAATTTTCTGAACTTTTTCCATATCCAAGTCACACTGGACTATAAGGCGCACTTTTTTTTTTTTTCAGTGAGGATCTGCGTGCAACAAAGTAATGAATTAATAATGGAATCCTACAATCACAGGGTTTAATGGCAGGTGCTCAATTTGCAAACATTTTTCACAGATTGGCGTAGCCTTTAAACGCAGCCCCAGGTGCCCTCCCTGTGCCGCAGGCCCAGCACTGGCTGGCTCACACTTCCAGGTTGGAAAATTTCCCAACTTTGTCCATATATAAGGCACACTGGATTATAAGGCGCATTTCCGGGTTTCGATCAAAATTTCAGTCTAGAGGGTGTGCTTTATAGTCGTGAAATTACTGTAAGTCTTTAAAACAGATGGAACAAAATTAATGACAAGTTACAGGGCTCTACCAAGACAGCAGGCTGAGATGACAAGTGCAGAGGTTCAGTGCAGTAGATAAGCCAAGCTGGGTGGGATGAGCGCCTCCCTGTGCAGAGAAGAGCCTCCTCCCCTCCTCACCTCGCAGCTTTGCCAGCGGGTCGAAGCACCCCTCTTCCTGCCCAGCAAAGAACCGGTCACAGTCTAAGAAGTAGGGCCAGGCCATGTCTATTGCATCAAAGGCAGGAAGGCAATTCTTTTTGAGGTTTTCACAGACGTGCCTGCAGGGCTTTATGGCTTTGTCCTTCTCACACTGCGGGGCCAGCACTGAGCAGCCCAGGAGCCTGAGGTCGGGGTTGCATTCCCCCTGGAGCAAGTTGTGCAGCACGCTGATGAGCAGGTACTCAGAGCTGTACTCAATCACCTCTCGAGACTTCTGATCCAGAAAATTAGGGTACACCATTTGAGTATAGGCAACATCAGTGCAAGAACTCAGGGCAATATCCACACATTTTGCTACGAAAAGGAGATGAACATAGGAAAAATAACTTTCTTCACTGACATTCTGAATAGACAAACAGAACATAACAAATACCATGTCCAATGAACTTATTCTTTATTTCTCAGGTAGGCTGGAAACAGTTTACAAACTCAATTGCATGTTTAAAACCATTTATAGAAAGATGATGAGAAGCATGCTTGGTTGTGGGGATATAATTCGAGCTTAGGAATTTGGCCAGAGAATTCCTAAGAGAAAGGTGGGAATTTGCTGATGAGAACTCAGATGCCTGAATAAAAGTGGATTTGTGATATTACTTTCTCCCTGTCCTTGAATTGTCATATGGATTCCCTGAGTAGATGTGAGATTCTACAGCTTTATTTTCTTCAGTGTGCAACATACTGCTATTATTTTTCTCTGCTTGGTCTCACAAAATTTGTAGAGTTTAATATTTCTGAAACTACAGAGCCTTCATGAAGTTTGATTGAAATTGCCCAAAGAGAGGAAAAATCATTCTGGTGCTTAACTCACAGGTGAGCAGACCCATCATATGATTACAGGTATATTCTCACAAACTCAATGCATTTTAAGAAATCAAGTTAGGAGGTCTTAGGAAGGATAAGTGTTGGTAACACCTTCAACCCGCTTAGAAGTGAAAAAGAGTAATAGAAAGACATCTCTTCATAAAACTCCCAGCAGTTATAGTAATGGTCTACATTTGAGTGTCCTTCTCTTGGTAATGATTCTGTCTGGTAACAAATACTGTTGTCACAGCAGCAAAATACTACACTGTGTGAAAGAGCACACTTCTCTCAAAAGAAAAGCCACTGTAGCACCAACATGAATATACTTGTTGGGAAATCATGAAGAATTACTTATGGTTTTGAGGCTCTCCAAGAACAGCAAGGAAAGACATTTCATACCTTTCTGTACAGTTTGGCATTGACCTGTAAATAAAGAGAAAAAGACAAATCATTACAGGGTTCCTCCTTTGTGCTAGGGATTGGCTGATCTGTTATCTGCTGCAGCTCTGTGTCCTCTGAGATCCAGCCATTACCACAAACACATACTCCCAGCAGGCACATATTATATAATCACAGAATAGGCTGAGTTGAGAATTCCCATTCACCCTCATCCACGCAGTTAGGTGCCTAGGAAATTTCACTAATCAACACTTAGGTCTTTTTTAATCTGGTTAGTCTAAAAGTCCATATGAGTCTTTCTGTACATATCAAGCTGTTTTATCCATCTTCCCTAAAACATCTTTTTGTCCCACATAATGCTGTGGATTCCTTTCCTGTAAAGCAATTCAGCCTTTGGTAGATATGAGGGGACTTCATTTCTTCCTCATCCTACTTCACCATATCTCTAGCAGTTGTGTTTTATCACACTTTTAATAATATCTTAAAATTAATTATTTCCCTCCCCAATTACTCTCAAAGGAAAGCTTTATCAAAAGATCACTCTTCTAATGGCTAGAAATTGTCTTTTAATTTCCTATTTAAAAGTATTTGTGGCCAGTTTTTATCAATTGGTTTTGTGCCAGCATTGTCCTTTAGCTTAAGCAGCTCTCTGCATTCCTTGGTGCATTCCTTCACGCTGCTCTTGCAAAGATCTCCTCTGCTTTCTGTTCACTAGGTCAAATAAATGATGCTCTCTTGATTTTGAAGGAACATGGTTTGATGTCCTAGGAAATGCTTCTTTTGCTCCTGCAGCCAATGATTCTATATTGTCCTTCTCCAATATAACTAAAGAAATGTATTTCTGCCAAGGTATTGGAGTTGGTTTCACCAGTGCCTCACAGGAGCTAAATCACTCTGTGCAAGCCTGAACACCACCAGGTTCACCTTTCCTGTGATGTAGTGGGGATCTGTTCTGCTGCTATTTCTTCTTGCTCTCACTGAGCGGACAGGCATCCAGCTTCTAGCTTAGTAAATTGAGCATTTGTCCTCACAAGACCAAATTCGTTATGTTTTCTTTTTTTCCTACTAAAGAGAGTTTAAACTTCTACTCCTGGCATATTTGTTTAAATGTAACCATCTGCATATGTGTTGCTAATGAGTTGATCATTCTTTAGCCAAAATAAAGTCATTTTGTCATGAGAACCAAGTTAACTCCAGGATTTTATCTTGGAGGGCGACATTTAATTGGAAATTAGTCTGGTTCTATATTATGGATTGTAATTGAGCCACATTACCTCATAAAATAGATGAGGCATCAGAACTACAGAAACAGCCCATCCCCAACACCAATATGTCCTGTCAAGCAGGAAGCTAGAAAAAATTATACCCATACAAACTCCTTTCCTGGCTCAGTACATTATGATAATTGCATTAAATAATACCTGGTTCATCAACAGTGCCTTCCATTATAGGAGTTCAGTGTTCCCCCTGGCTAGGCACAGTCCCCTCTGTGAGTTAGTTATTAAGGTCAAGACACTTCTAAAAAAACTTCATCTCAGCCAGATACTGCATGCAGTGCTACATCTGGGGATAATCAAAGAATAGCATTTTGTACAATGCTAGCTAGCTGTGAGAGAGAAATAAATGATCTCTTGTTAGTAAGAGCTCCAGCAATTAATCCTGCTGATAAAATTGGATGTCACTACCCTCTGAATCTGGATAGTCTTATATACTAACATCATCACACCCACATTTGAGAGACCTTGGACATGAGTCAGCCAAATGTTCCTTACAGAGGGGAAAATGTAGTGTGGAGAGGACTGGCTTGAGTTTAGTCACGTCCCAATGCAGAGAGTGACACTATCTCTGTTTATTGGCAGGGTCATTAGCAATGAATCCCCTTTGTTATCTTGAGGGGTGGATGAGAAATATTTGGCACCTTTTTTTCCCCTCTCCTGAGCAGAAAATTAATGCATTGTAGCTATTATTTGAGAGTACAGGGTTGTATGTGCTGGGCACAGTTCTCCATGGGGCATTTGGGGAGTATGAATGGTCTTTCTACAACTGCTCCCATTTCCTCAAAGGTAAGAGGCATTTCCCCTTCTGCTGGCTCCAGCACCAAGCTACAAATGTCCTTTTAGTCTGTCTCTCTGACATGCAATTATCAAATAATGAAACTGAGGCACACAGTCTCCCCAACCATTTTTGCTGTGCAGGAGTCACTTAGAGTTATGGCACAGGCCTGTTCTCAATGGCATCTCAGAATTCTGCTTATTCAGCTGGAACAAGCAGAGGAAACCAAAGGGGAAATGCAGCAGGCGGAGTATGGACGTGGTGCTGCTTCTCCCTGCTCCAGCTCTCTGAGCAGCAGTAGCCTTGCTGTGTTTAACAGATGCCTCTTTCTGCCCAGCTGGCCAGGAGGAGAGGCATTGGGAAGCAATGGAGAGCTGACGGAAGAGATGTGAAATTCCACTGATATGCTGTCCCAGGGTTCACCTGAGGACTGGCTCCTTTTGTGAGCAGGAGGAGATGTTAGCACAGGAGTGGGAAAGACAGCTCTGGTTTCAGACTGTGCTACATGCCATCCCCACTTTGATACTTTTACTGTATTTATGTAGGGAGAGGAGATCTATTAAGCAACACAGCTATTGCTCATTAACTAAGATGCTGTCTGAAGAAGATAAATCTATTTTTTGAATGAGGAACCAAAAACCATATAAATCTTTCCCATGGCAACTGAAGTTATTCATCTTGGTGATAAACAGGTGTGATTCTGCAGCACCTCTGCTTGGTGGATAAAGCTTTTCCACCACTTGTGATCCAGGATGCCCCTTTACAAACTCAAAGCTACCAAGACTCATTCACTGATTAGCAAAAGTGGTTCCTTGCTGCTGGGTTCTAAACCTGGATCTAAACCTAAATCTAGATTTAAGCTAAAGTTGATTTAAGCCTCACAATTTTGCAGCATACTGTGGCATTTTCTCTCTGTCTCTCCTTACTAGAGACATCCATGAAACTTCTGGCTACCTTTCTCCATCCTACAGGCTGCAGTATGACCCATATATCAGCCACAGCTCTGTTTGTAAACACCCAGGACTGAAACAGCTTGAGAGTTCAGGTTATCAGAGTCAGTATATATAAAATCAAGAGAGAAAAGGTCTGGTTTATACCAAACCTTGCTTTATAGCCAGCCATAAATATGTATGTGTGCTGATGTGGTGTTTGGACTTTTCCAATGCTTCCTAACGCCAATGCTTACATATGTTTTGGAGGGTGCAGCTCTGCAAGGGCCAAGGATAATTCTCCAGGATGTGTGCTTATATAAATAAGTGTGGATACATGCAGTTGGGCCAGAGCCTGCCTGCCTGGAGAGCCAGCAGCAGGCAGCTCTCCAAGGCCAGCTCCCAGGCTGCAGCTGTACGGTCTGTTCCTGCAGCCCTGCACCCATGGCCTGGGTCTGTGCACATGGAAATCACCACAAAATCCCCATCCCTGCCCATGACAGCTCGTTTTCTCTAAGCTCTGGCAATGCCAGAAGAGATCAGCCACTCCCTTCCACAATTTAATAAAAAAAAAATGACGGGCTGATATACAAATTGTTTCTCAGGTCTCCCAATTCACTTGGCAGGCTTCAATAGCTGCTTCTTCTGTGCTCGAAAGAGTTTACAATTTTTCAGTTTTTTTGTGCAAAGGCTTCCCTGGGCTCAAAGGAAGACAGTCACCTCCTCTCAAAGTCCCATCCACCAACAGGTTGGTACAGAGAGACCTTTTTCTTCCTGACCCAGAACAGCCTTTTCAATATTTTATGTTTATTTTTGTACTCTAACTATTCCACCAGAGCTACAAAAGTCCTTTCAGTAGCGCAGCTTCTATGTAAGATTATGGATAAAATAACTTATTGAAGAGGAGAAAAGCCATTTCAAGCTTTCTGAGTTCTCTCTATAAAATATGCTTCTGGTTTTAATTTGCAAAGGCAAGCTTGAAAATCTACAATGCAGCACATACATATTTTACTGCCAAGCTTACATTTTTTCCCCTTGATGATTCAGCACCAAAGAAAGCAAGCTGCTGTGATTAACCCTAACCCAGACAACAGAGCTCAACAGCTACTTCTGGTACCATGGACTGGCCAGTTGCCTTTTCAAGAGCAAAGCCAACAGGAGACTCATGTGATTGATGATCTGGAATAAGCCTGAGGGCAACTCTTAAATCTGAAATACCTAAATCATCCAGTGAGGCAGATTGGTAGGGGGTGTGCTGGACAGTACAGATCAAAATAGATGAGATAATCTATATTGTAAAGACCAGCATACTCCCAGCTTTCTGGGCTTCTTACAACACTTTTTTTAAACTAGAAGAACATATGTATTCATTCTAGTCTGTTTATAATCAAAGCCTCCACTTTTCCAAACAAAGCATTTCATTTCCTTATCACATTACTATTACTCTCCTGGCTGTTTTATGTGGTTCATCAAGTCAGTCTCTCAGTGATATTCTGCCCTCATCACTAAAGACACAAAACTTGTTATCAGTAGCAACATACATACACTGCTGAGCTGTACCATTTTGCAAAACACTGGAACAGCACCTTCAAATGGCAAAGCACAGCCTGCTTCCAGAGCCAGCTCCCAGCTCCAGCAGAAGGACAAGGGCAGGACAAGATCCATTATATAACACTAAATGGATCAGAAACATCAGGAGGAGGGTGTGGGAGGAGTGGGGATGTAAGGGGACTGGGGGCAGAGTAATGAGAGAGCTGAGTAGCCTTGCAGGGAGGAAATGGTTGAGCAGAAAGCCCAGAAGAGAAGGCAGCTACACACCCAAGGCATACATGCAGGCAGAAGTGGAGAAGATTCCCAGCCACACAGATGAAATTCCAGGAAAACTGGAGTAGAGAAGAGTGCTTGCAAAAAAGCAGCCACGTGGTTAACTCAATTTTCTGGACACATCAAAGGTTTTGTGAGTAGAGGACTGAATAAATGTTATTAACCCTCCAGCAGTTGCAGTAACTGCCTGGGGGAGGGATGTGTTTGCAGCAGGCAGAAGCAGTGCCCAAGAGCTCTGTGCAGCCCTCCTTTAACCCTGCTCCCTCATTTGAAGAAGCCTGAAAGCACCTGAAAGAGATTAATGCCTCATCTGCCTTTATTTTGCAGAGCAAGATCACAGCAGGAAGATTCAAGCCAGTGTTCATTGCCAATCACCCTTCTTTCTAACCCACCTGCTGCCTGGTATTTGGGTAAACATCCATTTTTACTGAATTACTGAAGGTGTTCCCAGAGCAATGACACTGCAATCAGCTCTTTTGGGATTATTTCTCTCTCAGGACTGCTCTGAAGCCCGTGAGAAGGTGCTGAAGCTTTTCCATGGATGATGTAAGGTCACAACCTGCAGGTCACAGGTCAAAATCTGTGCATATACACACCAAGACCTGTCACATGGCAAGGGCACAGACAGCCTCAGTGGGCACCAGTAATCCTCCCGTGTTTCAGATGTAACTTAAACATGTCTGCAGTTGTAGGTGGTGCCTAAAAGAACTGATGAAGATTATTTCTGTCTGTCTGTCCCACCACTGCCTTGGTGCCTCTAGTGACTCTGGTCATTGGACATTTGCCAAAATATCATCCCATCCTCTTTAAACAGTGTATCCATCCCCCTAGATCAACTCTGTCTTTTCTTTAGTTTAGATATATGAGGACTATTATAATTAACATCACATCTGATTCTTCTGTAAGCAGAGTTTTAACCAAATGTGGTACTTTTATGTTACAAAAGATTGACAGTTAATTTAACAACCTTGACTTAAATCTGTGCCTTAATCTCATATTGTCTCCTAGATAACTGTATCCTATTATAACCCTTAAAACCGGGTGTCAATTATTTCAGTTACAACAGCATAAATTAAGGGATGGAAATTTCAGTTTTATTTCTGAACTGGACAAAGTAATCCCAAGTCCCTAAACTCCCCTGATATGTGACAGTGGCACCCAACTGGGAGGGGGATTCTGTCCTAGCAAGATTCAGCACTCATAAAAACCCTGGGTCATAAAAGCCCAGCAAAGAGAGCAGGACATGGCCCACCAGCCTCCAACACCAAGCTCACACCATGATAGGTGACTCCTAAATGGTACCTCCATGCTCAGCCCTGCACCAGGCAATAGCACATGGCATTTATCCAGCATTTGGCTCAGACTTCAGGAGGGGCTGGCACTCACATGGCATCAGCAGCCCAAAGGGGACCATGGCAGCTATCAGCCAGCATCCTCAAACACTGTGCTGTGTGAAGGCAGAGGTAGTGCCTAGAAATGTTATAGGGGATCAGCCATTAGTGTTACTAAGTCTTGCTAAAAGCCTAGCTGTGACTAAGAGCAGCAGGTTTTGACTTCTATGTGTTCACACCCCCACACTTAAAAGACGTCTGTACAAGTATTCTGAAGAAAACTTTGCCTTCAGATTAAAATCATGCACAAATCATTTCAACAGAATAAGGAGATACCTGTGTATTTTATTTTCAATATAAACTTACTTTCCCTACATGTGTCTGTTTCTGATCCCGTTTCCCATGTTAAAAAGAGCTGAAGGCCAGAGTGGCTAAAATAATAATTGTGTAGAAATCCTAGAGCCACTGGCAGGAATTCAGCAGAGCTCACATGATTCAGTGATGACAACTGGCTTCACAAAGAGCAGGAATTTCTCATCTCATGAGTGAGCATGATGTAGATGCTAGTTCTGCATTTTTCTGTTTTGACACAACTTGGACACATCCATCTCAGGTCCAGCCAGTGAGATTCCTGCAGCTTGGGCTTTCCCACATGTGGCAGCACAGTCCTGTGGTCATGCTCTCTGTCAGCATCCACCAGTGCCAGCCACAGAGGAATGAAGGGAGAAGACCCCAGTCCACTGCCCACAGGTCACTCAGTGCAATCACAGGAGCAGCAGCAGCTGGAGAGGCTCTGTCTCTGTGTGTGCACAGGTTTCACCAGGAAACCAGCATGAGGAACATCCACATCAGGTGAACAAATTTGCTCAGGTCCCATGGAGCCTGGACCAGCGTGAAGGTCATGGGAGGAAATAACTTTTCCCTTTTTTTGCCTTTTACTTTGCAAAAACTGTGGCACATTGTGGAGTTTGGAGCTGCAGAGGAGGGGAAAGGTATTACATCTCTATGTGAACAAACTTCTTCTGTCAGTCTGACAATCAGTCTTACTCAATGCTATAGCTCAGAGAGAAAACAGTGCCACAAAATCTCTTCTGGGCTCCAGAATAAATACTGTAATTGTCCCCTGCCTTCTGCCTGGTGGTTTCTTACTCCTCATCTCTCTTCCTTGTACCTCCCACTCCCTCTCATCTCCAGTGGCTAAGGTCAGAGATCTTCAGGATGGGACAATGTCTGTCTCAGGAGAAAGCCAAAATGATGGAAAAAACACGGTGCTTGGAAGAGGAGGAGACCCACAAGTGACAGGTGTGCCAAGCAGCACTCTGGCTGCTCTGCTACCTCCACAGCTTCAGGTTTAACACTTCCACTCCTCTGCACTCCTACCTGGAGAACAGGAGGCTCAGGGACCTTCTCCTTCTCTGCAATTGCCTGAAGAGGGGCTGTAGTGAGGAAGGGGGGTCGGTCACTTCTCCCAGGTAACAAGTGAAAGGACGAGAGGAAACAGCCTCAGGTTGGTCTAGGGCAGGCTCAGGTTGGGTACCAGGGAAAATTTCTTCACAGAAAGGATGTCAATCTTTGGAACAGGCTGCCCAGGGAACTGGTTGAGTCACCATCCCTGGAAGGATTTAGAAGATGGGTAGATGTGCTGCCTATGGACCTGGTTTGGTGCTGAGCCCAGCAGAGCTGTGTCCATGATTGAACTCTAAGATCATCGCGGTCGTTTCCAACCGCAGCAATTCCACGGATCCGGCACCTGACAGGCTGTGCCACCTGCCAGCCATCCTTCCAGCGCTCGGCAGGGATCGGGAGGGAGTAAAAAGATCGGGCAGGGATCAGGAGAGTGACAAAGGGCTCGGGCAGGGATCGGGAGGGTGACAAAGGGCTCGGGCAGGGATCGGGAGGGAGCAAAAAGATCGGGCAGGGATCAGGAGAGTGACAAAGGGCTCGGGCAGGGATCGGGAGGGTGACAAAGGGCTCGGGCAGGGATCGGGAGGGAGCAAAAAGATCGGGCAGGGATCAGGAGAGTGACAAAGGGCTCGGGCAGGGATGGGGAGGGTGGCACAAGGCTCGGGCACCCTGCCGGGTTCGGGGCGGGTCGGTGGCTCCCCGCAGGCTGTGTACGAGCCCAGGAGCCACACGGTGGCACCACAGACGGCGGCGCGGTGGCCCGGACAGCCCGAGCCGTGGCAGGGTCCCGCAGCCCCGGCCAACAGCAGGGTACCCTTCCCGGAACGGCCCAGGAGCGCTTCCCTGGGCACGGGGGACAGGAAAGGAACGGATTTATTGCTTTAGCATCACTACTGATAAAGGGTTTTTCGCTGTTATGCCCCATTCTGGAAGTGTTCGAGGCCAGGCTGGATGGGGGCTGGAGCAGCCTGGTCTTGTGGAAGGTGTCCCTGTCCATGGCTGGGGGTTGGAATAAGATAAGCTTTAATGTCCCGGCCAACACAAACCATTCTGTGATTCTGTTATGCAGCTTTGACCCCGGTGGCATCAATTGTAGAGTTGTCCCCAGCTGTGAGGAAAGTCAGCTATTTGAAGATATATCACTTCAGTCTGCCTCTGTGGGTTTTTAGTTTTGTTATCAATATTTTTAAAGCAATTCATTTAATTAATTACCACTGGACTACATCAGTCAGTAGCAGAGATGCACAACTTGGATAAAGAGGAACCAGGTATATTAGCTCCCTCTAAAAAAGTCTGGCCATCTCTCAGAGGAAACATGCTAAACTGTATTTTTCTCACCCAAACTATAGGTTAAGAGGCCAGTTAAACTCAGAAGGATCTGACAATGAGACCTCATAGCATCTTAGTGACAATGGGACCTCGTGTCCCCAGGGATACAGGACCCAGCCAGGGAGATGGGATCTGCCCTCTCTCAGTGCCATGGCTCCCAGCTGCTGCCTAAAAATCTCAGCACACAGTGTATGATGCCTGCATCATATTGTGGAGCTGGATGACAGTAATCATTTCCTTATTTTTTGTAACAGAAAGGCACAAAGGATTTTCAAAGGATCTTGGTATTGTAAATCATGTTTCATTTTGGCTTCATATTAAAAAAAAAAAAGCAAAATGAGTCACTGAAGAACAAATACCACCAGGAAGCCTGCAGAAAGAAGCTCCAGCCTTGCTGGGAGTCAGACAGTTGTACTGGATCCTGCTGTTCTCTTCTGCAAGAGCAGCTCCAGGCTGGTCTCCTCTTGCAGGGCACTACAGGTCTGAGCACTGGGATTCAGCAAGACCTACACAAGGGATCCCAGAACAGGAGAGAAAATCCCCCAGCTGAAGGTACAGCCTGTGCCCTGAATGCTGAGAGGAGACCCCTGCCAGGCCTGTTTGTGAGCATGTGCCTTTTCATGTGGCCTGACATGGTCTTATCCCCTCTTGAGTAAAGAAAGACCCTTGAGAAACCTGTCAGGTCTCAGCTTTGTTGTCTGACCCAACAGCCCTCCAGTGTGAAGGGTGTCCCCTACGTGGCACACAATGTGGTGCCACTGACAGCTCCCTTTCCCCACCTCCAGCCATCCTTCTAGCAGCATATTCAACCACCTTTCTGCAAACCCTGCCCTAAGACACCTCAGCTGCCAACACACACAAAACACTCTCAGAGTCACCCCTCAATGATCCATACATTTGTGGTTGTTAGGATTAATATCCCATGGCAAGACTGATCAGCTGGAACTGGAGCAGAATCATACCTCACAGAGAAAGGCCATGCTGCAAAACACACAGCCTCTTCCTGTAATTGGCTGTAAATAGTCTACAACTCTTCTCTTTGTGCAGCTTTATCCAAAAATAAAATCCCTTCAGGCTGTGGTAGACCTCACTTTGATGTTCGTGGGAGCAGCGCTCTTAAATTATATGCAGTGCATGGCACATGGACTGCACTGTGTAGCAGTTCAAGGCCAATCACAGTCTATGGCTTATATTTAAGCACTGAAATATAGTTGAATTTCCTTGGGTAGCATTAAGGTCAGTCACAGGTTAACTTATCTCTTCCTGTAATCTTACAAAATAAATATTTTTCTGACTCATTTTAAGTTTAAACTCTCTGAAAATAGTTTTCCTGGAACAGACCTTGTCACCACACTGAAATTCATGTCTCTACTGTCCCCACATAATCAAGCACACTTGATAAGAAAATGTATTTTTAAAGGGCACTGTTAATTTATTTTATTAGTCAACTGGTTACTGAAACAAAAATTTCAATTAATTTAGCAGCATGTTCCTATTTAACCTTTATTCTAAAGGGTAAATCTGCTTTTCCAGCCAATCAATTCAAACAAATTCCATATTGCTTATAGCAAGCTAAAACACACCCTACAGCTGTCAGATCCTAATAAATCTCATAGTTTGGATTTGAAATAAATGACCTAAAGCTAAATGTAAGGAAAAGCTTTTTTTTTTCCTTAAGTAGAAAAGCATAGAGAAGGTCAAAAGTTCACCTTGCAATCTGACTATCACATTCCTAGAAGGCAAGGCCAGGGATGAGCTGAACTTTCTACATTCCCCGTAAGAGTGAGGGGGGTCTGTCCAACAGGGAACTGCACAGCCTGACAGACAGACACCTCTGCCACAGCCTCACAGACGGTGATGAGGAATCATTACGCTCCCTTACATCACAGCCTTGTTTTTGTGGTGCGCAGCCACACGCCTCCCACCTTCCCATCCATAACCCCAGATTCACCACCAGCAGATTTCCAAAGACTTGATCCCCCTCACTTGTCGGGGAGAGTGACAGCTCCTGTCTCCCTCTCCTTGAAGGTGGAGCTCTTTACCTATCTGCAGGGAAGGGAGAAGAGAAGGAGGAGGACTTTGGGGGTGTTTATCCTTACCCAGGGTCTCCTGGCCGGTTTCACAGCGGGGCGCTGCCTCGGTGGCCCCGAGCAGCCCGGCGAGGAGCAGCAGGAGCCTGGGCAGCATGCTGGAGCCCTGGCACAGGCAGCTCAGTGATGTGGCACTCCTGCTGATGGACACACTCCTCTGCTGAGCCTCAGCGCGGCTCTGGCTCTCCGGGCTGCCGAGGAAATCGGAGCGCTGCGAGGACATGCCCACGTCTCGCTGTGTGTGCAGCCCAGGCGTCAGGTTTCAGCTGCACTTCGGCTTGGAAAGCGAAGAGAGGGAGGAGGAATGAGCTCCCCCTCCCCTCTGCCTCCGGACCGTCTCCCTCTTGCAGCCTGGTTTACAATTTCATAAACAGTTTGAGCACAGGGGGTCCCTTTGGGCTTCCTGCAGCGCTTTCCCTAAGGGACCAGGGACCAGAGAACTGTCTGGAGAGAGCAGAGGGAAGAGACAGAGAAAAGCAAACAACTGAAAGCAACTTTCCTCTCAAACAGTGGTATTTCATCACATACTGAACTGCAAGTTTAAAACATAGCGTGGCAGTGAGGGGACTCTGAGCTGCACCCCCTCCAGCACACAGAGAACAGGAATAGCCACCAGGATCCCTCTCTGCATGCTCCTCCTGGGCATTTTACTTAAGATAAGATTGAGTTATCTGGAGGGATTCCAGTATTTTCTGTCTTTTCTTAAAAGATAATAACTTCTCAAATGTGTAGATAAGACTCCTGTTATAAGGTTTAAACTGGATGATAAAACTATATTAAATCAATGGTAAATGGATCTTTTAATTTTCTTGTTTGGTTGGTTTTGGTGGGGTTTTTTTCAGTATATTTTAGAGAAATAGATATTGTGTGTTTATAGATCTGTGCAACAGGTATGATGAAGCATGCCTTAATTATGATGCAAACTCCTCATTTCTTACCTACACATCAGCAAACATGCTGTATCACAGGAAAATTAAAAGGAATTTGTCCTCAAAAATCTAGACCAAAACAGACCAAAGCATCCTATCTTTTCAGGCAGTGTGTGTTTCTTTGAGAACAGATACCTGCTTACACCCTGAGCAGAGAATCTGTCCTTGCAGGTGGAGCATGTTGGCTCCTGCTGATCAGTATGGGAGATCAGTAGGGAGCTATGGTGCTGTATGATAATGTAATCAAATGAACCCCCCACAGGGAAACCACTAAAGAGGCTGACAGGGCAGGAGAAAGCTGTGTGTGTCTCAGAAAGTAATTGATGTCTCATCTCATTTGAAAGAGATGCATTGAGAAGCTCAGCAGTCAAGTATGCCCTCTGCTTCCAGGCTCTGCAAGGCAGGCTGGCATTTTGTCTGCAGGATTTCTTTCTAGATCTGGGCACTGCAGAGTCTGCCCTGTCTTAATGGGCTAAACATGACCAAAGCCTATCAGAGTTCAAAGAACAAACTTCCAAGGACAAGAATACTATTTACCTGCCTTAATTTTTGTCCTGATCACACAGCAGTACGGCTGGACCCTCTAGAAATAAAAAAAAAGTAACACAGCACTGGAAGTGTGGCCTCCAAGGAAAGGAACACTTCACTTTCTGTTTAATTCCCCAACAGCTGGCTGCTGTGAATACCAGTCTGCACACTTGTACCTGATGTGCTCAGGTACAGCTGAGGGTGTGTCCACATCCCAGGCTTGCTGTGTGTCCAGGCTGTGCATTTTGTGTTAAAGGAAAAAAGGAGCTGCTCAGAACTAAACAAGGTGATGTGGCTCAATTTTTTACAACAATAAAAGGTAGCAGAGGTTATACCTGCAAACAGAAATGTTCATGTCTTTACTGCAGCTTCCTGCAGCCCTTGAGAGTATGGGGGGAGATTCTGCTGAATAATCCCAATCCTTGTGGTGGTGAATTCTGCTGCAGAACTCTGCTGTAATCCTGTGCTATCTACTACAGTCCTGTCAATTTATAATTTATTTTTTTATTTTATTTTATTGTTTTGGCATGTTTTCTGCCTGTATTTTTAATTTTTCCTACCATCCAGCCTAGCACTTTGTCCTGTGAGTGTCTTTTCCTTTCCACTGCATTTCAGCCACCCCTGCCATTGTAGATGCCGCATTCTTTGGGACCATGTATTTTTAAACTCCAGTAAGTGCAAGCCTCCTTTACCAGGATCCCCCAAAACATTTTGCAGACCTCTGTCATCTGCTTTCTCCAGTGCTATTAGCACTGTGATACTCCACATTCATACTGTGCCTCATACATGGTTTCAAATACTAATGAAAAGTCCCACCCCACTGGGAATATTGACTTGGTGTCATTTGGGAGAGTTCATTTGCTATTTCTCTGAATTAAAATTTTGTGGCACACATTACATGATTTCTTGTTCTCAAGATATTGTATCTACCTAATATTATTTGTGGCTTGTCCATGCACCCATTTCGAGACCCCCACACCACCACCCCACCCAGTTCAATCAGCCTTTGGGCCTTTGTATCAACTTCAGCAGACTCAAATGGGGGCAGTGTAAGGACTGTCCAGAACAACAGAATAAACAAGTGATAAATTAAACCCACAGACCTCAGGAATTAACAAGCAAGGGATGAAGGAGACTTTGACAGGAACTAGAACGTGTTGGTCAGTGCCTGATGGACCATTAAAGCAACAATTTGGGCACAGCCTTGGTCAGGCTGAACTTTGTCAGTGATTAGAAACATAAAATGTGGTTAACTTCATTATTATTGGACATTTGGAGCGAATTCAGATCATGTAAAACTTGCGATGGTCTGCTAAGGGGAAGGAGTAAAGGGAAGAACCAGTGTGGATCAGGAAGGCCAAGAGCAGGAAAATCAGAGGAGGAAATGAAAAGGAAAGGCTGCAGGCAGGTAGGCTGCAGGGCTGTACACTCATCTGACTGAGTCCTGTGCCTGAACACTGAAGTCGATTCTAATATTCAATCCTGACCTTTTTTTCCTCTTACTGTGCAATCTCCCTCTCTGACCTGGGTGTGCAATGGTCAAAAATGCCAAAAACCTGAGAGACAGAGGTGTAAGCTGCAAGGTCTGGGTGTCAGCCTCTGGGCTCTCCCAGACCTGGATGTGTTTATATTTCCCAAGTGAACACAATCCTCTGTGCAAGTGCAGTTTGCTGGCAAACTTCAGTCTGGATTAGCAGGCAGGTAGGAGAGGATTTACCTGAAAAGACTGGAGGTGTGGATCAGTGTCTGGGTAAAAGTCCCAGGGTATAGACATGACCTGAGAGCTTGTGCTGATGTTGGAGGAGTCTGAGTGTGAGCATTCCTGTGAACCCAGAGAGGGAGCATGCGTCTTCCCCACAGTGAGCCTCCAGCCTGAACAGCCACAAGGGACAGCAGGACTGGGCTCTCTGCACTTGTGTGAGTGCTGGTGGCAAACCAGCTTGTCTGGAGCCATATGTGTGTGCTTGCCACTGTGGGACTCACCCTCATTTCTGCCTGAACTTGCACATGTCCTTGTTGCCTGGATGATACCACAAACATCACATCCTTCACAAGCTCCACTGCATCACCTAAATAAAGCTGTCAGCAGCTGGCAAGCTCCAAGCTTCTTTGTTCCTCAGCTTTCACAGACTTCTTACATTCAATCAGGATGTCTATTTGATAGCAGGATAAAAAATTTAGAGCATAAGTAGAATAGATGGGGTCCTAAGAATGGCATTCAGGTAATTAAAACTAATCAATTTGTCACCACCATCTATAAATGTTTCCATGCTTGCATATCCTAAGGTACAGAAAACAGAAGGTTTTGGGGGGGTTATTTCACTTATAGCTTGGATTGTCTGTTCTTCCTTTCCAAGAGGTTTGATCCCAGGTTTACAGTGTGGTTTCTGTGAAGGTTTGACATGTTTGCCACCTCTGGGCTCCCCTGTAGACCTGCACTTTCTGAGGGGAACAATAGTTCAGATACTGCTCTTGGCACTTATACAGTATTTCCAGGCATCCAGCATTTCTAACTTACCTGTTTTTTTCAGCCCATTATAAGCAGTTTGTGTATATCACTTGTCCTTCTCATATTTGTGTGGTGTGTTAACACTGACTATATCAAATGGGGCTAGCAGGAATTGCACAGCTGCATGACCAAACCTAAAACCATTAAAAGCAGCTAGGGAGGGGATGGATGGGAACAGAGGGATTGCTCAACCTCTCTGTTTCCATTTCTGGGTTTTAGTAAATCTTCCAATCTTCTCAGAAAGTTGACAACAAGTTATGCTTAAGTATGATATTTTCACTCCAATTCTAAAGGAATCTTAAAAATGAACCAGTGAATCCCAGACTGTTAAGCAGATGTAACAACATCACCTGGGTTCCATCATTAGCATTTGAATCACTGCAAAAACGGTAGATAATTTCACTAGCTGCTATTGCTGGCTGTGTTTTTCCTGATCTGACCTTTCTGCTACCCTACAGTCCACAGTACAGCAGCAATCCAGAAATCCTCAGACTGGACTAAATACCAAAAATGGTTTATGTGCTTGGCAGGTACTCAAGGTGGGATTAAATACAGTACATTTAACTTGCTTGCATTCTCATCATTCTTACTATCCTAAGAGAAATTTAGCAGAGGAGTATCTTAGATTTAGACAGGGTTTCATTACCTGAAAGGTTCTTTTTTATTTGGACTCTGCTGAGAGGAGGTTGAACATTAAACAGAAGCAGTACTGTCGAGATAACTTCTCTGAAGGACAAACAGACAGAGACCAGATGAAAATGCTACTTCATGGCTTGTTATTCTCTCCCCTACTAGGTGCTAGTGAAGCTGGCAGAAAGTGTTTGGCAGCATCACATCTGCTCCAGCACAAAGTCAGCAGCTGTGGTTTTAGGACTTTACAGTAGTTTAAATTAATCCAGGAGATATTTTCATTTGCACAGAAGCAACCAATTGCATTCTGTGGGTTTTGTTTATTTTTTTTTTCTCCCTTTTTCAGTTTCTGCAAAGCAGGGCAGAGAAGAGAAACTTCTCTCAAGACAGATGGAGTAAATCAGCAACTTCCTACAAAGCAATAGCAATATTTTTAAAAATCCAACCCTATTCTACCTGTCTTTGCAAGATCTTATCTCCCTATGAATGGATTGAGCTTCATTAGCAGCAGAAAACTGAAAAAGGCCGACAAGGGCTTCTCTTTCAGCTTCTAGCTGCTAAGTTAAATAAGGAAAACAGATTTGTTCTCCAAAAAATATTTCTAATTCAAATTAACATGCATGTGGATAAGAGAGATGGCTAATTTCCTCTAAAGATATACAGGCTATTCTGAGCTCTGCACTTAAGCAGATATTTTGGGATGTTTCTCTGTGCCTTCTGGGACCATCTACGTTACACTTGGGGAGCTTTTAACTCTCTCACTGAGAGTTTTTCCAGCGGAACCTTTTATCTCAGCTTTCAATTTGCTCCCCTTATGACCCACGGGATTAAATCTTCACTTTAGAAACTGCCACACATAAATACTGAGTGCTGGAAATTTGATTGAGAGACTGTAAAGAAAAAGAACAAGAACAAGATTTGCTGTTTTTCTACACACTGTAACCTAAAATTTTAACCTAGAATGGATCATGAACTGCAACTGCCTACCTGTCTCAAATACTTCAAAATTCCCTGTAGCCTCTACCAGTTATTTTTCATCATTATTGATCAAGTACATATTTGTCCCAACTCACTAAGGGAGAAAGAATAATGCTCCAGTAAACCTCCCCAGTGTGAGCCAGTTTTACCATATTAAAAAAATTAATCTTCCTGCTATGTCATCAAAATTGGTCTTGGTTTTATTTTTATTTTCTTAATTTTGACATGTTTTACCAATTTCTTTCCCCCAGTTTTTCCTCACAAGCTGGAAACAAAAGCAAGCAATGAGTGGGTGAGTTTACTTCCCTCACTTAATATTGTAGTCACAGCTACATCTTTCCTTACTGATTAAATATAATACATGTTAAAAAATGCACCTCTTGAAAAATATTTAAATTATTTAAATTCAATACAAGTACTGTCAGTGATAATTAAATTCTGTTTTAATCTTCTGACTTGTCACAGATTAACTAAATCACTGACCCACAAAATTAGTTGCTTATGCCACTTCCAGGTGATTCACTGAACTGATCCTATCACAATGCAGATGAACACAATTAAAACAGGAGCAGGCCCTGCCATCCCCAGAAGATTCAACTGGATACATGCCTTTGTTTTAGCCTACCCTTCATGTGGTCTCTGTGCTTGTTTGAGTTAATCAGCAAGAAATGAAGCCACTCAGAAAGTTTCTTTTGATGACAGGAGAAAATGATATCTAGTTAAAATTCAGCCATGATCAAAGGCAGAAATGATACAAAAGACTGGAAGGGAACCTGGCACCAGATGGTAGAATGAGACCACAAAGGGACAGCAGTAATAAATATGATTCTATATCCAGGAGAACATGTGCAAAATAACATCCACTGATCACCAGATCCTGCTATAAGCACACAATATTATTTAAATTCAATCATTAAAAAGATAGAGCTGACATAAGGACCTTGTTATCCTCTCAAAGGCTGCCTCTTATTACTCCCACATGTAAAGTAGCAAAGCAGGATTACTGCTGAGGGGTTCCTGGTGATGCATTTTGCTGGTTTTGTTCAAGATGAGGCCCAAAGGTGACTCTGCCTGACTCCCATAAAGCAAGAAAAATAATACAAATATGTTAGTGAATCATAGAACTGAATATATAACAGCTACAAGGAAAAATGTGTGCTCAAAAAAGCTCTGTGCTGAGAACTAAAGATCCTTCTTTTCTTCTGATCACAGATGGAGTATTAAAAATTAATGTAAGTTCTACCAGAAAAGAACTTGACAGTCCTATTTTGAGACTCATTTCACTTCATCTCTTCTCCCTGTCTCACAGAACATTAATGCCAAAACATTCAAAAGAAGTTCTCTGGGGCTTGCTTTTCACATTCACAGAGGTGCTGGGAAGCATTTTGAAAAAGTGATTTGGAGTGCTGTAGTTTGTAGATACCTGATGGGGAAATACTTCAGAGACCCTGATGTTTTTAAAGCAGATCCTTGGCACTTTCCAAAGAAAAATAAGGCCCTCCAAGGCTGGCACTCCCCAGAAAACTGGGAGTTCATCTCAGATAGACAGAACCAATAGCCAGTTCAGATGATACCAGCATCACAGCTCTGAGGATTTTAACTGCACTTTCAGAAATACACTTCTGAGACACAAGTCTGACTTAACACCAGGAGAAAAATGGTGTTAAATCAAAAATAAAATGTTTTAAAAGATATTTAAGCACTTTAAAATTACGTAGCAGTATACTGAGAATCCATACCACACTCAATATCTGTACCATGATAATATGTGTCTTAATATTTGTTTTTTATATCAAGGTTCCAGCTCTTTAGAGTGGCACAGCCTATAAAAAATAAACAGATATTCTTTTAAAAGATAGGGATCTTTAGTTCAAATTTTATTTTCTGCATTTATTAATAGAATTTACAAAACATCTGTCAGTGTATCAAAACATCTACCAGTGGGAACTTCAGACCAAATATAAAACCATCTTTTTTCTTCCCTGACAATCTTTGAAAGACAATATCTCTAGTCAGTGGAATTTCCAGCAGCCCGATAGCCAGCCCCACAGAGCCATCACAAACAGCTGCTGACCCCAGTGCTGTTCTCCCAGCTTCACCAACATCTACATAACTCATGCCAGACCCACATGCAGCATCCTGGCTCCCCAGGTTTGTAAGAAACCCATTAGTTTCTAGATTCCAATTTCAAATGTAGGTTGCAGGAAGCCCTGTGTGAGAAAGGCAAGGGGATGGTGCTGTGTCATTTCCAGGGTTGCCTCATGGCTTGTGCCAGGGTCCAGCAGAGAGCTACAGAGTCCTGCAAGCACTGCTGTGTGCCACCCTTCAGCCAGGCTATTATGCATTCAAAGACATGAGAGCATGAGTGCTTCCATTTCGGGAGAAGCATTAACAAATTGGAGAGGATTTGCAAAGAGGCAACAAATTGGATGAGGCTTAAGCATTGACTCATCATGAGAAATAATTTGAGCTGTTGAATTAGTTTTTTCTTGGCCAAATAATGGCTACTTTGACAGTCAAGGGTCTGAAAAAATAACTTGAATAGAGCAGGCCAAGGCACAGTTGTGAGGGGTCAAGAGAATGAGCACAGGGCAGTAGGGAAGGTAAAAGAACAGCTGTAAGGTCTCAGTTTTTAGCCACAGGCTAAACTGTGGGAGCAATACCACTCATGGGCTAAACTCTAGGAACATGTCCATCAGTTAGTCAAATACTCTTCTCTGCTTTTCTAAAAACCCAGCATCCTGGAATAAAACCTCTGCCATTGTAAAGTGATCCAGTGCTACTGATACCATCATGTTTCCTGGTTAAAGAGCTGATCCAGAACCACTGAATTTTGAACAGGTATGAGAAATGCCTTTTCATCCACATATCAAACTGAGCTCTATGAAAGAGATTTCTTCAGCCTACAAGGCTGCAGGACAAGACCTTTAGCAGCTCCAAGGCTGCCACTGGTCATTCCAGTCATATCATTAACAACCTGAGCTACTGTGACACTGAGATCCCTATGAAAACTGGGAATTTGCATTTTTCTAACTTTCCTCAATTATTATAATCACTGAGTTATCTTTTACTATCGTCAGGGAGATAAAAAGAACTAGTGTCTCATCAAAAATTATTAACTTAACTGGTCAAAATTGTTGTCAGACAGGACCTGCCTTTAAAGCACTGCTAAGCAGGACAAATTTGGAGAACAGATATCCAGAGAAATTCCTGAGTTTTTCCATTTCCTTGCGGATTATTATGCTAGACAGAGCTTGATTCACACCTTCTTTCTCCCTGGAGTAAGCTGCTTGGTGCCAGAGGCAAGTCCAACCTCTGTGAGAAATCCAGGATGTCAGGGTAAACTACATACTGCACACTACTTATGTTGGTCCTCTTCTGCTTCCAGTTGCCAAAAAACAGCCACCCTTAAATCAATGCCATGGCAGTGGGGGAAATCGCAAAGCTGAAGGTCCTGGGATCCATTTATCTGGGTTTTTTGCAGGTTCATGTGGTGATATGAAAATCAACCAAAAATTCAAAAGCTGGCTGATACTCAAGGGCTGAACCTGAGAGCATCAGATTTGGACATAGAGGCTCTGAAGTGCCAGGGCAATTACAGACATTCAGCCATTGGAGAAAGAGCCTGAAGAGTCCCACTATGCATCCACATGGGGTAGGTTGAATTTCCATCCAATCTTCCCTTCATTATGCTTATTAGGACAGTAGGTGGGAAGATTTATGGAAGCTCTAACAGTAACAATTTTATTTTTATGAAGAATTCATGCTGAATACCTTGATTCAGCCATAAATGGATATCTGGTAATTTTATCTGGAAGGGAGAATGTGACAGTAGTCATATTATTACTCTCTGTGTACCACCCACTGCAGAAATCAGTAGGCTGTAATCCCAGGGGACAAAGTAAATTCAGTAAGATTCTTGGGTTTATTCCTTTATCAGCTGGCTTTCTTGAGCACAAAAACTGTGAGGAGCACAGCTTTCTTCCCAGTTTTTTTAATTTGCATTTTGCAATCCTGCTCAGCTGCACAAAATTAAAAACTGAAAAGGCTGTCAGTAGAAAACTGATGAAAGACAACAAAGAAACCCCACAGAAAACCAAAACCACAGAGGAAAAAAAAAAGAAAAGAAAATTAGAAAAAAAAGACTACCATCATAATGGCCCGAAGGAATCCATCAAGGAAAGAAGGTCTGAATAGCCTGCCTTTCAGCTGACATGAGAAACCAGAGGGCAGGTAGCAACTTTACAAGCTGACAAAGGTGGAGGAAGCATGGGAATTGACTGAGCTTCCAGCAGTGGGTAAGGGAAGGCAGGCTGGCAGAGATGCAAAGAGCAAATGCTGCTCATGCCTCTGTTCAGCTCTAGGCCAGAGATGAAAATAATTGAGTAGGAGGTAATTTATGAATAAGAAGAATAAACAGGGGGGTTAAGGAAGGAAGGAACATACCCTGGGTTTGAATAGCTTTTCAGAACCACTGTCACTGTGTTCCTCTGGGTCTGGGGGCTGGCTGGTGTGATTGCAGATGCTCAGCAAGCCATAGACACCCACCAGAGAGAGGACAGCAGGAGTGTGCACAGCAGCCTGAGAAAGGCCAGGGAGAGAAAGGGCTCAGAGGTGTGACTGTCAGAGCACTGCAGTGCAGGGTCCTTGATGGCCACACCATCTGCATTTTCAGTCTGCTTGACATCTCTTTTGTCCCTTAGAAAAACATGAACCTTAGATTACATTTCCATTCAGTGCCATTAATGTGGTTTGCCAGGGTATACAATCATCACATTTTTGGGTTTTTATTTAATGTGATTCATTCAGTGAACAGACTTCATAGCTGAGATGGTCTTACATGATCTTCTCAAAAGATTTCTGCAAATTGAGACTTGAAGTCTACTGATGAAAACTTTCAAGTAAAATCTTGGCTTACCTCCACTGAAGTCAGTAAAGTCAGGATCTTTCCCTGGACTTATTTTCTGGTTCAGGAATCCCACTAACAAAATGAGTGGGATGTAATACACAGATGGGATATAAACAGCCCTCAGAAGAGAGGCAGAGGCATCATCCCTCCTTTGTGATAAATGCCCTACCCTGAACTTCACCATCCTGTACAGGGACTCTGCTTTCTCTCATGCATAGCATCTCAAATTTCTATCAAAATAGCAGCCTGGCCAAGGTGGTGTTCTCCAAGAAGACAGAGCTGTCACACCCAGAGAAGAACATTGAAGCTCCATCTAGAAAAGCTCAAAAAGGAGCTGTAACTTCCACACATGCAGCTGTGTTTTATGAGTAAAGGGTGTCTACCACTCCTTTTCTTGCATGGTGCTGGCACAGCAAGTTCCCCAGGATGAGACGAGGAGAAGAATCCTAATCTTGTATCCTAAATATCTTTCTCCCAGAAATTCAGCTCTGTCAATTCTGATATATGTTTAACCATTATGAGAAGCACAGTTCTAAATGCCTGAGAAACTTTGAGCAAAATACCAACAGACAGATTCAGGATGACTTTGTCTTCCATTCCTGGGTATCTTCTAAACCACATTTCATATACAGTAATTTCACGATTATAAGTGTCCCCTGATTATAAGCCGCATGTCCAGGTGTCAGCAACTGTCTTGGGTTACAATACAGAGTGTGATAAAAGGTATCTATTCTATCACCATCTGTTGAGGGTGGGGGCAGTGATTTTTATCTCCGTGGCAGATATTCTGCTAATGGGCCATCCATTGAAACCAGGCAGGGCATTGTTCTTTATCTTTTCACAACCCATCCTTCCCCCAGCCAGTCATTTTCTGCTAATGGCCATTGAGTCCCACTGTGGGACTGATAAAATTACTGCATCCCATTGGAAGTTGTTCCAGCCAGGGGGAAGAGCCCAACATTTCTTACCAAGATAAAAACAGAGGTTTTGGGACACTAAGGGAGCCCCTTTCTCCACTGGACTCCAGAGGAAAACCGGATTTCTCCACATCACCACTGGACCTCCGGAGGGAAACTGCACCTTGTACAGGAGCACTGCTCCAACTGAGCCACATCTGTCACTGCAGGAGGATGCAGCCACCATTTAGTGGGACTGCTACCAACACCCTGCCTGACGGGATGTCAGGTTGTACTCTGACTTTGTCAGGGTTTGGAGTTTGTTTCTTTGTAGTACTGTATTTCTATTTTAATTTCCCTAGAAAAGAGCTGTTATTCCTAATTCCCATATCTTTACCTGAGAGTCCCTTGATTTCAAAATTATAGTAATTTGGAGAGAGAGGGTTTACATTCTCCATTTCAAAGAGAAGTTCCTGCCTTTCTCAGCAGACACCTGTCCTCCAAACTAAAACAGTAAATTTTCGTTCTTTGTCCATATATAAGCCGCACCTGATTATAAGCCGCACTCTGGGTTCGGACCAGAATTTTAGTCAAAATGGTGCGGCTTATAATCATGAAATTACTGTATTTTGATCTTTTCCTGGCAGTGTGGTCTTTCATCTGTCTGTACCTCAGGTGTCCTGAGGACAGCAGTTCTAATACTTATCTGGCTTCCAGCAAGGTATTAAGAATAAAAGGATAATGAAGTATTCAGGCTACTGTGTGAGAAGCCCAAAAGATATTTTAAATGCCTAAAGCAGGCTTCATTAACAATGATAACAATAAGGGTCTGATTAGCTGAAAAGCCAGATTTCAAGCTGAAAGCCAGTCTGAGCTAAGAACTGCAAGGAATGATCAGCAGCTTTTTGTAACACAAAGGTCACATGTCACTAATCAAAATTTTGTTTTCCCATGATAAAAGACAAATCTGAAACATAAGACCTAAAACATGTTTAAATATTTCCATGGAGGCACACACACAAACCACACAAATCCAATCTCCAGTCCATGCCATGGAGCAAGGGCACTGAGCAATTTACTGGGTTTCAGAAAACATTCTGAAAATGTGCATCAGGGCTGCCAGCTGAAAGCAAAGAGAACAGAGAAGTTGGATACATAAGGATAGGAATTATAAAAGTGAAAAGAAGGTGGTAATGAGTCTGCCACTTATGGTCAGGCTTCATTGAGTACAGTTTGAATGCTATGCCTTGGTTGGGAAAAAACCTCAAATTGGGAAAGTGGGCTAAGTAAAACTATTCTAGTGTTAGGCATGAGGAATTTTCTTGGGAAGTGTTTGAAGATTTCAATCAATTTGGTAAAGGAAAGAAAACTTGGAAACGTAAAGATATGTTAGATAGTTTGCTCCAAATTTGCTGGATACAAACCTGTATATGACACAGCAGGATGCAGTGAGATGGATGAAACATGCACCACAAAACTTAGCTTCTGTCCCAAAGGAGATGTTTTTGGGTATTTCTTGGCATCTTTATTGTCTGCAGTGGACTGCTCAACAATTTTCACTCTTGTGATAATGGATTGTACACTGAAATGAAGGTGCTTCACTTATAGTTTATAGTATTTTCAGGCATCTAGTTAAAAAGTGATGTCAGTGGACTGGAATAATCTGTAGTTCTCAACACTCAAAACTACCACTAAAACCATCTGGGCCCTATGACATCTAACATACCTGCTTTGCAATATGTTTCATTTGCATAGAGAATGTATGAGAAGCCTGGCTGGGAGCAGCTCGTGGTTCATGCATTGCTCACTTACAGAAAAGAGCAGAAGCACCAAGTTTGCATCATGCACCCTCCTGTCCTGGCAAGGAAAATCTGACATTAAAGGGAGAAGAATCAGAGATGTGCAGAAATGGGACCAGTCATTTGGCCTGTTTCCTACTCATAAGCCACAGGGAAAAGCAGCTCCAGCTCAGAGAAGGAGCTGGCTGCAAATATTGTGCCAGGTGACATTTTTCTCCCCCAGGCTTCTGGTACTGAAAGAAACTCATATATTTACAACCTTTCTTAAGGTCATCTCTGCTGTGTCTCCAGCTGAGCCATTAAATATTAATTGGACTACTTTCCAAAAATAAAAAGCAGAACCTCTAATTTACTTGTGTAATTAACACCTCCCACAAACCAGGTGTCCTCCTGAACCAGACTGAAGAAGCCATTTGCTCTTCACAATACTGAAATATGCCAAGTGCTTTTGAGACAGACACACAGTTGCTTGTTCATTCCGCGTGCACAAGTAATTATTTGGGGGCAAAAAAGCACCTCAAATACAACAGAAAATACAGAAAATACGCCCTTTTGCTGATGTAGTCAAACCTTCCCACTCACACTAAATACTTCTCTTCAGTTTGAGTTTTGTGTTTGATTTTTTTAAGCATTCCACTTAGAGGGGCTTGAGTATCTTGCTATAAGTTTGGGCGGGGGGGTTTGTTGATTTTTTTTGTTGTTGTTGTTTGTTTGTTTTCTTTGGTTTTGTTTAGTTGGGGTTTTTTGTTTGTTTGTTTTTTGTGTTTTTTTTTTTCCAATAAGGCTCAGTGCTAAATTTATCAAAGAACTCAGATTTTAACCTGCAGTTGTAAAGAGCATGATCAGTCTCTGGTCATATCCAAGAACCTACATTAAGAAACTTGGATTGTCGCTTAGAATCGTAGAGCCTTTAAAGTTGGAAATTACTTTTGAGGTCATAGACTCCGGCTGTAAACATATTTAACCATGTAACAAGCCTAACATTGCAATTAGCTTTGAAATTTAAGTTCAATACCAGCATTACTCATGTTAAGACAAGGTAAATATGTATTCAGTAATCACTGAGCTGCACAGATTATTTGCAGAAGTTTATTAGATGCTCATTTACTCATTTTATTCAGATGAATAACATGCCTGCTCTTCAGTGAGGCTAAGGAATTTGTGGAGAGAAAATTCACAGAATTTTAGGTCCTCAGTGTTCAGCTGCCATCTAAGCTCAGAGACACTAAAGTTCTCATCCAAGAAAACTAGTTTTGTAGTGAAGCACATCCCTCCTGTCAGGATTTAGCAGGCTGAAAGCCGGCTCATACCTAAACCTTTTGGGACTCTGTAGTCTAAGCAATATTGACTTTGTTGCCTCAAAACTGTCTGTCAGTCTCGAGCTTACCTGGGGGAAAAAAAGAAAGGCTTTATTTTTTTCTTGAAGAGGGGACCCTCTTTTTCATAAACGAATATCAGAGCACTCACCTATGAAGTGAGGCACACAGACTCAATTTCTTCCTCTGAAAAGACAGAATGCCATCCTGGTTCTCACCTGAAAATATCCAAATCATCAAGCTTGGAAATATTTTGGTGAAGGTGCATTAGGAATTAAAGTTTAATGTCTCCTCAGTTGCACAGACTAATTAAAGGTTGTTGTGCTGCAGAGTTTATACCCTGAGTGCCATTAGGTGGAGGATGTCATTCAGGGGAGGTGCAGTTCTCAGCTCCAGTCTCTGCAGACAAAATACGAGTTTGGAGAAGAGGAGAGGAGTTTGTGAATGCGAATTGCAACCAGGAGCTGAAAGACCACATCCAGCTTTCTGGGGGCCCTACTGCTCTGAGACAATTTCTCGTGCACTCTTTTAGGAATTTGCCATCCCTTCCCCTCAGCAGCCGCAGGTGGGTGACAGCACCTCCTGCTAAGGAAATCCCAGTTCCAGGCAGCTCCTGCTGACCCCTGTGGCATGCCCACCTCCACAAAACACCTGCTGAGTATCTGACAGTCTCTTGTCTCTTAGCAAAGGCACCCCAGGCCCTTGGGCAGGGAAGGCAGAGGAAGTTTCCCAGAGCACTACCTTTGAGCTGGCAGGAGTGTGTCAATGGCAAGAGGCCACCTTGGATACCACATCTCAGCTTTGCTGGAAATCTTCTGATCCAAGCTAAACCCTGCTGTCAGGACTGTGTACCCTGTTTTGTCCAAAATGTCAGCGTGCCAGTAAGAGGGAGCCCACAACCTCTGGTGAATGTTCCCATCATGTTAGATATAGTAGCACTAAATCCTTGGATACTTTTTGTGGCATTCCAGGACAATGGGGGCAGAGTGTGGTTTCCCTCTAGCTCCTGTCCCTGAGTAACCCACAGCATGGGGAATGAAGCACAAACCTAATGAGCTCTGCCTGTGTCAGGAAGCCAAGCGAATGAAAGCGAGACCTCTCGCTGAATGTTTCCTGCTTTGTTAGAAAAGTAGAGCAAAGACCTTCTCTGGTGGGGAGTGGGTGGTGAGAAGAAGAGAGAAAGGAAAAATTTACCTGAATACTGAGCAGGAAGAGATGCTTTTTGGTAATGCTAAACAAGGCTGTTAAGCTTCATTGCAAATCAGGACTGAGAGCACTACAGCTCTCCTTGCCCTTCCTTAATTTCTGGTCTGCAGCACTGTAGAACTTTCCTTCCTAATTCCACGTGGAAATGAAATCTAAAGGATGTTCTGCAACACCTAGTGTAGGCTCAAATATTTTTTTGGTTTTCCATCTAGACCTGAGCACCTCCAGAAATACTCTATGCTTAGTGAGGTTGAGTGCTATTTTAGACTGGTAGATGTATGTGTCATTAATTATCCTAATAGCAGAGGTAGTGTTTAACTAGGTTCTGTTTTATACCTTTAAAATGTGGCTTGTAGCTTATTAGCTTTAGAAGTTTATTACTGTAATAGCTTTAAAGTTTATTATTTATTAATAATAACGCTTTCATTTGTATGTCTTGGTGGTGACAGGGTAATGCCTTTAACTGTATGTGACATATTCCTTTCCCAAAGTGAGGACCAGTTTGTTTAGAAAGCCAAGGGTAAACTAACAACTGTAGGTATCATTAAGCTCATGTTTATTGATGGACAGCTACTGTAGGCTATTAAAACTTTTTGGCACAAAACTGACTAAAAAATTACTGAAAATTTAGCATCCCTCCCACTCCCCCCAGAGTTATCAGGTCCTTATGTTGCAGCTGAAATGAGAGACTGAAACATCAGGTTTTTCTAGCAGCATGGAGGAGGCATGGGGAGACAGGAAGACATTTAAACTGAAAAGATTCCACAGACAACTTCTTTTTTTTTCTGAAATACTGTATTTACACAAAATTGAAGAGAGTACAAATACTTTACTAAGAAGACAAAACCATTATAGTACATTCAGTTAAACACAGGCAGAGCTATAGATGCAAAGCATAGAGGCCTAAGGTATTTTTATGGGAGAAAGAAAAAAAAAAAGAAGAGCATCATAAAGGCCCCAGAGATTAAAAGCAGGAGGTAAGAGAACACTGTATTTGTTAGGCAGCATCATCTTTCCTTGACTTCAGTGGGATTGAACAAGACACTCTCCTTCCTCACTGTGGATGGTGGGAAAAACCCTCTCAATGTGCTGACAGCTCAACACTGATTTTGCAAAACTGTTGAGTGTGTACTTAATTTTTCAGCATGGAAATAGAACTGTTAGCTTCAAAGAAAATTATATTTGTGCCTAATCACATGCTTATATGCTTAGTTTTACCAGAAATAGCCTTCTCAATGCTTTGTAGGGTCAAGTGCATTGTTACATAAAAAATAAGAGTACTTTACTGTCATCTTTCTTTTTATTTTTCTTAAAATATATTTTAGAATTGCTTTTTTTCTGTCCTTATGTACTCAATTAGAAAATAGTAGTTTATTGAATGCCATAGAATTCTTAAATTTTAATAAATGTCTTACATAACCAACAGAATATTGTTCAAAAATAATTCCCACATTTTTCCAAAACCTCTTGAAATTTAAAAAGAAATAAAAGAGAAAAAATACATATAATAAATAAGCAGCTTTATATTTCTGGGTATTTGGCAGCAGGTCTGTTATAATATTTCTCACATCTCTTGTTGTCAGTTAAAATCACCAGATTAATTTATCGTTATTAAAGAAAAGATTGTACAGTATTATGACAATCCACCATATACAGCCAATGCATGAAATATTTTACACATTATATATCCCTTAAAAAGAATTAATATATTTTAGCCTTTCCTCTGAAAACAGACAGCTTCTGAAGTAATATATCTTAAACACAATGGTATCTGTCACTTCTACTGATTTGTTTTTTCTGAATAAAAAGCTTGCTTGAATAGGAATACTAGCTCAGTGATGGAACTAAGTGCTATTTAACTAAATTCCGTACATGTCTTCGTTACTGTTGCTGCAATTATTGTAATCACATACCACTGAAGTGCTAAATATTAGTAACTCAGATATGTGGACTTTGGTTATGCTTGATAGAATACTGGCATATCAAATATATGTATCACTTCCTAAAGGCTATGTTACAATCATGATGCCTAGTAATAAATAATAATAATGATAATAATAATAATAATAATAATAGTAACAATCTCAGATTCAAAGTGCTGACTCACTTGAGGCACCAATACAATAAATCAATCAATTAAAAGATCTATTTTTAATGTTCAAAACTAACAGCAGATCCTGGGCTGCCAAGTTACAGCAGCACGGAGGACTCTGAACCTGTCCTTCCAACGTGGGGATTCCTGTGCTCCCAGAAGACTCTGGAACGTCATGTCTGATATGGAATGCTCTGAGACATACCAAGTGTTCACACATAAAACATTGAGAGCTGTCTAAGCTCCTCTAAATCCTCAAAAGGCTCTATGAAAGCCCCTCAAGTCAACTCCATGGAGTGTTCTTGGCTGCAGACCAGGGAAGAGCCTTTTTGTGAAAGTCCACGATGAAATGTGTCCCATTAGTGCAGCCTTCACACCCTGGAGATGCTGTCAGCACGGTCAGCACGAGAGGAGAAAGGCAGTTTTCCAGCAGCAGCAAACACCTGTCTCCCTGGGGTGGGAGTGCTTTCATGGTGTCAGTTTGTTCTGTGCAAGCAGTAGTCGTTTTCAGTGTCGAGAGAGCTGTTGTACCCCGAGGATGGATACAGGTCCCTCTTAAGTATCCTGTTGACGATGTTGATCAGAACTTTTTTGTACTGTTGACGTAAAAGTGAGTAAACAAATGGATCTGATGCAGCCTTACTGTAGGTGAGGCACTTGCTTATAATTCCCCAGTAGTAATTTATGGTAACAAAAGGAATGAGCTCTATCAACCTGTTAAACATTAAAGAGAAATGGAAACACTTGAGCGTTATATTCACACTGAGCCCAACTCATGCTTCATGAAACATTCAAGTAACATTTATTTTCTTACAGTACACAGTCCCTGCAGGAGAAGGGCCATGTACTTACTCCTCACATTCAATAAGGGCAAAGAGAACTTTTCTAGCAAGGCAGCTGGGAGACAAAATCAATTCCTACTACAGAAAGAGGGAAAAAGTGTTTTCAGTGGTAATGCTTCTGTGCAGAGGAGATAAAAGAGTGCTCCAGTTTACTGCTCACTTTCTGAATTTACTGAGCTGTGCTGGTAAGTGGTCAAATTTGTGGTGGCATAATTGACTACCTCTCTCCCACAGCAAGCCTGAGATAGACACATGTGGCTCGGGGCACCCAGACTCACTGACCTCAATTTCCTGAGTAGAGCTGTCTAGTGACACTTGAGACATTTGGCCATAACCCCATTGGCATCAGGCTGCTGCTACTGGAAGGTCTGCTTTAGATCTGCCAGCCTGGGTAAAGGGTTGGATACCATGCAGCATCTCAAATGACACCAGAATCGTGGTCTGGGTCACTGAATCCATCCCCTCAGACACAGACCAGCAAACCTTCATTACACCACCGTGGTGAATTAACATGGATGCAAAGCAGATTCATGTCAGACCACTGTAGTATGAAGAACAACCTGGCAGTATCTCAGGGTGGTCTGACTGGCACCTGCAATCCCACAGGATGCTTGGCAGCACACCTGCAGCTACTTAGCTGTGGAAGTTTTTGTGTGCATTTAGCTGACTTCTAGATTGGCCAAAGAAAGCAAGGAGACAGCACTTTTATCATCATTATATGACCAGTCAGCTACATCCAGACCTGTGTCTCTGGTCTGTGCTTCACGGATGATTAGTGGCCTCAGCACCTCAGCTGAGAGGGATGTATTAATCATGGGGGCAGAAACCACAACTAAGTTAAACAATTTTTCCACAGAAGTGAGGGCAATCCTTCAGACTATTCCAGCAAATGTGTCAGCCAGCTCATCTGCAGTGGCAAATCCTCCAGGAAGGTGGAAGGAACAGGGTGAGGAATTTTTATTTTGTGTGTATCTTTTGTAAAACCTTTTGCAGGAGCAAGAGTGTGCTACTTTGCTCTATTCATCCCAGAAGAAAAGAAGATGTTCTGGGAGATAAAATAGCCCTTTTCTGTACTCTAAGACATCATTATTTGAAGATGTAAGATCAGAAGCTTTCTTGAGGCTTGAAGAACTTTTTGTCCTCATTCCAAAATGCAGAGCTCCCGAATTGCAGGGTGTTGACTTTTGAAGCTGTTCCAGTCCCTCCTCATAGAACAGCTGACTTACCCTCATTTGGACTCAACATTGCTACAAGTGACAGGAAAATTTCTTATTTATATGGCTAAAAGTTAAATAATTCTTATGGCAAGTGCATTTAAAAAACCAGATTACTTCTGTTTGAAGCTGCTCAGAAAAAGTTCCAGTGAATTCAGAATAAGTAGAACAGGAAGATACAAAATATGAGAAGAAAATGTCCTATAAATGACACTTGCTACATCCTGCTTAGGTTTATCCCATCCTGCATATTATCCTAATACAAGAAATATATAATTTATATTTACACAATGGATGTTTTTATAAAGACACTAAATAAGAAGAGTAAGATATCTTTCAGTCTTGAAAATAGATGTATTGCTATGTTCCCATTAATGCATTATGGATCCAAACTTAATTGCACTGAAGCCAACAGAAGAAAAATTATACAGATTTTAATAAGATAAAGGGTCTGGCCAAAACAAGTCAGACTTAGAAATACCCATCTGAATGCATCTTGGTATGATTTTCTTGTTTTCAGAGCTGTTACAAAGGAGATTAAATTCATCTGTTGTCTCTTAGTGAACAGATGAATATATTGCTAATAAGCCTAATCTCATTCTAATTTCTGAAGTGAGGAGCAAATACTGAGCTCACAATGCAACCTGAGTCACCAGGCCAGGAGCAAGGCATCAGGGAGGATGGCTTTTACATTGCCTCCCCAGAGACAGCTTCGTGCCACCCTCCTAAAAACCAGAGTGAGGGAAGAACAGAGAAACAGGCACAGTAGCAAGTGCTCCAATCTCACCTCCATCACCACCTTCCATGAAGTGCTGTCTTGGCACTGTCTTGTCTTTGAGACAAGGAGCCTTTTAGGATGTCCTCCCCAAATATTTCCCATTCTGCTGTCACTGAACCCTGTGACAGACAGAAGCTGTACCTTGACACTCATTTCCATAAACCAGTCCTCAGCCTTCTCTGTGATTCAGTAGGTACCAGTTTGTCACACATAGAAAATGCACTGTCTCATGTTTGCCAAATGCAAGGTCTGAAGAAGGAAGTAACTTTTATTTTAGAAGTTTATGAGAAATACCTGCACCATGAAAAAATGTGGCCGCGTTTGAATTTGCTGAGCTTGGTAATGTTCAGTTGGAAAGAAGACGACAAAATCCACTTTGCTCAACATAATTAGTGATTATGGCAAAAGTGAACAGAACATGACTCAAAATGTATTGAACAATGATAAATTAACCTTTTAACTATGTGATGTAATGTTAATATTTGTAATAACCCTTTCAGCTGCAGAAAAAAAGATGTAGTTATCCAGGCAATTAGGAAGGAATCCCTTCCAACATGTAGATGGGAACTGAAAGAAATGTCACCTTAAAAATTTTAAAAATGTTGTCTGTTTAGTGCACTGGCCTTAACCTGCCCCCTACTCCTCTCAGAAAAGGTCAGTGACACAGACCATACTGGCCTGTATGTGTGTGACTGGCCAATTTCTGTGAGCTGCTGTGGCTGCAGACACTGGCAGCTCGGTAACAACCTTGAAGAAGCCCTCACCAGGGGTTTTGCACACCAGTTCACCTCCCTCAACACTAGTCAGCACTTTTCAAGGTTGTCTTGAACACACTGTGAAAGTGGGAAATATTTATAAAAATCACTTGTGAAAGATGTAACCCATTTCAGTTTAGAGATGAAAGGCTAAATGCTGGGATGCTGCAATTCACTGTGGTTACACTGACTTCCAGCTGACTGGTTTATACAAGATTTAAAAGTAATAATAATCATCTATTGTATGAAGACTACACAAGTAGATAACAACAATGATGCATGGACACTTCAAAAGCTTCCAACCACCAGGATGCATGCCTATAATTCTGTCCAGTTCAGGTACATGGTGTTTCCTATACATTTAAGGCGTCCAATTATTGTTTTTCCTGGGGAATAACTTTTACACCTCATCACAAGTCTGTGCTGCGCCATTAGCAATATATTTAGAGGCACTAATGTTTCCAGACTGAAATCTTATCTGACAAATTATCAACCTGCACAAATTTAAATTATATCAACCCAGCTTCCAATAGCAGCAAGCTTGTCCTTATACCAAAAAAACTCACAAAAACAAACAAACAAACAAAAAACCCCAACCCTACCCTCTCCCCCAAAAAAGGAAAACACAACAAAAACCCTAAGCTAATTAGGAAAGTCTGTCTGTTTTCCTCTCTATTGCTAGGGTTCTGCTAATAATGAAGGGTGGCAAGTCTTTTAAACTGCCTTTATCTCCTACTGGCATGTAATTAATTCCCGGTACTTGTCCTAAAAGCCACTTTCTTTTGGCAGAGGTGCCCAGACCTGGCTGCGATGAGGGAAGGAGAGCCAGGTCCTGCCGGGGCTGCTCCCTAGGACTGGGTGTGAGGACAGGAGCGGTGTGTCAGGGTGTGTTTGTGGATGTGTTTGTGTGCTCTGCCCCCCCAAAATTATCCGTAGGACCCCTGGGCACCTGCACATCACAGGACATCCTGATCCCACCCCGACAGGGGATACTAACCTGGTGATAATGTAAGGACCAAAACAGATCACGAACGACCCTATAAAAATACTGATTTTCTTGGTAGCCCGCTGCCTCCTCCTTTTCTGCTCGTTCAGACAGCGCTGCTTCACACTACGGAGGGAAAAGAGACGTGAGGGTGTTAAGGCAAGAAGGGAGGAGGTGAGACTTGAGCCCAAGAAGCCTCTCCACGCCCGAAAGCCCCTGAGCCCGGGAAGGGAAGGCGAGAGGAGGGCAGCCCCTGGGGAGAGGAGGGAACCCGGTCCGGGAAAAGGGCAGCCCCTGGGGATGGGAGGGCAATCCCCCGGGGAGAGGAGGGCAATCCCCCCCGGGGGAGAGGAGGGCAATCCCCCCCGGGGAGAGGAGGGCAATCCCCCCGGGGGAGAGGAGGGCAATCCCCCCGGGGGACAGGAGGGCAATCCCCCCGGGGGACAGGAGGGCATTCCCCCGGGGGAGAGGAGGTCAATATCCCCGGGGAGAGGAGGGCAGCCCCGAGCGAAGGAGGATAGCCCAGCCCCGCCGAGCCTCGGGACCATCGCCCTCAGCAAAGCAGTGACTCCCGCTTGGAGGGAGCTCAGGCCAGTGGGATAACCCGGAGACCCCGATCAGCGTTTAGATAGAGAAGGCTACAAATGCACAAGCCTCCGTTCCCGGCACTGTCTGGAACTAGCGGCAGGAGCGCTCTCCGTGCGGCCGGGCAGGCAGGAAAGGGTGCTGGAGAGGAGGGATATCGCTTCCTCCCGGGGTGACTACCGCGAGTGACCGGGGGCTGCGAATCCGAACGTGCACGCATTACCTGGGGTGGATATCCACCAGCAAAACCAGAGTCTGCATGGTAATAATGTCTATCCGCTTGCAGTGGAACCGGGCAACTTTCAACACCTTTAAGTAGGTGAAACACAAGATCACCAGAGATAGCATGAAACTGGTGGAGTGAAAGACAATGGTGAACACTGTAAACCTTCTCCTCTCCGTCTCTTCCTTCAGGTGTAAGGTGCAAGAGGCGTAAACGCTGTTGTAATCTACCCATGAGTAAAACAAGGATACCAAGGGGAACGAGAGGGAGTGGAGCCACGAGTAGCCCATCAGTATCACAGCGTCCTTATACCGCATCTTGCTGGTGTAGCTCAGGGGGAACACCACGGCAATCCATTTGTCGATGCTGAGCGCTGCCATGCTCAGCATTGTGTTGGAAGTCAGGAAAGTTTCCAGGAAACCCACCGCCTTGCAGACGCAGCCCCCGAGGGGCTGCTGGTTCCTCAGGATGCCCAGCAGGGTAAAAGGCATGTTCAGAACGGTGAGAAGCAGGTTGCAGAAGGATAAGTTCACCAGGAAAACCCCGGCGACCTGCTTGCGGATCTCCGTACTGTAGACGAAGCATAGCAGCACCAGGAGGTTGGAGAGCAGAGAGACAACCAGCACCAGCACGAGGAGCAGCGCCAGCAGCACGCCTGCCAAGTCCATCTCTCAGCGGGTCGCCTGGAGCGGGCGAGGGCAGGAGGAAGGGGCCACCCGCACCGGCACCGCAGCCTCGCCTGCCCAGCGCGGCCGCCCGAGCATGGTGCCGGCGGCGGGGCAGCGCCGGGGCAGCGAGGAGGGCAGGGGCGGAGAGAGGGGCGAGGGGAGCCGGAGCGGGCGGCTGGACGGGCCGGAGGGGAGGACAGGGACTGCGGGGCCGGGGCTCTCTGACAGCAGAGTCAGGCAGAGGGTGAGCGGGGCAGGAGCCGAGGGTAGGGGCTGCGGGACACGCAGCGATCGGATCGGGAGATAGGGGGAGATGGGGGTACTCGAGAATCGGAGCTGGAGGTAGGGGGCCCGAGGTGCCCGGTGAGCGGGGCTGGGGGAGCGGGGGGCAGAGGGGCTGGGGTAGGGGGCTGGGGGAGCCGGGGCTGGGGGAGCCGGGGCTGGGGGAGCGGGGGGCAGCGGGGCTGGGGGAGCCGGGGCCCGGGGCTCGGTGAGCGGGTCCGGGAGCGGTGCTCGGAGCGGTGCTCGTAGCGGGGCTGCCGTGCGCTGTCCGCGGTGCTGGAGCGGGCTCTGCCCCGACGGCCGCCCCGCTCTGCCTTCAAGCCGCGGGGCGCGGCTCCCCCCGCGCCCCCGCCGTGCCCCGCCGCGGCTCCGCTCCGCCGGCCGCGCGGCCTCCGCAGGCTCTGAGCATCTTCCCCCGCTGCCCAGCCCCTCAAATACTCCAGCCGCGGAGCCTCCCGCAGCGACTCATGCGCAGACGAGCGGCTGCGAGGCACAGGCTCAGCCAGCGATCGCGGCGTCGGGTTTATCCACTCCCGGATCGCAGGCCAGAGCAGCAGGAAGCCCAACTTTCCGCTAGTGTGCAGCTCAGGAAGGATCAGACCTGGAGATGAGTTCCTGGCAGTTTGATCCCTGCGCTGTGCTCAGGCACACCCTGAGGACACCAGCTGTATCTGCCACTCCTGAAACCTGCTCAAACTCTGGTGTCTGTGCCCCTTCGCAGACTTTCCCCCGTTCCATCTGAGGGATTGCTTGCCCTTTTCCCCCTGCAGTGCTTGCTACGGTATACCCTCTGGGTATTCACACCGGCTAGCAGCAGTGAGGGATGTTTCTCGGTTACAGACTCCACTTTGAGTGTTTGGGCTCACCAGCTGGTTGAACAAGTATCACACATCAGGGTGATCCTGGCACACTCTGTGGAAAACTAAAGTGTCTCTCTTTAGTATTTTCCAGTCACATTGATAACACGATAGTGTGGTGGTCAGAAAGGTTTTTTCTGTTATTACATTCTAGCAAAAGCTGAAAAGACAGACAAGAAAGAGAACAAAATTCCCCCTCTGCAGCTGTCAGGAATGTGGATCACGTGGCTAATTCCCAAAGATGTCGTGATACTTTGTCTTAGATTAAAAAAAAAAAAAAATAGAGAGAGAGAGACAAGAGTCTAAGTTTTGTTGCATCCAAAAAAAAGCTGCCATGTCTAATCACTGTCACATTTTACAGTTGATCGCCAGAACTGACACGAAGAAAAAGGAGAAGAAAAGGTGGCTTTCCTACTATCCAAAATTACTGTTAATATCCTAAGGAAATACTGTATTGTATATATTGTCCCTACAGTGTAGCCTTGTCACGCAAGTGTGACCACTGTGTGAATAACTGTACATGAAACTGCTTGAAAGGGCCTGAAGGCAATGCAGGTTTTGTTGGGCTTTTTCCCCCCCAAGAGTAGTTAAAGTTTTGGATCAGGCCCTAATTGAAAAGCTTGCTATGGTAAATTATATGTCTTAAGGAAAGAGCAAAGCAATAAGACATGAGATGTGTTATTTGGAAGTGAACCAGCGCAGTATTATTCCTCAGGATGGAAAGAAAATGAATGTTTTCTTTCATCAGAAAGCTGTCATTTCCAAAGTTTAAAAAGCGCAGATACATTTGACAGGGCTTATGCGTGACGAACAAAAATCCAATATATAGCTGTCTAAGCATTTGAGGGTAAAGAAATCTATAAAAGCATGACAATACCAGTTTTCTCAGAGTTCAATTGTTGCATTTCTATCATCAGAGAGCCAACATTCTTTGGGAAGGGTTGGGAAGTGATGAACCATTGCGGAAGAACCTGGATGTATCCTTAGAGAGCAAAGGTTCTGCAATTACTCCCTCTCTCACAGCAACAATTCTTACAGTTTCTGCTGGACAGAACCCATATATGACCTGCCTTTCATTTAACAGTGTCACAGGGTTATGGGGCTTTCATGTTAGCATCTGGGGATAGAGGCTGTCTGAGTAGTGGTGTCAGGTGGGGTGGATGCTGTTTTATATCATCACAGAGACAACCTGGATGTGCTGTTCCCCTACTGATAGCTACCTGAGAAGCTGTTTCCTCTTGCAAATAGACTGACAACAACTTCTGTCTCCTTTCTCTCTCCCTTCTACACATACATACATACATACATAATTTCTCTCACATGGCTTTTTCAAATGAAGAATGAATTGCTCCTCAAAGCTGATGCAGAAAGAATACATTGAAATAACACGAGAAAATAAAAAGATGGTAAAAAGATGGGAGAAAATTTATCCTGATTTTTTCACATGTACAGTGAGTTGTATAGTAGCCTGCAACAATATTCTGGGCACAAAAACCCCAGCAGATATGACTTTGTTGGCTTGCTCCTTTTGCTTTCAGTGGAACTTTGTGAATGTGACAAGCTCAACATGCACATGCCTTCCTGTGGGATGTGAGTCCTCTGCTGACCCTTTCCCATTTACAGGCAGCAACCCCATAACACTTCACACCAGACACCTTTCAGTCTTACTTGCACTTTTGAGGCTGGAAACAGTCACCTGCTTGAGACCAGAAGGCTCAGACTTGCTGTGGTGGGCTTGCAAATGCGGGCAGTGCCTCTTTAGCCCCTGGAAACACATATATGCTCCTGCTACCTTTTCACATATAAGCAGACAGATATAATTTCAATGCTCACAGTAGTCATACATATATTTTCTCAATCAGGATCTTACAGTATTTATCAAGGATGCTGTCTTGGTGAAAACTGGGGACTGTAGAGACTGCTGCACTATGATTAAGAAAAGGAAAAATAAAGATGTTCTTGCCAATAATTATCCCTTAATAAATATAGACTATTTAATTAACACAGACTAGGTAAGTACTTGAGACTTATTTTAACAGCTACATCATTCATTAAATCCACATATTCATCTTTTCTAAATATGGACCACAGTTTGTTTGATTTCATGGTGAATGGAAAGTATTTGTTGGAAAAGAATAGGGTAAAATTCAAATTCCCTTTTTAGTTTCACTCCAGGAAAGATGTGTCATGCAAATTTCAGTGTAGATCACAACTGCACATAATTTACCTCTAATCAATGTATTCCACAATGGCTAGGAACACATTTAATTTGGTTCTAATTTTAAGAAAACACTGTGCAAGAAGGAAACCTCAAACAAATTATATCAATTAATTTGTGAGTACGGAGGAAACCAACCCTTTTTCCCTGATTCTCCTATGACAGATAAAGAGAGGGAAATTAAATTATATTAACCAATATGGGGGGAAATGGAATGACTCATGGAACTGATGTTAGAAAAAAAGCTTTTCATTTCTAGGGCACTTGCTAAAAAGTGACCCATTTCAAAAGTGAGTAAGACTGGTTAATACCCATAAGATTTTTCAATATGTCCTGTAAATAGATCTGGTACTGATAGATCCTGACAAGCACGGAGAAATATCTTTTCACTTCCACAATGACTGCAGGTGTCTTATTGTTTTCACATTACATTTAGCTAATGAAACTTTAGTGAAATCAGAGTCCTTCAAGTCTCAGCAACAATTTTTTTTCCTTATTCTTTTGTTGTGTTCCACCGCCCCCCCTCTTTCTTTTCTATTTTATTAGGATGCGAACTATAGAATCTTTGAACAAGCAGGGCTACTACACAAATAGAGATTTTATTCTTTCTGGAACAATAAGACAAATAAGCAAGCAGACAGTAGTATTGTGACAAGTGACATCCTGTTAGTCTCTAAGGAAAAGATGTGAAGCCTGACTCATCAGTCTAATACAATTCTGAAAGACTGTTCCTGTGGCAGGATTCCAGTAGGCACATTTACCACCTGTGGAATAACTTTATCCTAAAGATCTTCCTAAAATGGAACAAAGAAAAACTCCACATGTGTAAAGCCCACACATTCCTTCATTAGGTCTCTACTTTTTAGGGAAAAAATCTGGAACAGAAATATGAAGCTCAACCATGCCAGAGTTCTGCAAACTGAAATTGCTTCAAAATTGCATAAGTACTATAATGAGGAATCTCAAGTTCAAGATAATCTTGCAGTTGTATCAAAAGTCGACACTTGCAAAAATCTTTTGAGTCATATTTGTGTTTATGCAAACTAGACATATTCCTACAGTCTGCAAAAATTGATCTCAAAATTATTCCAGAAGACAATATTTTATTTTGAAAGATGGAGGGCAACAGAGCTGGTGAAGGGTCTGGAGCACAAATGTTATGAGTGGCTGAGGGAGTCAGGATTGCTTAACCCGGGAAAATGAGACACATGGAGAACCTTATCCCTCTCTGCAACTACCTGAAAAGAAGTTGTAGACAGGTGAGGGTCAATCATTTCTCCCAGGTAACAAGTGACAGGATGAGAGGAAATGGCCTCCAGTTATACAAGGTGAGGTTTAGGTTGGACAGTAGGAATAAGTTCTTCATCAAAAGAGTTGTCAAGAATTGAAATGGACTGCTCAGGGAAAGGGTTGACACCTCATCCCTGGAGGTACTTAAAAGACCTCTAAATATCTTTTAAATGTAGGTGTTACACTGAGGAATGTGGTTTAGTGGGTACTTGGCAGTCCCCAGTTAACAGCTGTACTCGATGATCTTTCGGGTCATTTCCAGCCTAAGAGATTCTATGATTCTATTCTTGGTATTCTTAATGGAAATGGAAGTGCACAAATACTGGAAGGTGACAGGAAAACAAAAGCATTCACAGAAACTGACAGTTTCAGTTGACATACAATTCTAAAAATGGTCAGGTATGGATGTGTGTCAATGCTTCCTCTTTCTCCCACCAGTTCATTTTGCCTTTTTCCTCTTCCACAACATAAGGCATCAGTTAGACCCAGAATTCTGGATTGCAACATTTGGCTCTGGAATCAAGCTGGCGATTTGTTTATTTGTTTGGGCTTTTTTTTCCTAGAGTGCAATGCAAAAGTGTGAAGACAGAAATATGCCATTCTGCTGAGCAGCAAAATATATTGATTTCAGTGAAGTTTGTGTCAGGAGGTAAACAAACACTATCTAGCTTTATACCCAGAAACTTTACAACTATAATGCAAGCCTGAAATATTAATGGAGGAATACTATTGCCTCAAGCAAGTGGCACAGGTACTTGAATCTCTGCCTTTCATAACTCAGGGACAGGTTCTTCAAAATATCCAAACTATGTCTGTTCTTTCCCCAGACTAGTTGTACAATAGAGTTACTCCCGATTAAATTAAATATTCAGGACTTGGGCTATAACCAGAATGTTATATTTTGGGAAGGTACAACTCTTCTGCAGTGTCCAGAAAAAAATAAAATGGCGAGTAGAATCTTTTTCAAATGTAAGAACACATATAATCTCCTTCCATTTTCATCTGTTTTGTCTCTTTTTAAAGATTTGGTATATTGATATATTTTCACCTGACAGGAATGAAGACTAAAGTGCATTTTTTGCTATTTTTCAGTACTTCACAAACACGGTAGTTCTTACTAGAAATGCTGTACTACACCAGATTGTTATAAAAATTACCAAAGATGCAGGCATGGGGATGAAATTCCCAGGAGCCTTTTACTGGCATTTTCAACAAATGTGACAATGTTTAGCACTTCCAGGGGCCAGCAAACATTAAATTGTATTTTTCAGAAACTAATGAAGTAATTTATTTAGTGTTGCAGTGAAGTTCCAGGAACCAGCACATGAAAAAAACAGCATGTGTTCTTTTGCTGTACTATTGAAATTCTCGTTTTCCTGCCTTACTTGTTCAAAATCTCCCCCAAATCTTACAAAGATGGTTTGATTCTGTTTTCCCTGAGTCAGTGTAAATCCAAGATAAGTCTCTGAAAGCCACTGGGAAACCAATGCAGTGGAAATGAAAGCAATCAAACATAAGACAGTAAAACAGTATGAAGCTTCTAGGATGAGGCCATTTTGATTATAGTTATTTATTATAGAGAGCACTCTAAGCAAGCACATCAAGAAAAAATTAACCCCACTTTGTGGAAGGGCTGATCTACCAGGGACTGAGCTCTCAGGGATGCACAAAGCCCTTTGGGTGGCTGCAGGGAAGGAGCACAAGCACACAGATGACAGCTCTGTCCTAAGCTGCTTGCTCAGGACCAGTTTAAGCAGATGCTGGATCAAAAGGGCAGAAAAAGCTGGGCTGGAAAAGTCACCTTGGTTTGAACTCACACATGACCAGAGGGGCTGCAGCAGGACAATATTCTCTGGCATTATGGCACTATGCCTCTGGGCTCTGAAAATCCCCTCCTGCAGGACAGGCATAACTTCTCATGGGCATGCAGCAGACCTGTGCTCACAATTCAGGGTACCAGCTCTGTGTTCTTCACCCTGCCCCAGCCCTTTCACCTTCACACATTAATTTTTCTGCATCAGGATCTTTCCAAAATAATTTAGTTTGCCTTTCCTCAGCCCCTCACTGCAGAGATGTTTCTTCACACTCTCACTAACAGGTACAGCTCCTGTTGGTGAAGGTAATCAATGGGTACCATCTGCCTTGAGCAATAAATAACCAGGGTATTTTCTACAGCATTTTCTAGGCACTGTCCTCCCATCACACCCATCCTTTTACTCTGCCTACCCACCCATCCACCCACCCCCACATCCATCCGCAGGAACATGTTTTTGCAGAAAATATTCTGGCTCAGAGGCACCTCCACTCTAAGAAATGGAATTGGCAGGTAATAAATAGGCCTGCATTATGCTGCTTTCACAGAAACACTCAGGGCTAAGGCTTTTAAATATGAACACAGGTTATTAAGAGTGCACAGCTCTCTTGGAGCCTCTATTATCATGCACCTTTCACTGTGTGTTTCACTGAGTGTATTAAAAAAAACCAAAAATCCTAACACCAAAAAGCCCTTCTTTCAGTAGAGTAAAGAAAGAAAATCAAGAAACTGCCAGGACAAAATTGACACTGTGAAATGCAAACTCTGTGCACTGGAATAGCAGGGGTTCCCACAGCAAGCGAGTTGCTTAGGAACAATAACTTGTAGTCCCCAATCATCTCCCCCAAATATTCAAGAGAGACCTAGTCCCCCTCCAGAAACATAGAATTGAAATATTTATACCCTTCCTTGAGTCTCACTCCCATCCTTTCATGGGATGAGCTTCCATCTGGGGAGCACAGGACAAGCCATTCCCCAGTGCTGCCTGGAACCCCTCCACAAACAAACGCTACCCCCAGAAATTCCCAGGAATGGGGAACCAAAGCACAAGTGCACATAATGGCTCTCCAAACCCACTGCTCATACACCTCCTACAAGCAGCTCTGGGCAGACTCAGGAAGGACTCTCTGTCCCCAAACAGAGGGATGGAGCAACCTCACCCTGCCCTTTGTGCTGAGAGCCTCAGTGCCCCTTGGGCTGGGCTTGTTTGCCATGCAGGGGGTTTGCATGCTGCTTCCTCTGCCTTGGTTCCACGGAGGAAAATGGGAATGAAGGTTTTCCACAGAATGGGGGGAAGAATGCCAGGAGCTCCTTCTCCCACACGGGCTGTGGGAGGTTATCCACAGCTGAAGCTCCCTGTTGTACCTCACTGCTCTCAGCTCATCAGAACTACCCCAACTCTTACCCTGTGAGCCCAGTGCAAATCAATTACTCCCAAAACAACATTTTTTCCTCCTTTTACTGATGAGTTTTGTAACCTCTGCAATTTCTTTGGAGTTGTGTTACAATTAATAATTTATTCTGAATTAAGATTTATTTTTTTTTCCTAATTCAGTTCATTTTTGTGCCTCTTAAGGTCATTTAGAATTTTGTGTCTTTCATGGATAATTGTTTTCATTAACATAGCAGTAGTCTTGGAAACAGCTAAGCAGAGCTTTTTACCCATCATCCTGCTTCATGCAATGAGTTAAGCAAGTAAAAATATGCTGTTCTCATATGTGTTGTCATACACAGAGCTGTTCTGGGAAACTGGTGTGTAGAGCTGCAGTGAACTCTCCCTGCCCCTCCAATACACACTCAGCTTCTGTTATTTTTGACACAGCAGTTTCAGAGAAAGATAAAAGATAATCTGAAAAATACCTTTAATTACCACAACAAATGTTCCAGGATTTGGAAAAGCTCCCTTACGTGTTGAGCTAATTAAGTTGCAAGTCTAAGGTAGGAAAATTTTGGGTTTAATTCCTGAATCTGCTCAAGTAATCCAGGCTAAAAATTTCTCCTTGTTTTAATATATCTGACCATTATGTGTTTGATATGCTAATTGCTTCTAGATTTTATATTTGTTTAGTAGAGCAACCTTTCACTGCACAGTTCCATGGATTTTTTTTCTCAACACCATTTAATAATCCTTGTATTTCAGCATTATACATTTTCTCTCTGAAGCTGTGTCTTCATTTTTATCACATTCTTTACTGTATTCCTCAAGCTAAAAAGAACTCCACAATTTTTTTTTTTTTTGAGAAACTTTTAAGTCCTGGGCTTTAATTTCTCACAGGAATAGACACAAAGCTGGGATTGGGGAGTTAGTATATATGAAACTGAATTTCATGAGAATTCAGTGGACTTGAGACCACTGTAAAGTAAAGTACATTGTTCTGAAATTTTTTTAAGGTAGAATTCCTCAAATATGCTCATTCAAGCCAGCATTTCTCAATGTTTATGAAGGGATATATCTAGTAAAAAGGTCCCCAGAGCAGGCATTATGTTAATTTTGTAAAATTCTCTAGGTTCTTTGAGATTATGTATGTGCTATTCCTTTCCAATTATATTGTATAAGTGTATTCAAAAGCAAGGTATCTGCTAACTTTAAATGGGTGCATGTGTAGCATTGAAAGTTGTGTTGTTTTTTTTTTAATTAGATAATGTTAAAAATCAATAATCAAGGTGTATTAAGAGGATTTATAGATCATCAAGCCAAATAAAGGGAATAGCTGTGATAATTTCTTTTGACATTCTTTCAGAAACAGGTATGCAATTATCTTGTTTGTACTACAGCATGAGAAAAAATTCAAACTTGATGACAGAAAAAAAGGGAATTATGCAAGGAAGCTGTTGCAGGGGACCTACCACATTTGTCCTGGCTAATTTCTCTCACTGCTAACAAAGATATGGCTCATATTTGAGCTGCATGTGAATTAACTTCAGATGAGGGATGGTTTATAAATTTCTCCACCAGATTACAGAGCCAGTAATCTAAATTCTGTTACCCTAAGCAGGCAGATTAAGTCCACGAATTTAATTTGAGCCCCCTCCAGTTCAGCCTGTCTGTAACAGGGGAAATCACAACCAAGCACAGCCTTCCAGATGCACCCACAGGTAATAACCACCACACTGATTATGAAGCAAAATAATCTGCTATAAACTGAAGGTTTATATTAAACAACATTTGTTTGTGTCTGTGGTATGTGATAGAGCTGATTTCAAAGTAAGCTGGAAATTCATGTTGCAGCACTTTCTCCCTGAGTTCAGAGGGTCCTTCTTTACAACATAAGGTAAATAAAATTGTTCTACAGGTATGATTTTACACTGGCTGTTTTAAAGCACACACTGCACAGTTCTTTTTATTTAGCTGGCTGATCTGGAACCCTGTAGGCCATAGACCACTCCATTGTTACTTGTCTCCGTTTTCTCTTTGAGATGAAGCTTTTGTCAGTGATCTTATCTCCCAAGTTCCTAATCAAGTATTAAATATTACAGACCAAACCAAATTTTCCATGGTATTCTCTAAGAAACATAATAATTTGATGGTATTGCTCAACTTAAAATTGTCTTTTATGTAAATTGACTTCTACAACAACCAGCTCACAAATAAAACCTGACAACCTTATTATGCTGTTGGAAAAAAACCCCAAACAACAAACAAAACTTTTATTAAAGTAATGATTAAAATCTGGCCATTTCTACATTCAGATTCCCTAAATCATGTTTTTGAATATAAGTGATGAGCAGAATGTTTCTGCAGGGTATGAGGAGCAATCCCGTAACACAAACAAGAGCTGCAGCACAAACCCCCAGTGTGCACTGTTTTATAAGACCAGATACACTTAGGGGAGGATGGAGGCATCAGGAATCTGGGGATTTATTCCCATCCCTCCTTGAAGTTGGGGTTTCCCCTCTCCCAGGCAGGTGAGCAGCCTGTGGCCATTCCCTCTCCTCCTGCCCAGCTCAGCTGGCTGCAGCCTCCTGGCAGAGCTCAGCCCAGCAGCTCTGCTGAAGCCTCAGTTTCCCAAAGGCACTCAGGAAGATTAAACTGGAGTGACTAAGCATGCACCTTATTTTTCCAAGCAGTTCTCCTCAGAAAAAAAAAAATAAAAAACAAAACAAGTCATCATTTCTGGTTAAACAGAGAGTATGTACCTTTGTTTTAAATGGCAAAAGCAAAAACAGCTCCATGAAAACAAAATGATGAAGTAATGTTTAAACTCAAAATGTTAAATGTGGAAGAAGAATCTATGTTAACTGGGGAAAATTATGTCTAAGTGATCCAGATTGAGGGTTTTGCTAGTTTGGTTTCTTTGGTTATTTGCAATTGTTTAAATCTTTCTGCAGTCTGATTTATCGTTCTTTGGATTTATTTATTTATTTATTTATTGCTAGCACTTTCCCATGTCCTTGGATGGTACAAGTACAGAAAAAAATAAACCAAAAAAATCAGCATTTTGTGTTTTTTTCTTCCTCTGAGAATGCACATATTGGGGCACACTGGGAATAAACTGCAGCATCCCAGCATATAGTTCTTTCATCATTGATTGCCTTTAATTACACTCAATTTATAGCATTAGTGCTGCAAAGCAAGGGGTGTCCTGTTCAGAGTTTTTTTCAGCTGGCTAAGCATTAATGGATGATGATTAACAAAAAAAACCCTCTATGCCTTGCCAGTCCAGGCTAAAAGCAAATTGTTAATTTGGCCAGTGTGTGTTTGTTGTCCACATATCTAAAAAAGCAAGTAGCATTAGTGCTGTTGCTATAAAAATGTGGCATTAATTAGTAGACCAACATAGGCACTCTTTTACTTGCTTTTTTTTCAGGTTAAAATTCAATTGCAAAACTGCTTCACAACCATTTAGTCAAGCTGAATACATTGGAGGTTAATTTGTTATAAAACTGTATAAATATAAATATCCACATGCCAACAGCAAATGCTGTGCTCTGTCACCAGATGGTTGAGATTTGGGTGGAGGATGGGGCAACAAACAGTCAGAAGTTAACAAATAAAGCCATAAGAGATCAAGACACCTAAGTGGCTGTAGCATTTCTCACTAACTTAATTTTGACCTCACTTGGTCCATTCCTTTCACCATTATAGAAATGGAATATTTACAGTCATCTGCCAGAAAGACCTCCCACCAGACTGCACCTACATTTCTCCTCTCTTGTAGATGGGAAGCAGAAGCATCCCCAAGACCTACCAGTAAAACTTTACATTGCAACAGCTCCAGCTTTAGCTCAGTTTTTTGATGGTAAAAGGCTGCAAACTTTGTAGTTCCTCTAGAACTCCCTAGATGCAGATGTAACAAGCTCTTGTACATGGTGAAAAAAGATAAATAAGAGTGCAAATATATAGAATGTCTTTTCTTATGTCATGCACAGTTACCAGTTATCAGCTAAACCCATCTGTTTATGCAATATTTTGTAAGTAACTCCCCTTTCATTGAAGAGGAAACCAGATTTACCACAAGCTGAAGATTTACCATTTGGGAGTCTCTTATGAAAAACTGACATATCCTAAGGCTATGTCAGAATAAAACTACATGAAATGACGAAATGATGGTAGAATGACTCTTAATTAATCTTAGTTCAGGGATTGTGTTTTTGCTTGCAAAATACATATTTTATATTCTAAGGATACTCTCAAATATATTTATTTTTAAAATATAAATGTTATAAAATTTTTTTTTAAAAAGTTTATTTTTACTCTTACATTTTTCAGTGTATTTTAGTGAGCCTGCAATGGAATAAAATGGCTCTAAGTCTTTTCAACGAGGAAAATACCTAGTACTTTTTATTTTTTAGAAAATTCTGCAAGTTTGGCTTTTTCATCAGTCAAGCATAGTTCAGTTTGGTTTTTTTACTTCTCTGAATTTCCTTGGATGTGTTTGGGGTGATGTGAGCACTGCAGTCCTTAGGAAGGACATAGTCACTGGGAGCTAGAGGGAAAAGGCATCTCTGATCCTCTCTGTATCTCTGCAACAGCAAGAGCTGGCTCAGAGCTCCACTGTCCAAACTGCTGTTCCACGCCACAAAACAGAACAGCCATTTGGTTTTTCATGTTCCATAGGAGAAAGAACATGGTTTCAAGCATTAGTAGTGAAATAATTCTGATCAGCACAGTTAGTAGCTAATATCAGAAAAATATCATGACTTTGTATACACATTCTGAAGTCACTGGTTAATTTTTTCTCTGTATCATATTGCAAGATTTTAGATAATGCACTTCTTGATTATTGTCAATAAATCTTTATACCTTTCCAGTCTTTTTTCCCTCACTGCATTTAAAAAATTATTTTTAGGTTCCTTGGATGGGTTTTTCTTATTTTGTTTTGCTTGGTTTCATTTTTTTTTTCTGTCCAAATTAATCTAATTTCTAATCTCTTAGCCCTGTGTGCATAATCTTTTTGGGACTTTTGATCTCTAAACTTCAAAAAGATTCAACCTCTGAAGACCTATATATATACTTCAGTTTTTCCAGATTTAAGTCCCTGTTTCCAGTTAATATTGAAGATGTTTATACTCATAGGATAATGAGGTGTGGTTAGTTGGAGTCCCTATGGTATATGCCACCAGACAGATATCTTCAGCACTGTAAAGGAAGACTCTTTATCACTGCCACGTGTTTACAATTTGCCAGGCAGTTTCCAGCCCACATGAGTATGCTGCTATCCAAGCCAATCTGAATTAATTTAGAAGTAAGATTTCATTAAATGCACTGCCAAATGCTTTACTGAACTCTAAATATGCCACATCCTCAATTTTCCCTTCACACATTTATATTAGAATGGCTGGTGAGGGAAATTTTCAGAGACATGCATATTTAACACAGAACCCATTAACTTTCACTTACAGCTTCACTTTGATTTACAAAGGCATTTAGGAACCCAGTTTCCATTGGTGTCATGTTGTTACTTAGGAAAAAACATTCTAGTATCAAAAAAAAGAAACTACATTTCAGAGCAGGTTATTTTTCCTAGCCTTTCCCTGTTCAGTTCCTTCCCAGCTATGCTAGAGGAAAATTGACTATCCAGTGGATCCTGGAATCATTTCAACCCATAATAATGTTTCATATCTTCATAGGAAGAAAGGCAACTATTCCTGACGGATTTTTTATTTTCCATCTACTGTTCAAACAGGCAATAATCACTAGGGTCCAGATTTTGGGTGAAAAAATCTCATTAAAGGTGCTTTTGTCTCTCATTAGTAGTACTAGAAAAGGTTGTTGTGATTTCAGTGGTCCCTGCAGGGAAGATGAAGCAAACTGCACAGAAATCCCACAGGACCTTGCTGTGTCAGTAGGGAATATGCTTCACAGGTAATTTTGAACAGCATGGGTTAAAACAGGGTAAAAGTAATGAAATAATGCCCTGATACCTGAGTGCATTTAAGGTCAGAGCTCTGACAGGGAACAATTACTTGGCTGAGTACCGCTGCTACTCTTGCAGGAGGAGTTTAAAAGGAAGCTGGTTTAGCAAGATCAACTTTTAAACCACTCTGGCTCTTTAAATTGCTGTAACTACCTCCATGCAGTGGTTCATTATCAGCATGCAATGAACTTCACTTACAGTTTCACCAAGTTTCCTTTGCAGCACCCAGGCAGCATGAATAGGTTGGTCTCGAAATGAAGGCACAAGAAATCACTTTCTACCTCTTCAATTCCCAGAGCAGCAGAAAGAGGGTTTGACACGAGTGCTAACCAGCACCCAGCTTCTCAGTGTCTTGGTTAGGAGAGAAGATATTGTGGAGATGATAGGAGTGCTTAAAGATTCAGGTGTAGATGAATGGGTCCTAATGAGCACCATGTTGAACATGAACCGCCAATGTGCCCTGGCTGCAAAGGACAGATTTTATCCTGAGCTTTATTAGACAAAATACCCTCCCCTCTACCCAGCTCTGGTGAGGCCACACCTGAATTGCCAGTCCAGTGTCCAGTTCTGAGCTCCTCACTGCAAGAGAGACATGGACAGTCCAGAGGGAGTCCAACAAAGGGTCACAAAGGGTTACAGTGGCTGGAGCACCTTTCCTGTGAGGAAGGGCTGACAGACCTGGGACTGTTCAGCCTGAGGAGAAGGTGGCTTACTGAGCTGTATCAATATACAGAAATACTGAAGGGAGGGTGCAGAGATTAGTGAGCCAGGACCTTTTCAGCGCTGCCCAGTGACACCAACACAAGAGGCAATATACACAAACTAAGCACAGGAGAGTCCCTCTGAATATCACAAAATTGTTTTTAATTGTGATATTGTGAACACAGGCATAGGTTGCCCAGAGGGGTTGTGGAGTTCCCATCTTTGGAGACAGTCAAATGCCATCTGGACATGGTTCTGGCTCTACCTGGCCCTATTTGAGCAGAGGTCACTTCCCACCTCAGCCATTCTGTGAGTTTGTGACTGTGTGACCACTGCAAAATATCAATGCACTAGAGCAAAGCTGTCAGAAGGATTGTGTCTGTTTTGATAAGAGATTCAAGCGAGAATGTCATAAAAATTTTCTATCTTTAGCTTTCCCAGATAGAAAGATCATCTTCTCCCTGCTCTACTGGGGCTGAGGTCTCAGATAGAAAGGGAGACAGATATTTAGACTTCTCTTCTGCCTGATTTAATTTAATGTTTAATTTTGTATTTCACTGATCTGACCTGAAACAGGTGAAGTTCTCTTCCTCCACCTTCTCTTTAAAAATAAAATCACAGATAATAAAAACATTTACTTTCAAGACTCATTTACTTTCAAGTCTCTAAAAATGGAGACAAATGTTGAAATCTCAGTTTATGCTTGTGAAATGTTTGTTCCTTGGTCATCTGTATTCATGATCTATAATTAGAGGCTGTGTGCTCCCTATTTTCAGGAGGTTCTATATCTGTTTGATATGCTAATTTCTGCTGGATTTTATATGTGTTTAGTACAGTTACCTTTTATAGCATTTCTCCATGTTTTTTTTCCTCAGCACTGTTTAATAACCCTTGTATTTCAGCTCTGAAGCTGTGTCCTCATTGTGATTACATTCATACTCTATTCCTTGAACTAAAAAGAACCCCACAAATGTTTTGTTAAACTTTCAAAGGCTGAGTTTTAGCTTCTCATAGGAATGGACTCTGGGTTGGGATTAAAGCCATCAAAACTCCTGAAGTTATTGACAGAGTTAGCACATATGAAAATGAATTTTACAAGAAATCAGTGGACTTGAGATATCTCAGTAAAGCACATTGGTCTGATAGTAAGGTAGAATTCCTCAAATGTGTTCATTCAATTCAGCATTATAGATAAAAGCATATTGCAGAGGAAACATTGGGTCAATAGTTTAGCTGTGTGTTTCAGCAATGTAAATAAGGCACATGAAGACATTATTTCCTGCAGAAATAATGTAGATGACCACATCTGAGAGAAACAGAAAAAAACAAACAAGGGAACAGAGTAGTCATAATACAGACAAAACACTGCTTGAAAATGGTTTTCATTCTGGTTCTGGAAACTTTCATACTGCATTGTACTGGGCAGGGAGTCTTGCTCAGTGGTCCTTTCCAAACCAGCCAACCTTCAGTAACAGGAGTAACGTGCTCAGTAACACGTGGGTCAGACTGCCAGGCAGGATTTTGGGGTTTTGCCTTGCTGTGCAGTATGAAAAGGGCCTGAGGCTCTTCTGCTTTCTTCCCCTCACAATTTTCCTATTGTTGCAGCTGTCTGGGCAAGGGTGATGTCCATGATGTCTGTGCCTCTCCTCCCATGCTATGCTGTGGTTTTGTGGCTGTGCCCCTTTCAGGGTCAATTCACTGTTAAAATCAGGAAGAATTTTCTGGTTGCAACATATTTGAGGGGACAGATATGGGAATTGTGAATTTGTGGAGCATCCTGGACATCCTCTCCATGTGATGGGCAGTGACAGCAGGATGGCTCCTGGCTTAGAACACAGACCTGAACAGAGCAGCATTCTCTCTGATGGTCTGATCTATCACAAATCCTTGAGCTTTTTCCCAACTAGTGATCATTTGTGTTATTTAGATATTTCATGGTCTCCAGGAAAATAGTTTTTGAAGGTCACCTCTATGTATGTTATCCTCATAAATCTAGACTCTCCTGCACAATTCTTTGTACACTTTTTCCTTGTGATCATCCACCCAGAAAAGTGTGAAATTTTGTCCATTGAAAATATATTTTTTTTTGTTATAATTCAGGTCTTTACTGCTTCTATTTCTCTCTAGATATCTATTACTCTTGCTGTAATAATAAGCAGAACCATCTGTGTCTGACCAGGTTTTGGCATCATTGATTTCTAGTAGCTGTGTACAGATTGAAAATTTTAGGGCAGCTAAAAGACATTGGCAAGAGTCAAGCATACTTAAAAACAACAACAGCAGTCTTTTAAAAACAATTGTTTGAAAAAGGGCATATACACAGAGAAAATAAATACCTACAACTAAAATGTTCCTACTTCTCTATCTTGACATTTTCCCCCTCAAAATTGCTACCAATTTTCTATTCCTTACATTAGATATTAATACTTTGTTCCATTCTTATTTATTGATATTAAAAGGTTTTTGGTTTTTCTTGATAACACCCAAGCTGGTTGGATATAAATCCATAGCAGCTGGAGAACCTGGTGTTTTGCCTAAGCATGTGAGGCAGCCCAGGTTTTCTCTGAGCCATGCAGGGAAGTGTGGCTGTGCTGACTGACCTACAGCATATGGCAGAGTTTCCCTCTGCCTATCTTTCCTCATTGGAGACAGTGATTTACACTAAATTTATTAGATGGGAAGTTAGAGACAAGTAGCATGAGAGTGTTTTCCTGGGAAAACATTTAAATTGTTAAGAAGTAAAATTCCAGCAAGGAATATGTATGGTTTTGAATGTGCTAAAAAAGTCTTCATATTTTCTTGGGTTTGCTCTTCCATGCTCTGGTCTGGAGAAGGAAAATGAAATTTCTCAGAGCTAGGAAAAATTGTGTGTAGGGAGGACCAATGAAGTAATGATCCCTATGTGAATATCTTCCAGATATGGCCATCCTGAATGCTTTTGAAAAGTGCATTCTTCCATGCACACTGACTTGGCCTCTAAACAAGAATCAAGCCCCTTTTGCAGGGTGCTGCCCTGCCTCCCACCCACAGAGCACCTGAGTGTCCCCAGTCCTGCTGTGGCACCACTGCAGCTCTGAGCATCTCCCTTCCAGGCATCTTGGGCAAAACTTGACTTACTGTGTGAGACAGATGTTAACAAATGTTCTGGGATGTTGTGAAACCTGGTCACAAGCAGGAGCTTGTCTCACCATAACTTCAGAAATGGGCAGCCAGGCAGGGTGTAGGAGGCAAAGCAACTGGTTTGGGTGATAATGGAAGAAAAACCAGAAACAAGGAGATGAAGAGAAAGTTGGCAGAAGGAGAATAATGAGTCTATTCATTAAATTGATACCATGTAAGATCATAGAATCATAGATTCAAGATGAGTAAAGGTGACAGAATCTGGATTAAATAATACAGTAATCAAAGCATTTTTATGAATTGGAAAGCCACCAAGTTAGCTGTAAAGTCCCAAGCATGCTAACATTAACAATGGGGAGCAGATCAATTGCCAGCTCAGGAAGCAGCATTTTCCCACTTGTGAGAATGCCAAGAAACACATGGCCACGACATCATGCTGAGAAGTGTCCTTTGCAGTCACACAGATTTATACATTTGACTGCTATTTCATAGTGCAGTTCCTGTCCTTCTTATAATGCAATTCCTCCCTGCTCCACTCCATCACCTCCTTTTTTTCCTTAGGCCACTGATATATAAGGGCTCTGATGTGCAACAAAATCTCACCTCTGTAGAGTGCTGTGAATTGAGGAGCTTCTGCTTCCCTTCCCTCTTGCAGACATTTTCTCTATTGATTTTTTCATTCCTTGACATTGCATATTTTCAGGGACACACAAACTTCTTGAAAGCTGTTATTAACTTTTGTCTGTGCCCTATTAGAAGAAACTGTAGCTTGGAAGAATTATTTTTTTCCGTGTATTGCTATTAAATGATTTTAAAATGAAATTCAAATTTTTCCTCTACTTTTTTTTCATGAATGCATCTGGTAAGAAGCTGCAGGCATCTTTACCCTGCCCCAGGCTAGTTGCCAGCAAGATCTTATTGAAATCTCCTTTTCCAAGCTGTTGAGTCCCACCCATGCCTTTACCCTCAGAACAGACTGGGTTGCAGCATGTGGGGTCTCAGGACCCACAGCACTTTCCCAGATGTGAGATCTGAGTGTGCAGCTCTCACTGTTGGATCATCTATTTTGTCAGCTGTGCTGGGACACTTTGAGAAGGCAGCTGGAAGGTCATCAGGTTGTGTTTGCATTCATTCCCCAGTCTAGCTTCCAGAATAAACTGAGAAGTGAGGTTATGGGATTACTTGGGAATGTCTATCTGTGTTGTAAATAGAGATGCATGTTTATGTTTTCTATAAGTACAGACTCTAAAGAATTCCTGAAGTGCCCTATTTTCTGTAAGTGGGTATTATATTCAATTCATAGACAGATATGTGAATTTAAATTATGGGAACAGTCAAGCAAAAGGAAATCTGGAAGACAAGACAGCCCTATGGCAGGTCCAGAGGCAATAAACAAAGGCTCCAGTCTATGTATATACAACATTTTCCTCGTTAATCACAAAAATTCTTACCTCTTAAATTTTAAACAAACTGTACAATAGATTAATGTATTTTTACTTATTTTAGTTTTAAATTTTACAACCCCCAAATTTTAAATTACTAATTTGGAAGTCAGCCCCCAGTTGTTCTAAAAATATGGTTATATTAATCCCTCTAGAGTTCTTATAGAAGAACTCAATATACTTCATAGAGTTGAAATTAGAACAAAGAATTTCAGGATATTTTTCAAAATAAGATAAATTAAGCATGGATCTCTTTTGTTCATTATTATTTTACAGAAATTCTAAATTAAAAGTATGACCTTTTTAGCATCTTTTTAAAAAAAAACTTATGCCAAGAAATTACAGCAAACTGTAAGAATATGTGAATACGAACACACAATTTTATGAATTTTCCACAGAATTTTCAAAACCCTTGTTAAGAATGTATGGTCTATTTTATATCTGCAGCAGCTTCTATCTTGTTCCATATCCTAGATATGTCACAACTGGGAAAAAAAATCCAAAGAATATCAAGAATCTTTGGGTGAAATTTTGCTTTTGTGAGGACATTTTTGGAACAATAAAAATTGGGTGAGCAGTCCCACCCAGCTTTAAACAAAATGTGTTTTTCTGAGGAGCTATATCTGAGTCCTTGATACAAACACAGCCTTTTCCTCAACCCCTGTCCTGGCAGAGATTTAGCACATTTTACGACCCAGGAGTGTGTGGGGAAGAACTGCTGTTATCACTCAGCTGCATGCTGGGAGATGTGAGTTGTTAGCAATAAGTGATGCAATTAAGTATTTCTTGGAGTGATCTTCATACTAAATTATGGCTCCATTTTGAACCACGCATCACTAATAACACTGTACCTGCTCTGTAATTAGGTGACTACCCTGTATTCCTGATGTACTCATGAGCTGTACAGCAAGAACAAGCTACTCCACAGCCCTTCAGAAAGCCATCTCTCACTGAGACACAATAGACACCATCTAGTCAATACAAAATGTCTTTTAAATACTGTTTCCAGAGTTAGCACTGATCAGAACTGCTTTTTTCTCCCCAACAGTATAATTGCCATCCAAACTTGAACATCTTGTGGATTTTCAACAAACATTTTAATTGCAGCACACAAACTCTGGTAGTTCTCAAGTGCACAAAGTGCTTCTTGTCTGTACATCACAGTGGACCCTAAACAGAGACCTCAGAAACTGCCTGCTCACACAGAGCACCAGACACCCTGTACCTCTCCTGGTGCTGTGTGACCAGGTGGGAGCTACTGCATAAGGAGGGGGCCCATAGGATCTGTATATGCACAATTTATTCATAGGTGCACAAGATATCTGTTAACTTTCAGTTAAAAGGTCAACTAACAGTTAGCTTGAGAAGGACCAAGATGTTGGAAGTAGTATTTTTTTATAGACAGCACCTCGGTTTCATAAAAGGCTGTCGGGGTTTTTTTTGAGAAGATTGAGACCATTTTTTCTTGAAAAAGTTGATTGACAAGAATACATTTTTCCAACAGGTTGAGATTTATGGTTTGTTCTAACATTGAACCAGTTCAATTCCCAATTCAAAAGTCCTGAAGTCAGATATTCTTCCCCACATCCACCAAGACCTTGTAAGGCACCATCCTCCAGCCTCTTCCTGCACTCCCAGGAGCTGCATGGCACATTTTCCACCAGTGACCACTCAGAGTGAATTTACCTCATGTACACACAATTATCGTGAGTGACTGGAACAAGGAATGTTCTCCTGTAACTCACCCTGTTAAGCAAACGTTCCTGAGCTGGGGAGATGTGCTGCAGGCAGACCCCGTGTGGTTCTGCAGCAGAACACACCTTTCCTGCTGTGGTGCCTCTTGTCCCCCTCACTACACACAGCCCAGGGTGGTCACTCTGACCTGAGTGCAGAGAAAAGCACATCTCCCTTTGTTTGTATTGCCTGCCTGAACCATGAGCCTCAGCCCCGAGTGCCACATTGCAGGTGCCATAAACATTAATAAGAGCAGTGAATATGAAGACAGACTGCTGCTCTGTTAGTAATTACAGGTTTTTCAAATAACATAATTTCCTAGTTAACATTAGAAAAGTGACTGAGAATTGCTATAAATGTAAACATATGGATGTGGGAGCCTCTTTCCTGATATCAGCATTTTCCTGAAAGCAATTTAAATGAGAGAAGTGCAAAAGGAATTTATTTTTAGAGTATGCTTTCCATAAGTGTTTATAGAGCTGAATGAAGTAATGTAGAAGTTTTCAGAATAAAAAGTGCAGTCACCTTGAAATACACACTTAATATGAATTTTAAATAGAACTCACAGCTCCATATTACCACCAACACTTTACAAAATACTGAGCTGAATGCCAGAGCATTATTTGAACCTTTCCAATCTATTCTTTATAACCTGAACACTGGAATTTTTGTGGGTGCATTGATTAGACTTCACAGAGCTTCAAATGTCACAGCAGAGGCAATGATATCCCAGTGTTTGTTTGGGGTGAAATGCACTTATAAAGGGTTTTGCTGTGGCCAAGTAAGATTTTACTTTCTCCTAAGCTATCTGCCTTTCTGCTTGATATGACTGCAAAGATCCAAATGTATTTGCACAAATGCAATGTTATAATTTACTAAGTGGGAAGAACTGAGGTACTGGCTTGTGATGCCCGTTCATCCTCAGGAGCTCCTTGTGTTTGGGTATATGAAGAAGAGAAAGGCAGTGAGGTCTTAAATGCAGAGCTCAGAGATCCTATCTGGAATCAGAAACTTAAATGAGTCTTAGAATATGTGACCAGAACAGCAATTTATAGACATTCTCTCATGGAACAGCATCAGGAGGGAAGGCCCTGGTGAGGACAGTGCCCTTAGTTTGATACCTTGTGGATTTATTTAATTTCACCAAGAAAACTCTTATGATTGAACATTGACTTTAGAGAACCTCTATAAAGGTCTGAAGGAAGAGTTTTGCAATGGAATGAGTACAATATATCGTGGGGACAGCATGCTGGGGAAGAAATGTGATGGCTTCATTTATGTTACCTTTGTAGTTAGAATTATTGAAAAAAACTAAACCACAGTTTTAAAACAGTTTAATCATACCAATAATTTACATTACATCAGCAGAGCCCAGGCATCCCTGGAAACATTTGCTTTTATTTCAGCAAGTTTGGAATCCTCATCAGACCTCTTGAAAAATCATATTGACTGAAAGTAAACTCCCCAGAAAGATTACAATGCCTGGGACTTCACACAAGGATTAAGCTCTTTTTTTAACCATGTGTTCCAAATGACTTGATTGTTATAAAATTCACCAAATAACAGACCTACAAGTGTCTTCAGATGCTTTTTGAATTAAGAGAGTAATTTTGCCTTTTTTTGTAATTAATTTATTTTTTCCAGCAGCATTTAGTGTCAGGTTGAAGTCCCACTGTAAAACTTTTTTTAATAAAACAGGTAAGTAAAAAAAGAAAATGGTGACTGTTTTACCAAGAACAGTTATGACTAATAGGAATATACAGTGCCTAATTGCAGTTTTGCTATTCACAGAATAGAGAAACAAAGTACACCCACTTGCTGAGGATGAATGGGTTGATGCTGTAATAGAGACACCTGCATGTGGCAAATCAAAATTTAAATTTCAGGATGCAGAGATTGCATCAGCAAAGGTGGAGGGGAAACTGCTGCTGTGCAGGTCAGAGACTTTTTCAGAATCCCGCTGGGTTCCTATGACCTGGCTTCCCACCAGGGTTGAGGACCTTCAAAGAGAAACCCAAACTGAAAAATCTTACTGGTTTCCAAACATCACCTTTTAGGTCTTCCTAAAGTGCAAGCACAACCTGTGTGCGATGCCATCAGCCAATGCTGAGACAAGCCCTTAGCAGGAATCTGACTGGTAGGCAGGGAGCAGAATGAAAAAACTTCTTGCTGTATTGTCAGCTTGTAATTCATGGTGAAATTGGAGTTATCACAAATGAGAATATTCATATGATGAAAGGATAATGGAAAACGGCTTTTCTGGCCACCTCATCAGATAAACTTAAGCTTCATTTTGGGCGATGCAAAATCTGTATTTTAAGTCTGAAAAATAATTGTTTGGTTGCACATTGTGGCACAGAAACACAGAGAAGTGGAGGCTTCAAGGCCATGCTGACAAGACATAAGCAAAATTAACAATAATATCTTAAAATTACAAAAGACACACAGCCAATTTAATGCTCTTTCACACCAAACTCAGCTGTCCTCAGCTCAACAGTGCTGAGCTGAGCTGAAAGGTCATGGAGGCAAAGCTGGTATTAACTCCTGACTTTGGACAAGCCCAACCCCTCAGACTGGCAGTCTTTTCTGAGAGAATAGTCAGTGCACATAGGTTAGGCAATCATTAGTCAATTAAATGAGGTGATCTGGACCATGGTCTGCAGGAACTTCTCCCATTCCCTACTTGCCCAGCCTATATTCCTAATTAAGTTACAGTGACTATCAACCTGAATAAGACTTCTCGCTACTGGGCAATCACAAGCTGGGATTTATTCTTTTAGAGTCTTCTGTAAAGCCCAGAAAAATCAATGCTGCTCCCGAGGATAGCAGTGTATGACCCCAGGCACCCAAGCCGTACTTTTGACATCACTGGAATGGCTTATATATGTGAACTCTGTCTTCAGCTAAGTTAGAAAAATACTTCACAATCAATAAATTGTGACTGCTTCCTTTTTTCCAGATGACAGTGCTCCTCAACATCCACAAGCAACATGTATAAGTCAAGCTATTAATCCAGGAGGACGTTGCACTGCTTCTGTAACTGATAGGATGTTTGTTGGGTTTCATTTTTCTGATAAAGCTACACTTTTGGTTATTGGATGTAGTTTTAGAGTTCGCTAAAGGACTGGATATTGTCCTGGAATGAAAAGAGATCCAGTTCTATTATTCCATACTCAGTTCATTTGCTTCATCCTGCTCATCACCTGTTTCTCTCCTATTTTTGTTTTTTTTTTTCCCCTGAGGATCTATTATCTGCGTATATGCACAGCAAGTTTTCCAATGGGATGTTCACCAATGAGTAACTTTATTTACAGAAAAACCAGCCAGACAGAGAGACTCATGTTGAGATCAGGCGTAGGCAAGATTTCTTGGCAGGAGCTTGGCATGGCTGCATCATACAAAATCATGAGCTTCAGCAGAATTTGTTTGTATTTGATGCACAAATATCTTTTGGTGAAAAATGAATTCCTGCTTTCCAACGTGCTTTAATAAACTGCAAAACTAAGTGAAGCCAATTCAAGGTGATTATAAAGATAAAATTTAAACCAATGTGCTTGCTGTCAAGATGGCACATGGAGCATCCACTTGTAGTGCAAAGTGCTCCAAGAATCATTGCCATTTACTCTGTGCAGCTCCCACGCTCTCTATAGAAGGAAAATTTTAAAAATTCTTGATGAAAGAATGACTGGCAGGAATTATGATTGCTTGAAGTGCATGCTGTAAAGGGATGAGACCGTGATGTTCTCACCAAGAACATTCAGTTGCAGTGATGTTTCTCTGCGCCAAATTGCAGCAGTCAAGGAAAAAATTTGAGTTTTCTTTATGTTTGTGTCTGACATCTCTGGATGGCCACAGGGAAAATGTTTGGCATTTTTTGTAACAGGGGAAAGCCAGGATGAAAATCCTGATTGTGATTTCAGCCTTGTCTTGGAGAAAGAAGCAGAGAAAGAAGCATGCTGTCCACTGCCCCTCAGAAAAAAACTGGTGGACTCCAGCTCAAGGACAACCACTGCTGGCAAACATGCCCACTCTTAAATTACTCAATCCAATTTATATTAAAAAAAAAACCCAACAAAAAATTAAAAATAAAACCAAACAGTAAACAGTAGTTTTTATAGTTTCTTCTAATTTATCGTGTCTTATAGGTTCTAATGCACCAAGTGAGTTGAAGAGCAGGGTTAGAGATGGACACTTGCCCTGGAGACACTCAGGGTTTCTGTGCCAGCTCTTCTGAGGAGCCCATCTGAGTCTGGCAGAAATATGCAGGGAAGCCAACCCTCCCTCTGGCTTGTCCACAGGATAAGGTGATGGTCTATAGTGGTTGATTTTAGTGGTTTAATGTATTTAGCCTCAAAGTGGGCTTTCAACCAATTTTTTATTTTTCTCATGTTTCACTCAGTAGCTGAAAATCACATCCTATGTGCTCTCAAGTAGCTTATCATTCTCAACACTTAATTCTTAATCTAGTACTACATGGAATCATATTTCTTTAGATAAAAATTAAATCCACTGATTTTCTCAAATTTCAAGGGAAGAGGAACAAATTAACACTTGTGCTTTCATGTAGTGTCTTGGGTAAGGCTGCAATGAGAACATATCAGTTTGCCATTTCCTTCCAATCTGGAGGCAAATGAAATTGTAAAGGAATGTTCATTTGCCATAGTTTGAACCTTTTAAAAAAAGCTGTGGAAATTCCTTATGCTGTGAGATTTCTGTCACACAAGTGGTTTGTATCTCAGGAAACTCAAGAAAATAAATTTTCTGGTCTTGCAAGAGCTGTGTGATCCAGAGGAGTAGGGGTAAGTATTTATTTGCGAGACAGATGATGCCCCAGGATCTCTGGTGAGCATCTGTCTGCTGCTGGTGGAACCTGAGCTGTCTTTTAATCTTCTCTGACATGCAGAGATGGAGAGCTGGGGCAGCTCAGTTTCCTACCCCATCACAAAGGTGTGGGACATGTCCAGCACAGCCAGAACTAGCAGCTAAATTGGGCTGTACTGCTTTCTCTTCAAAACCCAGCCACTAAGAGTAGAATACACCAAGATCAGAATGCCAAGAAGGATGAGGTCTGCATTGATATTTTTTTCTCTGCTTTTTGTTGGGACTGAGCAGCAGAGTGAAGAGGCCAATGAGACTGCTCTCCTGGAGGAGGTGGGGAAATGTTCTGCTGTCTCCTCGTGGTACAGACTCACCAGTTCTGAGGGGCTGGGGACAAAGCACCTGCAGGTGAGAAACCCACCTGGGAAATAACTTTGAAGAGGAACACAAACTAAGGACTCTTAGCATTTTAAACTCATATGGAAGTCAAATTATCAAGTCATTTTCCCCTTCTTTCCCCTCCAGGATATTTTATGACACAGTACTCATAGTGAGGTGGGAAATACCCCATCCCATAATTGTACTTTTCCTAAGCCATTCTGGATGGATGCAGTTGTGAGTTTTTCTCCTTCAGACTGAAGAAAGACAATAAAGGTGCATATATTCTACAAGAGTTATTGCCATTAGACAGCTATGGAGGATAATAAAAAAGACATCTTAAGGGAAAAAAAAAAAAAAAGAGAACACCCTAAACCCTTCTGTAGTTCCTGCAAATAACGATCAAAGGTTATCTTTTACATGGTAGGAAGATCAGCATGGATTTGAGGTTGTTGCAGACCTGAGTTAAGCTAAGAATTGAAGAAATAAATTATTTCAGGGACATTCCTGTCACCAGTTTTTCATGGTACCTAACTTCAGCCATGTTCTTACCAGCTGTGTGGGGTTTCAGATCACCCAGAGGTTTTGTGTACACAACAGAAAAGATTTGTAGACTATAGAATATATGTATCCAATACATCTATCTATCTATCTATCTATCTATCTATCTATCTATCTATCTATCTATCTATCTATCTGTATCCAAATTACACACACAAAGATGTTACCAACCTAACTCTAGGTGATAGCTGTGGAATAGGAGCTTAAAAGAAAAGTACTGGGGTACTCTGGTTTTACTCTTCATCCAATGTTCATTTCTATTTAGTCTTCAGGTTAATAACCAAAGACAAGTGAAGCATAAAGATGTTTATGAAAACAAGCAGACTCTGTAGATTTTACGGAGCATTCTATGCAGAATTTTTTTTCCTCAACAAGAAAAATCTAACAAAAATCAGCAACAGAGGAATTATTTTTTTTCCTCTTTCTCTTAATCAGCAGGCAAAAAAATCTGTGAGTAGAGTGGGAAGAGTTTTTCCCCTTACAAAACATTTTTCAGCTGTCAGACACAATGAGAAGTGTCATTTATATACTGGTTATGTATAGACAGAACGAATGAACATTTCAAAGTTGAAAAATATAGAGTGGAAGTAATGAGTTTGTCATATGGCTTTGCAAAAGTCTTCATTTTTTCAGTATAGTTTATGCATTCAGCTTTAATATTAGGATCAAGATTACATCTCATTCTTTGAAAAATAAAGTCTCTGCTGTCTGTGAGCTCAATAACAGGAATTACTTGATAATGTTCAGTTGCCTGTATTTTATTTTTGTTTTTTCATGCAGGAAATCAGAGTAGGTGACCACAATGGTCCTGCCAGGCTTTAAGTTTGAATAGAAATGAACAAATCTGACATTATAATGGATTTTTTCTTTTTTGCTTGAAAGGCAAAGAAATGCAAATTCAAGCCTAGGACAGTGCAACATTTAATGAATGAGCAGCTATCTCTCCTATACTATTAAAATGAGTTGGTTCCAGTTTTTGCACTTAATAATCTTCCCACATAATTTATTTCTTCAAAACAAAACAGTACCTGCATTGAAACAAACCACTGAAAAATAATCAGGCAGAGTTTTTATTAAATGGCATTGTGGCTCTCCATACAGTTTGGAAGGTTTTGGGTCCTAGGAGTGTTGAAATCTTGTCTAAGTCCCTGGGACTGCAGGTTAGGACCCCAGGGAGACTTGCAGGCTGAATTCTTTGTCATCAGGAGTGTCATGATAGGATGATGGCTTTTAGTGAAGGCATTATGCAAGAAGATTGTTTCTCACTGCCTATTGGACATTGTAGCCTTTGTCAGGACATTAAATTACTAGGGTCTGCTCTTGTTGAGTTCAAATAGTTCTGCTGCTGACAGATGCTCAAACCTTCCCTGAGAACTTTGGTGGGGACCAGATTTCCAGGATATTCTATTATTTTATTTTCCAAGTAAATATCTTTAGCCAGATATATAATCCCATGCAATGCTACAGGCCTGGGACAGAGTGACTGGAAACCTGGCTGGTGGAACCTGGGGCTGCCAGTGGGGAGCAGCTGAACATGAGCCAGAGTGTGTGCCCAGGTGGCCAAGGCCAGTGGCACCTGGCTTGGATCAGAAGTAGGATGGTCAGCAGGACCAGGGCAGTGATCATCTCCCTGTACTCACCACTAAAATCACACTCAGACACTGGTTTTGGTTTGGGGCCTCTCACTAAAAGAACACTGAGGTGCTGGAGAGTGTCCAGAGAAGGACAACAGAGCTGGAGAAGGGTCTGGAGGAAAAGTCTGATGGGGAGCAGCTGAGGGAGCTGTGGGTATTTGTCCTGGAGAAGAGGAGGCTCAGGAGGGACCTTATCACTCTCTATAACCCCCTGGAATGGGCTGCAGCCAGGTGGTGATTGGTCTCTTCTCCCAGGTAACAAGGGACAGGATGAGAGGAAACAGCCTCAGGTTGTACCAGGGGATGCTGAGATTAGACAGGAAAATTTCTTCGCCAAAAGGAGGCCCAAGGAAGTGGATAAGTCACCGTCTCTGCAGGCAGATGTGTAGATGTGATGCTTAGGGACGTGGTTTAGGGAAGAACTTGGCAGTGCTGTGTTAGTGGTTGAGCTCTGATCCTGAAGGTCTTTTCCAACCTTAATGATTTCAGTAATTCTGTATAAGCACAATTGAACCAAACATTAAAAGATTGGAAATAACTCCAATTTATTGTTTATTGTTTCACACTAAAACCAGGGAACACTGATCAGTATTTCCAGAACTATTAATTGAGTATTCATTTCCTTAACTCATGCTACCTTGGAATCTATCTCTTATCAAACCAGGAATGTGGTTTTTTTTAAACCAATTGCATCATGCCACTTTCTTCAGCCATCTAAAACTCCCATTGACTTCAGAGGTCAGGCACAATAATATTAGAAACATGGGATTTGACTTATGAAACACCATCTGCAGATACAAGTGGATGTCTAAATAATGTGGCACCTCAGACTAAAACCTCTGTCCCAGGAACCCAAAGACTTTAACAGTTGAAGATTTGAGGATGTTTTGTAAATTTATAGCTCATGCTATTATAAGTGAATTGAGAAGCCAGCTATGAAGGTTTAATCCTCAATACAATAAAGAGGAACAATCCTAGTAAAGGTTACAATATATTCCCTTTTCCTCCAGTGATACCTTTTTCTGTCAAACTTAAATTGGCTTCTCAGTATATTCTACAAATGGAGATTTGCAGAAGTACACTGGTAATGAGAAAAGGTGGGAAACAATTTAAAGATGTGAAGAAAAAATTTGAGAGTGTTTCTGTTAGTGAAGGATGAAATTAAAGCAATAAGTAGAACCAAAAAGAATTCAATAAATTAAATGCAATCTGAACTTGTCAACTACTGAGTCCATTAAAGCAAAAGGGGGTAAATTATTTTAAATAAAAAATTCAGGCATGTCTAACTTGTATATCATTGACAGCATCATTACCAAATAAAATCTTTAAATTTCAACCTATTTTGTTCTCTTTTTCTAGAAACCTCCTGAATTAAGTGGTCACTTCTACCATGAGGAGTAAGAACAAACATGAATACAAATAAGGCAATACCACAGTAGTCTTTCAAAAAATAGGAAAGCAACTCAAGTGACAAAGAGGTTTTGATTTGTACATTTTCTGTAGCAGGGTAATGTCTCTGAATCAATAGTGCTTGAAGTCTGAGGCACTTTTGCAAAGGTGCATGGTCTGTTGCACACTTTGCAGCATCCTCCCAAGTTCTAGTAGAAACCACTGGAAAACGTGACAAAATTTGCAGAGGGGTTGACATTTCTTCTGAAAAACACTGTCACTGAGAGATACATTGTTTGGCTGAAAGTAATTAATATTTTTAAAAGTTGCTCTTTGTGTTTAGTTTTGGGGTTTTTTTTAAGTTTATAGTAATGATTAAGAGGTTTATGGCTTATAATCAGCTTTTAATCAATGTGTCTCTAAAATTGGCATTGGAAGAATTTAAAAATTGCCAAGGCTGTAAATAGTGCTAAGAATATTGCTGTAGTAATGGATGAAGTGGCATTAATGGTAGTCAAAATATAATCTTCCTTGCTGTCTAGGGACAGTTGTAGAAGAAGCAAGGAGAGAAGCTGAAAGCAATACATGGCCAGAGTCTCCAAACCACAGGAGAATCCCTTCCCTATTTTTTCCTGTATAAAACTGCCATCATGCAGATGCTCCTACCAGCATCAAGTGGTGCAAAACCTTCTGCTGCTTAATGGCAAAACCCTCATTAGGACACTTTGCAGGGCCAGGTTTCTGCTGTCAGTGAATTTAAATGTCATCAGTGCCATCAACTCTACTGGATAATCCATCCACAGCTCTGCCCAAGAGGTCATGCTTCCACTGATTTTAAAATGGAAGGTGTCAGGTTTTCTATCCTATAAAGCAAATTTCATCATCTGCAGCTATTAAATGACTTTCCTGTCAGCCTAGAGTTACAGCTTTGTGGACCAAAACCTGCTGGTCAGATAGGTCAGGGATTTGTATTTGAGGGTTGTTGTAAGATGTTGAAAATCCTCTAGAAAGCAGAGGCAGGGGGACTGGATGTTCAGCATATCTTTTTGAGTTACATACCCAGGGCAGGGCATCCTGCAGGGGAAGGGGAAAGGATCTGATGGCCTTTGCTGTCTTTTTTGTTACGATGTTCTCAGATGAAAGGGAGATTCTTTTCCCATGGACACCTAAGAGGCAGTAGGAAGTAACAGCAAAAATCAGTGTTGTATAAATAGAGAGAAACTTGGTATCCAGTGTGCAGAAATAGGTAGAAGAACCAAAAGAAACCCACATGGCAGAGAAGCACTTGTGGGAGGAAAGATATGAATGATGCAGAGGGACTGAGGATAGAAAAAAAAATTAAATTATACTTTTTTAATAAGAAATGTAACATCACTGTATCTTAAAAATACTTAAGAATAATTATATACATTTGCATCTGTTATAGTTGCTGCAAATTGCTCCAGATTTACAAAGTGATGAGCCTGGAGATTTTGTGGGTTTTAAGATATTACCCACGTTGTAGTAATTTTGGAAATTCCTGACCAACAGCAGCTTTACAAGATGTCAAAATTACCTTTTCATGTCTGTTTACTTACTTGTTCTACCTCATTGGAAATGTCACTTCACAAGAGATTTTGTTACGGTCGTTATATGTAGTGAGTGTGTTTCTACAACACAAATCGCAGTCTAAAGCACTTTCATTGTACCCATCACACCAAGCTCCACAGAATTTACACAACAAATTCCAGCAGCAAGCCCATCACCTCCCTGGTGCTGTACAGCCTGATAAAACTCTAGAGTAGTTTGTGGCTTATTAATGGTAATTCAGGCAGGATCAAATTTAGTTCTTCAACACTGAAACATTTGATTCCCAGTATATTTATTTAACTGCAAATTTAGAAATTAATTCTCACTAGTCACTGAACAAAAAGAGTACAAATTGAAAAAAATAGTAAGAACAAAACAAAATAAAACAAAAAAAACCCCAAAACACACAAAGCTCCAAACAAAACCAAAACAACCCACACAAAAACCCCCACAGAGGATCCCCAAGAAAACAAATAGGCCAAACAAAACACAAGAAAGCCAAACAAGACCCAAAAAGCAGCTGAAGACTTGAAAACCTATGAAAGTTTTATCCACAGTTTTTGTGGAGCTTGTGTCTCAGAGATTGTGAGAAAAAGCCAACACAATAGACAAACTAATTTGGGGTTGATAGACCCTTCTGCTTTCTGAAACACCCCAAGTTAACCTGATTTTAACATTTGTTCATGGCTCACTGACTCCTGAAATGGCCTCATGTCTTCATCTGTGGAAAAGACCAAAACTACTTGAAATTGCTGTCCTATGACTGTGACTTTTCCACCCTTTCTTCTTCGTGGTGCCATAGGGACACCTGAAGCTCTAGTTATCATCAGTATTTTCCAGTTATATTCACGTTCTGAATGCTGACTTCAGACTTTAACCAAAACTACCTTAACAGAGCACAGCTTTTTCCTGAAACAGGGTAAGAATAAATGAGATATCTCAGTGGTTTGAGACAGTCCACCCGACCTTTCAGTGTATCTATAATTCAACACCTTGCTCAGTAAGTTGACTTTTGACAAATAAAAATAAATAATGCATTTCCCTGAAAGCTCAGGGAAAAGGAAAAGTTTATGGAACAAGAAACACCATGCTTATTGGAAAAAAAAAATAACCAAATGGAAAGAAGGCAGGAAGATTATTTACTAAATATAGGAAGGTATTGAATAGTGTAAGTTCAGAATCCTCAATCTATTCATAACCCAGAAAATGGCATTGTCCTTACTATGTAAATATATTATATATAAGAAATGTGTTACCAAAAGTGAGAAATATGGTATTTAGTGAAAATTTAATCCTTGCTCCTGGCTGGTGCAAAATTCACCCTAAAATTCCTGCCAAAGGATCTGAGCTAAGCTGATATTTTTGCACTTTCCCAGCATGTTTCTGACTTTCAGTGAAAAGCTGAAAGTGCTAAATTCTTGCCATTAAACACCTGCTTAATTCCAGATTAATACCAGAAATAGATGCATTAGCTTAAAAAAAACACTCTTGATTGCTCAGAATTTTAAACTGCTGCTACTATACAAGAAATCAAGCTGGTTCTGCCTTTGTGGAACTCTATGACTAACTCGTTTACCTGTTTTCTAGGAAAAGTCTCTGCATAATGGATGTGACTTTTAAACATTAATTACATATTCAATTACTTATTATTATTCACTACTTAATGCAGGTGTACTTAAAAGGAAAATTGCCATCTGGTACCCAGCCTGTGCAGCTTATAGTTTAATGTAGATTGAATAGTTCAAGAATATCTGTCACCTTTTCCAGATGTAGAGATATTTTTCATATATACTTTCCCAAATCAAAGTAAAAAAGTGGCTAAGAGTTGCATCTCTACGGTATATAACAAGTTAGAAATAGCTCATTTCAAGAAAGCAAAAAGGATAAGGAAAAACAAAAAGTTTTTGCATGAGGAGTGATAAACTAGATCAGTAACCTATAAATTGAAAAGAACTAAGGAAGAAATACAACAGGAAAATAAGAGAGGAGGGAAAAGTAAACAGAGTAGGGATGTAAAAAGACAAAGCAAACCAAATCGAAAGAGCATATACAGGATGAAAATCACCTGAAGCAATACTAGAGGAAACTCTGGAACTCCTTGTCACAGAGGAGCTATCAAGAGTGCTAGAATTTTGTCTTTGTTCCAGAGGAGACCTTAAAAATTAATAGAAGAAAACTAAGTGGATAGGTCTTAAGGGAAGAAAGACAGTGCAAACCACCAGAACTGGAGAGCAGCCTTCTGCAAAACCACTGCAGGTCTGTCTTGTTACACTATGGTTTTCTGTTGTGGGTTAGAAGAAACTAGAATATGTGAACACTAAACCTGGATTTAATTGAAAGGCAGACAAGATAATTCTAGGTGGTATATAGCTCAAGCAGAACATTTTGGATGGATTTCAACTGATTTGAGTTCCATGCTTTAAAAAAGTTTTTTTGGTCTATGCAGGAAAACAGGAAGGTTCTCACCTGTAACCTCAATAGGCAAGGTCAAAGGCACAGACAAGGAAAGGAAATGAACTTAACCTTGAGTGGGGACTTCAGAGAGCTCGAATATCAAAAAGAGACACTGCATGTGCATATGCACTAACGAAATGGTGCAATAGTTGTTCTCCATGGTGGCAAAATCCATGAAAACTGAGCCTATAACATGTAAAAAAGACACAATGAGACTCAACAAGATAGAAAAGACATGAAGCCAGACTGGACTTCACAGTAGGTTTTTTTCTCTTTACACACCAGATGATCAATATGAATTTTGATGAGGTAGAATAGCAAAGTTTCTTATAGTCTCCATGTTGTATTCATAAGACAGTGGTTGTAGAAATGCTATTCTTTACACTGCCTTGTGAAGATGTGCATTTGTTCTTGCACATTCATTGTATCCAAACTGTGACTGAATTGAGGAAGAATCAGCCAGTGACCAACTCCTTCAATTTTGTGTCCAAGCTGTGTCTTAGTTGTTAGATCTGTGCAATGAAGTGCAGCCGCCTGCTCCTTCCCTCTGGCCACAGTGAATTATTAATTGCTGTTTATCTCTGAGTTTGTCACTCCTTGGAGGATTTCATTAAAGAAAACGACAAAGTGAAAATGAATACTTGAGATAGCAAGTCCTCCACTTCCAAGGATGTTATTCAGGCACATCTGTTCCCACAATAATGTAATTTCAAAGGCATTAAACCTTGTATCAGAACAGTTTTATACCTATGAATCTCCATGAAAATAGTAATTCACAAATGTGAGACAAATTGATTAAGTCACAAAGTTGATTAAGCCACAAAGAATGAACAGTTTAGGGACAAATTTCGGAAGAGCAAGAAATGAAATGAATGATCTGGTTCTTTAGAGGAGTTCAAACTTTAAATCCTTTGACAAGTCATTGATATCTGAAGGAGAATTTAGACAGTTCTTAGCTTTAAAACCTCACTTTTCCTTAGATCTAAAATCCAATGTTCTTAAAAAATTATCTTTATTTAGAAACTCAGGTCCATTGTACTCAGAACTCTCTTCCCTTCGTAATAACCTGATGTAACATTTCAGAAGGAATAGTCTGTCAGCACACATTCCCGTGTTGAATTCATGATTATTTGTACCTCTGTAAGAGGATTAACATGATGTAATGGCACAAAGTGCAGAAATAATGAAATGCTCTTTACTTGCCAAGCCATTACAGAATTATCTACTGCTCTCGAAGAAGTAAATATAAATTCTCATAAAGTTTTCCCAAATGTAAGAGAGATGAGCAGCAGCTAAAATAAAATAGGATGATTCCTGCTTCAAAAATAGTTTCTTATTGCAAAATTGACAATAAACTGGAGCAGCTCATCTCTGATTTACACTTGACTGATGATACACTCTGAAAGTACGAGGCATTTATGTTATTGTCATACATGAGACAGAAAATACCAGTTGCTAAATTCAACAGTAAAACATTCCTCAAGAAACTTCATTAGAAAAAAGTTTGAAGAGCTGTCACTCACTTCCTTAAGCTGCTAAGAACATTTAAATAAGATACAGAACCAATTTTCTCGGGATTCCTCCAGATCAGAAATACAGTAGTTTTATTGAAATCCTGGTGTTGCTAAAACAGCCACTTAAATTTTCTGTCGAAATTATCCAAGTTTCACCATAGCATCATAATATCACATCATATTTTATGCACTTCAGCAAGAACTTGCCTGTTGAGGAACCCTAGGAGATAGTTACTAATTGTATCTTATTCACTTCCTGGCAGTTTAAAGGCACACTTACATCTGACTTCGTAGACGTGCTTATTTTAGTCTCAGCTTGGGCTGAGAAGAAGCTATTGTCATAGATGGTAGAAATGTCAGATCTATGCTCCTGCTGTTTATCTTTCAACATTAATACCTCACATTCCTCAAAACTAATTGTTTGGAATTTTGCCCAAGTTAAAAAATATCAAATTAATGCATATCAGGAAATTATATTATCTTTTGACTCAGTGCCTCCAAAATAGCTTCAGGGGTCCAGGTCAACCTGGTTAAACCTTTGCTATCAGGATCCATCAGCATGCACAGCCTACGTTCGGGAGCTGGCAGGGAAGTGTATGATACCCCCACATCTACCCTCACTTCTCCCTGACCCAGTGAACTCTTGCTCCTGCCTGTAATCCTATTCTTCAAAGGGCATCAATTGAAAAAACAGGACAAAATTCCAGTTCCCTTCAGAAAATTTTTTGGTTTGTTTTGTTTATTTGGTTTTGTTTTGTAGAGAGAAAAAGGTAGAAACACAGAAAGAACAAGGCTTTAAAAGTTCTCCAGAAATGTAGATTATCTCCTTCCCAAAACTGAGCTAACTTCAGACTTTCAGCAGTGTCAGGCACTGCCCAAATGTTTCCTGAATACGTTGCAGTGGCTGATGGCACTAAGGATTTAGGAATAAAAAATTCCAGACCTGGGAGAAATATTCTCAGTCAAAACAACTGTTTTTCCACCACTGCAAAAAACAGCCGTAGAAACAACTTCAGAAGTGCCTCAGGTCCCATTTGCAATCCAGTTTAGTTCCTAGTCCTTGTCTGGAGGCAAGTAACTTCAGAGTTATAACTATTAATGCAATAATTTACCTCATCAGTGCATTAATACCTACATTACCTCCAGCTTGAATGGTATTTCCTTCACACAACTGCCACTTACTGCTTATAAGGGCTGCATATCTCTCCTTAATGTATTTATAGAAGACAATAATATCATATTTTAATCTTTACATATTCATATTGGTAGGACAGATAAACAAGGGTCTTCAGTCATAAAGTAGTTTCACACCACCCCATCCCTGAAAGCACTTAGGGCCAGGTTGCCTGGGGCTCAGAGCTACTTCATCTAGGGGAAGGTGTCCCTGTGGCAAGGGGGTTGAGACTAGATCATATTTAAGGTCCCTTCCAAACCAAACCATTCTAGGATTCTATGATTCTATTAAATATCCACTGAAGGCCTCTATCTGAAGAAGAGTGATCTAGACTAACATAACAGTGCAGGTACCATTCATATGGGATGCAAGTGAGGTTATATAATCACAATGCATAAGGGAAGGCATTGAGAGGAGCAGACCCTGGATGTTTTCATGTGGGAAGAGACTTGTGCTTTGCTGCAGCAGAGCACAGCTCCAGGGAGGTCTGAAAGCCTTGTGCTGGCTGTAGGGACAGAATATCTGCACCAGACACATTTGAAACATCCTTTAAAAGTAAACTGGTCCCCAAAGTCGTATGAACCCTTCTGTCTGGTTGTACAATGACCTCTGTTTTCATTCACCTTCAAACCAGCATGAATTCAACTGGAATGCAAAGCTTTTGTAGACCATACCGTGGGTTTAGTGATTTCCCAGTGCATTCATTCAGCTCTGTCAAATAAAACAACCCCGGAGAATAAAGACAGAGGATTACCTGTAAGGAGGGCCATGTGAAACAGCCCTTGAGGAGAGAGCAGTCAGCATTTTAAAACATATGTAGAAGAATCAGGCTTATGAGAAATTCTAATGAAGTTCAGACCAGGTGGCTGATCAAAGGTAAGTACAGTAATTTCATGACTATAAGGCGCACTTCTGGCTGTCGGCAAATTTCCGAACTTTGTCCATATATAAGGCGCACCGGACTGTAAGGTGCACTTTTATTTTTGCAGTGAGGATCTACAAGCAAAGTAACAAATTAGTAACAGAATCGCGCGATCGCAGGGTTTACTGGCAGGTGCTCAATTTGCAAACATTTTTCACGGATCAGTGTAGCCTTTAAAAGCAGCCCCAGGCGCCCTCCCCATGACACAGACCCCAGCACTCCCACCTGCCCCCGGCACCAGCTGGCACCACTCCGCGCGGCTGGCACGGCTCTTGTGGCTTGGCTTGGTGCAGCGCGTGGCTCTGTGTGGCTCAGCTCGCAGCTCACACTTCCAGGTTGGCAAATTTCCCAACTTTGCCCATATGTAAGGTGCACCGGACTATAAGGCGCACTTCCAGGTTTCAATCAAAATTTTAGTCAAAAGGGTGTGCCTTATAGTCGTGAAATTACTGTACATTCACCATTCAGACACAGGGAAATCAGGCAATATACCATGAAAGAACAAAGGGCTTGTAACAGTGCAGAGTGCCTGTATGGGAGTTTTCATGGATCAAAAAATATTGAAGGAGGCACTTGAGACTTTCAGAGGTTGAGGCATATGGAGGAGTGAAGATGAAAAACTGAGAAATTAGCAAGAATTTCAGTGACACAGAGAATGCAGTCATATCTTTGGATTTAGACTAATTGGAAAACTTATAAAAGAAGAAATAAGGCAAAAGCATAATGTATTAACTAAGCTAAAAGAACGAAATGAATGTTTAAGATCAGCCATTCTGTTATGTTACAGAATGCCGGAACAAATAATAATATAAAAGAGGCCACTATTCAATAGATTTAGATTTCCCTTGGAGAATTCAGCTGCCAAATTTGACTGACCTCTGAAGTGACCCAAATATGCCACAATCAGCTCTTGGTTTTATGGTCTGTAGTTTCTGTGCAAGAGTGCCATGGGAGCCTAGTCAATGAGCAGAGACACAGAATACCCAACATTAATTACTCATTTTAGGAAAGCCCACCAGAGATCTAAGTCAACTTTTAGCTGTGGATGGCTGTGAGAATCAGGGATTAAAAGTGTTTTACCTCCGTGTTTCCAACTCTACTACAGGTTAATGCAGTAAGCCGTGGACAGGACACTCTATTTAGTGTACTGACAGGGGATTGACCTTTTGTCTGTGTGTGTATGAAAAAAATGAGCTAAAATAGTCTGTAACTAATGAATAAAAGCAGTTAATCATAGCCAGGAAAGGAGTAAATTGCCACAGAAAGAAATGTCCTGGGGAGGGAAGAAGAGATTATACTTTCTAATTTGATCTCAGTATCATCTTGAAAATGAGTAACGCTTTTCTTATTTCTGTAATGCTTTCTTATCAGCAGAGCAAAGGCAACATCCAGATGGAAACTGCTTTTGTATTTCCAGGTTCTTCAATGTAAATCAAGAGCAGCAGATTAATTTTCAGCATTCCTGTTCACTGAGCTGCTCAGTGGAACACAGAAGTTGAGCACTTCATTCTCCAATGCACAGAATAACATCCTGTTGGATGGATTTGGCTGGAATTTCAGAACAACTAATGATGCTTATAAGACTCAGCAGCAATAGAGGCTGTAGGTGTTATAGCACCAAAATGCACTCTATAAAACCAAAGACCATGTCCATCTTTAAAAAGAAGCGCTGCAAAGAAGGTATTGATTAGCCAATTGTTTCTTAGTAAGGAAACAAGCAGCATATAACTCAAAGTTGTTAAGTATAACCTTTATTTATTCTACAAAAAAAAAATCCCTTGTCTAACAGGATCATCACTCTTTGTGGATGGAAAGACAAAGTACAGATCACATATCTAGGTTTTACAAGTCCATTAATTTTGCCTTAGGGCAGACTCTCAGTGTTCTAAATGAAAATGCTAAAAAAAGAGTTTGGCTACTCATTTCCAGAGAGCTATTCATTGGATTCACTGACAGAATGGAAAGGCTTGTCAAGCAGGGCTCTCCAGAAGTCTGCATAATGCTTTACTTTATAATCTAAATGATGAATGTTCAGCAAGCCCTTTAAAAATGCAGATAACACAAAGGTAGAAATGACTGTGCATAGGCTGTAGAGGGGATAACAAGTTAATAATGACCCTGACAAATGCGATGGTCCAAAACTAGGATGAAATTCAGGTATGTGAAATTCATCAAGTGCAAGGGTCTAAAGATAAAAAAAAGAGTGGTATGCTGAGCAGAGGGGGAACAACAGATTGTGTTATTCATATATATGGCAGATGGGACAAAGAATATTCAGACACCAGGAAAACTTGCTAATTACAACTCTGACTTACAAGGATTTTCAACTCACAGTGACAGGGGAAGAAACTCTGAAAGAAACACATAGTTTCCACACTGAAGGTAATTTTAAAAGTTAGGCACACTTCTGTGAAGGATGATATTGTTGATCCCATGTAATTTTCATCTATGTTAATTATAGTTTAAATTGGCAATTGTGAATATCCTACTTGCCAGAAAATGTTTTAGTCATAAATAATACTCAGTTGTTTGATGGACAGCTATGAATTAAGTAAAATATAGTTCATTGGAGTAAGAACAGTGTGCAGATCTCATTCCCACATTTTGGGAGTTTTTACAAAGCCATAAAAACATCAAGACCACTGTGGGTTCAGAGCATGTCAGCTGCCTCATGGTAGCCCCTCTCAGAAACTCTCCTGCAAAATAGTTCACATGTTTTGAACCACAGAATCTTAAATTCAATTAGGTTAGAAAAGACTCTGAAGACTGCCAGGTCCAATCAAAAACTTGATAACAATTTATGCCAAATTTCTTCATGTTCTTCAACAGAAGAAGTGTGCAAGTGGACAAGTTCCTTGGACCAGCTGATAGTTTTTAGGTGCAGAGCCTATCTTATCTCACAGTAATTTATTTATGTAGCCATACGCCTGTGCTCCATGGAGATACAAGGTAATGAATTCAAGACTCACACAGAATAAATAATTGATTTGAATTGTAATACCATACTGAACTCTTTATCATGCACCTGGACAAGTACCAGAAACTGCACAGAGATGTACAGCAGAGGCACACAGCAATTCTAGCAAGCCTGCATCTGGGTCACCCTGTTTGGAGGTGACAAGCTCCTTTCCTATGCACTGCTATTGCAGTTACCTGAAAACTTGTTTAAAATAGGTATTTTTCTGTCTTAAAAAACAAACAAGCAAATAAACAACAGCAAAAAGGTAGCGACCAGATGCTCTGCACATGTCAGAAAAATAATTTAACAACAGATCATGGCATGAGGCGCTGCCAGGTCCCATCTCAGGTCACTCTTCTAGCTTAGTTTTTTTCCATCACTGATTTTCTTCTTTCTTTGGACATTCTGTGCTTCCATCTCACTTGAATATTTTCAAATATTTTATCACAATTTATCCAATACATTATTTTCCCAGTATAAGTAGCTTCCTTAGTGACAAAGGATATTTTCATACCATTTGTTGTATTTGTGTATTGAATGCATCAGGAATTTTATTTAATGGTGGTGACAAACTTCACATGAGATTCAAAAACTGATTTATTATGTTTACAGGCTGGATCATAAAATTTACTCAAATTAAGTCAACTCAAAAAAAACCTTAAAAATCTGTGGGACTGCTTGCTCAGTAAGGTATCACTCAGATTATCATTAAATTAGTAGAGTCATCCATACAATATATTGCTCTGCTATAAACTGAATATACACATACACGACCTCAAAAAGTTCCTGAGAAATTTAACAAGTGTGTTTTCCAATTTTTTTTAGAAGGCTCTTTGATTGCAAGGAAGAGGCCTTCAGAATGATAAGGATTCAATACAGAACTGACGTTCTACCTAGAAAGCAGCCAGGCTTTCATATGTAAATTCTCCAGCGTGTTTTGATTTTTACTTCTAAAAAGTGTATTGTTCTGTGTATAGAATGAGTATTTTTGGAACAGTTGCATAATGTTAAATTTTGCCCTTGGTGAATTTTTCTTTGGTTGCCTGAAAAACTATTGCTTCATTTCAGATCTTCTGAAATGACAGATTCATAAGTGCCCAAAGGCATTTATACATTAACTAGTTAATATGAGATGTCATCATGATTAATGAATGAGGGTTCTTTTTAAAAAGCAATACTTTCAGTACCAGTTTTCATGGCATGAGCCTAAAATGACAGCACTTAGTTGCATAAGTAGTGGAAGAAACAAACTTCAAAATTTGTCAGGTAAACCTGAAAAAAAAAAAACAACAAAGAGAAAAATGCCAACATAAGTGGATTACAGTGAGATATGCTTGGGTTATGTTAAAGAGTAATTATTTCCATTAGATTAAAAAAAAAGTTGGTGAATATTTTGTGGACAGGTAAACTGAAGACAAGGCTGTTGAACTGTTCAGTGAATGGCTCTTTGCCTTGCATGGCCTTGTATCCTTTTGAAGCAAAGGTAATGTGCTTTGCAGTTATCCTGCAGAAGAAGAACAAGACAAGAGAATGAGGAGTTACATGAGAATAATGATCAGAATTTATAGGAGTAAACTTGACTCTATTACCCCAGTTCTCTCCTCTCTGGTTACCCACTTCTACGAAAAAATTCTGGAATTCTGTTCCATTTGAGACACCAAATCAGAATGAAATCAGCTACTGTTTTTAACAAGCTCTTGAGAAGAGGACAGATTGTTTCTGTAGGAGACTACAGGAGTAAGCTCAACAGTGGTCACTTTGGGGTGTGAGAATAATTCTGGACAATTCAGCTTCTTCCCCCACTGTCCTAGGGTGACTTTCCACCTAAATTTTCCCTAAACCAGGACAAATACAGTAACAGAATAATGGAAATGTTCAGGTTCCCTAAAAGAAAGGAAACTATTACTTCAAGGAATGTCCTCAAACTAACATCAACCAAAACCCCTTTTTTCCCGTTCTTTTCCTTTTTTTGGTTTGTTTGTTTTGTTTTGTTTTGTTTTGTTTGTGACAGGAGCTTCTTTTTCTTGCTTTCTTTGAGTTTCCATCACAATGTGCTACACTGGTTCTGCCTTCATTTCTCGCTGTCATCTTCCCTACTCGGGATCCATCACTGCAGAACTTCAGACTGAGCTTTCCTCCAGTGTCCTCTCCTTCTCCTCAAGATCTTTGAACCCATGTGACACCTACTTCACTGTCACAGCTTCACTTTGCCAGTGGCAGAGAATAAAAAAGTGTCTTACTGGGAAGAGTGTCTTACTGTCTTGCTGGGAAAAGCCAGTACTTCTGCTCTGTGCTAAAACATTTTGTGGGAGGGAAAAGCGGCAGTTTCTGCAATGCTCACTTTTCCCCAGCACACCGTAACTCCCCTCTGGGAACACAAGAAAAGAAAGTTAAAGTGAAGACATTCAGCCTGACTCTGGGATGTTTACTCTTTTCAGCAGCAATTTGCATAGAAAAAGTATTACCAAAAAGATAATGACACTGACGTTGAAATTACTTTCTTTTAACTATGCGATACAAGATTTCCTAGAAATGGGGAATTATACTTTTTTAAATGGCCCGGATCTTTTCATGATTTCCAAAGGCATTGCAAGTCATTCTGGTCAGAATGAGAACAAGTTTCCAAATGTCAGAATTTCCTACAAAACAGAAATTTGGTTAAATTGAGCTATTACTAACATCCTCACTCACAACAGCTTAGAAAATCCAGTTGCTTCTGCTGTACTGGTCCAGGGAAATGACAAGATTTCCCCATTTGATGGTCTTTTCCACAAAGAATGCATGCTCTAACTTTACATGCAGAAGTAAAAGTCTCAAAAAGGGTTCCAGAACACATAGCAATACATGCTATGTACATGCTGCTTAGTCACTCAAACCAGAAAAAGAACAAAAATAAATCTGATCATAATGATTACTGAAATTAAAGACCAACAGAGACTGAGGCGAATGAATTGCCACCTTTCTGCAGAAATAAACTCCTTGGGAAACATAATAAGCAATCATGGCTCTGTAAGAGTGCTTATTCACACACCTGCATAATGTATTTATGGCAGCTTTTAAAATACAAAGTTCCAGTTTGTACCTATGTTGCCTGAGCTGCATGATTAAGTTTTTTCCTTGGATTTCAAAAATGCATGTGTGAGTGGGAAGGCAGCAGAGAAATTGTAAAGGCTACTTGTATACCACTTTTAAATTCAGATATCTGTAGACATGCTTCTGCTCAAAGAAGTCAGCTTTAATCCCATATGATGTGGGTTTTAAGTTGTGCCCATGAAAGAGGTGCTTTAGCTCCTTTTAGACAGGCAGCAGTGGAAGTGTGCTCAATAGTTCATCCATGCTGCCTGCTGTGATCCCAGGTTCCTGGCCTAGGAATTACGCTGCCACAGTTAGGTGCTCTCTCTGCTTTTCAGTGCCCACAGAGCATGGCATGGCTGTAGCAGCAGGAAAAGCCATGGAAAAGCCACTTTCCTTATCTGGGTTCACCAGGAGCCACAGGGGCTTGGCTCAGCCCAGCAGAGCAGCCCTGGGCTGTGTGCACAGGTAAGGTGACACACCTGCCTGCTGGGTCAGAGCAGATGTGCCAAATCCAGGGCTCTCCCTATGGCTCTTCCCATGGCCTCTTCTCTGCTTAATAGGAGGACTGGAAAATACATCGAGTAAGTTACTGATTTGTTTCCTTGATGGGAAATGACTGAAAAAGCAGCTTTATGGAAACATTTGGGAAGAGATAGTCTGATTTAATTTTGGACAGATTCTGTGGTTTACAAACCAAGATGCTGTTTTGTTGAGGAAATCTCTGCTTGCCAAGAGCTGCACCCCTGGAACTTCAGCCAAGGGCCCTATTTAATTTGACTTTTTGTCCTTGTGTCCTTGACCTAAAGCAGGAATAAAGTTCCTGCTATACAGCTGGTTATACTGGCTTGCCATTAGGATGTGTGCCCTTTCATCCTTTGGAAAGGTGCTGTGAAGGCCCAGAGGGCACCCATCCCTTGCTGGGGTTTGGCTGCTGGGGGCTGGGGCCGGCTTGTGGCCACTGCAGCCTGAAAACAGGGCTCTGTCCTTCTTCCCAGCCCATGCAATCCCTCACAGGGTCTGTACATTTATGTAAGTATATACACACTTATTTTCTGCCTTGCTCTGCCCTGGAGCAGTAACCAGACTGCCCATTAAGTTGTGTTTACCCTGAGGGACCTTGAAGGCTTAGGCAATACAAAAGAACACAAAAGATAATCAAGGCAGGATCAGAGCAATAGCCAGAGGCACAGCCACATTTCCAATGAACAACACAATGCTGCATGATAAAGGAGGATTGTATTCCCACCTTCACCTCTGTGAACAGTCTTGTCCCAGTGAAGGACAAGCCAGGGACCACAGAAATAGTTCTGGCAACTTGCCATGGTCTAGTTCTCAAGAAAATTTGTGTAGAAAATCGTCTCACCTAAGGAGTGGCCTGTGATGTTGCCTTCACTGCAAATATATTTTGTTCACTGCTGATATTTTTATACACTGAGAGAAAAAATTCTGACGAAAGTCAATCCTGTTGTTCAGCCATAAGTTCCCTAACACACATGTCCATCCTGATGAGAAGTTTACTGGTAGACATCAATTATTTCTGCTTCTTTCCCACGAGAGAGCACCCAGTGTTTGAAATCATGTTTCTTTTCCCAGTACTTGTCATTCTCATTTAGTCTAGAGGAGCTGAGAAATAAGTAGTCAATTCCCACTTCCTTCCTTTGCAGAATTGCAGTAATAACCTAGAATTACTGTTCGACATCCAATCTTTTTCAGCAGATGGCTTTCAGCAAATAAATACACTCGACTTGCCAAGCTTTGTCCTGAAGTACAAAAGCTATCCACACTAAATCAGGATTTTTAAGAGTTTTAATTTGCATACTGTGATCTAGACGTTGTTCATGAACCACAATATGAGATGAGAAGTGAACTCTTATTTATTCAAATTTACATCGTGTATCTTATATCAGGTGCCGATTTTAGAAGCAGGAGGTAGAAGCAAAAGTGTGAATGGGCCAAACTCAGCCCCAGTTTTTACAGCACCTGCTCTCAAGTGTTATAATTAGTTAAGAAACAAGAATCAGCTTCCCTTTACCTCACCCCACTTTATACTAAAAAGGGTATGTCTGCCTTTGAGAGACATAAAAGTGTTTTAGGAACTTTTAAAAGATAATCCAAATGCCTCCCAAAACACAAACAAATGAACTGAGGAAGGAATCTTTTTTTTTTTTTTTTTTTATGTCCACCACATGAGACTAATATATCAAAACCAAACCCGGACAGCCAAACAAAAAAAATATCAGGACCAGGACCTGATATAATGGTACTTGTAAGATCTGTAAGGCATTAGCTAAAAAGTAATGTAGCTAAAAAGCTAAAAGTAAAATTCAGGCTGACAGCTGAAAGTTAAGTTTGGAAAGTTCAAGGCAGAAATGAGGATCTGAGATTTCGAAGTGAGGTTAATTACAAATTTTAAAAAAACCAAACAAATCTGCACAGGACTGGAAATTCTCCATCCCTCAACTGGCTTTCATTTCTGGTCTCTTTACATTGCTAAAATATCCAGGTAGTTCCTTCCTTGCAAATGAATCCCCAAAGACTTTTCTATCATGTGTCTACCACCACAGTAACAAGTGGGACTTATCCTTAAGAAGTCTGATTCCTGTTCAGATTTCTGCTTTTTCACCCAGATTGTAATAAAGTCTCAAACCTCCTGAACATCCACTTCTCTCACCACCATCCCCAGGCTCTCTTTCATTTCCTAGGACCACCTACAAAATCATTTACACTCTCCTGAGTCTGTTGTGAACACCCACTCCTTTGGCAAAACATCAAAACCCACATTTACCTCGACAGTTGTTTCTTCTCTCTCTCAGATCTTTGTTCAACCCTGCACTTGTCCCAGATGAGCAGATGTAGGGTCTTGCTGGTAGGTTTTCTCCCTCTTCCAATCCACTTTTGCTCTTTCTGTCCCATGATTTCTCTGTACCTTTTTTAATTTCCTAAGTTCTGCCTCCAGGGAGTCTATGCTACCACTTTCAGAGCTGCAGGACATGTCCTTTAATTTCCAGCAAAAGGTCTTGCTAGAGGACAGAGAAACTGTGAAGCTAGAAAATCCTGTTTTTTGATGGCAATGTGAATAACTCTGCAGGGCTCCTCTTTAAATGTCTACCAGCACTTGCCCACAGCTAAACAAGAATGTGGATACACCATTATTACAGGACAAAACACATTATGTGAAATTCTGCATTGTGTGAGCAAAATTTTCCCTTTTAAGAAAAAAAGGTAATGAGTCTTGAAATTCAGAGTGACAAAAAGAATTGTGCTCTGTACCTGATTTGACTTCATTTTTCCTTGATTATGGAAGTATTTTGGTCCTTGTATATTCCAATACCACAAGACTTTCTCATTTCTCTGTATCTTATAACAATTATGCGTTTATTTGGTATACATTTTCAGCATGCTATGCGTGAATACATGACATATGAACAGTCGCCCTAACACACAGAGCCCATGCTGCATCTGCAGAGGTGTAAGTTTGTTGAGCTGGACAGAAGCAGAAGCCAAGTCTCAGGCTCCCACAGGGCTCTGAGCTGCAGACAAGTTCCTTTGTTGTTGAAAATCTTTTCAGGGTGTGCCACACTGGTGAGTTTGCACATGCACAGCTCAGAGAGACAAAATCACAAGTTCCTTTATTCGAGTAAGATTTTCCATTTGTTTTTAGCAAGAATAAGAGGCAATAGATGTACTTGAGAGACCTTTATTAATGAAAGGTTTTACATACTGAGGTCATAATTTAGAGGGGAGGTTTAAGGCAGTCAGTAACCTAAATATTTAAGGATGTGATCAAATGAAGTTTACAGAGCAATATATCGGATTTAAATGGGTCTGTACATGGAGGGTCCTACAACCCCAGTATGCATATATCTCACCTTCTCACCTCACCTGTTCCTGTGGCACTGAGAAAAGAAGAAGGGACCTCCCTGACCTGT